>NW_020271199.1:516972-847819 GCF_002803265.2 Melanaphis sacchari | reverse complement strand
CACACACACTCACACACACACACACGCAAACACATGCGCGCGCGCACGTTGAGTATTAGAGCAACACTGTATCGCGAGTGCAGCGCCGCCGAGGCCGAGTTGCTGTCAGACGGTGTTTAACCTTTGTCGTCTTCGCTCGTACTGATTACGCGTACCGATCGGTGTGTCATCATTTTTGCTCCCTCTTTCTTTCTGTCTCGCGCTACAGTCCATAGCGCTTCCAGTCGAATACAATATTATTATTTTAAATTATAATTTAAACCGTCCGCCAAAATGACCGTCATCACTATGCCGACGACCGAGAAGAAGTCGGACAACGTGCCGCTGGTGACCAACATTGAGATCGACCCTTCTGTCCAGGTGAGTCGCCGTCGACGGAGACGGAATTGTATTTCCCGTATTTTTTTCGCTTCATATCTCCCTCGGGTGCTCGTCCTGCGGAGTCCAGACTCGAGACGCAATATCGTTAATACTTTATCCGTTTCTTTAGACTTTTTGCTATTTCGCGTTTTACGCCTATCTGTATCGCGCAACCTATTTGACAATACTATCGGACGTGCTATATTATAAATTACTATCACGGATATTAAGCCTAGTCTATCGTATCATCACGATTTGCGATAATAATATTTTTGTTCTGGTTCTGGAACAGCCGCGATATTGTCGCGTTCGTGCCATTGACAACAATAACAAAAACAGGAAAACGGCGATTGCGAATTTGTGAAGTACGTGTCACGTACACCTACCTACCTACCTACCTACCTACCTAGCCCGATGACTCGTTTGCGCTCGTCTACCTTGTAAAACGACTATAACGAGCTTATGATAATTGTAATATAATTGTCACTATTGTTGATTGTTGTCGGGGAGGCAATTCTATAATTAGCACAATGTTATTTCAAAGAGATTTATATAATATTTATTATTTACAAATTGTAACATCATTTGAATTAGACGATTTTTATAATACATAATAATTATGATTTTTGTTTCGTTTACAATTATTATTGAATACGTCATCAAATGTCTGGGTTTTATATGTTTAATTTTCGTTTAGTCATCGGCTGGTCTCTATGGGACTTACAATAACATTCCTGTTACACATACATAAATTATTGTTGTCAAGTTTCAATGTCATTCAATTCCTATCTTAATGTAAACGATAATATGCTTGGCTGTGAGTTTTTTTGTTTATTTATTTTTTTATAACATGTACTATCAATGTAGTATTTTTGGGCTCAAGCCCAAATTATTACACACCTAACAAGTGGTAATCTATTAGCATTGTATATGTTTTCATTAGAGAGCTCATTGTTTGCCAGCCATTCACAAAGAATCTTTTGTTTTCTATTATGTTGTGTTACCAAATGTATTACTTGTGCGTTTGCAGACCTCATTCTGTAATAAAGCTTTGACTTTTCCCTTGACGTTGCAACACTCAATTCTGTATATCTTCATTATTTTAAAATTTTTTGTATCTTATACTGAGTGTTGGGTACCAGCATATTTTTATGTTTGGAATATTTCCTGAGTGTTACTTAAGGCATGATATGTTTTTATATATTGTTAATTGAAATATAGGGGCATTTTTTTCTTCATATTATTACTTGTGGACAATGCTAGTGTTTATTAATAAAATCTTTGAATTGATTTTAGTTTATCTTAAAATATTTCTATTGAAATTATTATTATATTTAATTATATTTTTATACATTTCTTACCTCATAATTTATTATATTTTGTTATGACAATAAAACATAAAAAACAACACTAATCATATTTTATATGGGTATTAACTATTAATTTAGTTAATAGCAAGCCTTAAATGAAAGTTAAAAGAAATTTAATTTTGTTTTTTACTATATTATTTATTTTTATCATATTGAAATAACAATGATATCCAGGTTCTAGACAAATATTTAACATTACAAATTTTATTAAACACAAGTTATTTATTTGATAGTGTGACAATAAAAAGTAAAATATTTATATTGTTGTATATTTTAATATTAATATTATTGGATAAATAGGTAGGTATGTAGTAAATTTTTTTTTTAAATTAAAATTTTAACCAATGATTTGTTTTATTTCTTATTAAGTTGTTTTCAACTGGTATGCCCTGAATGTTGAAACTGTTATATTCTTTTAAATTTAAAAGTGACCAAAAATTTTAAGTCAAATGTGTTTAACTTTGATTAAGTGTAATAAGTAGATCGTGATTAAAAAAAAAAAGAGAAATAAGTAACAAGAGAAATTTACTTTTGGATTTTCTGTTGAATATTCTATTTAAAATTTTATATGTGCAGTCATGTATTTATTAGTATTTTGGTAAAAAATTATTAATATAAATATTTTACTATGTTCATAGTATATTTGAACAATATATGTTATTGAGACTTACTGTGAAAATTTGGTAAAAATAAAATATACTGTTTTTCAATAAGGTTGAACACTATTGTCTTAAATTGTTGTAGATTATTTTATTAAATATCCAAACAAAAATATAAGCACAGTTTCTAATACACCCTGTATTATATCACGTAACTATTTAGAACAGGGTAAGAACTTACATATTTTGCTCAAATTTGTTATTCTCAATTTGTGTACAGAATATTTTTTAGGAATTTAAATGTAATTATATTTTTAATTATTGTTTGAATAATTAAGCATCCTGAAAAAGTGTTTTGAGGTAGTAGTTGTTCTGGCATTCGATTTCAATAATTTACATTAATATTTGTCTTTTATAAAACATTACTAGTAAAAAAAAAAAAAAACAATATTATTTGATTGGCTGATGAAATCTATTATAAAATTATTATCCTGCACTGTGATAGTCATTAATTAACATAGTTAATCGTTTTTCTGTTAGCTTACAATTATTTTTGTTATTGTTTATCATCAATTTATCGTTTTGTTAGTTACTGACTTATTCTGGCATATAAAATTGAGTTTTCACCTTATAAATGTAATTTGTATTACTGACCATATTATATGTGGTATTTCTATTAAAAAAAAAATGTTAAAATTTGTAGTTGACTATATAGGAGTGACATATTTTTTTCAGTAAAAATTATACAAAAGTTTGCCGATTTAAATAAAAACAAATATGGTGACCCTATATTTGATACGTTATTGTATGAATAAATTCATTAAAAATGATTGGTTTTTATTTAATTTAAAAGTGAAAATCTCATTAGTTAAAATGGAATAAGAGAAATATATTTCACAAATAATTTTTGTAAAATATTGAGATCATAAAAAGTGTCAAAAATCTAAGTTATCAGTGTACTATCTATCTGAATTAAACTTAAAAAAATATTATAGGTGGTGCTTAAATACTAATAATTGCAGTAATAAATATTAGGTAGTTAAAGATATTTAACATGTGATCTTAAAATAAATAGTAAAGCTACCTAGGTTAGGTATTTATATTGTTAAAACTTTAAAGATGCTATACAACCGCTTTAGGTTACTCTTGAGAAAAATTAGAATTTAAAAATGTAAATATATTTTAATTATATTTCAAGGTAACTTGCCTGTAAGTACTAAGTTCTATTGTTAGTTGTATAATAATACAATTAATAAAAAAAATAGTCTTTGTAGAAAAGAACTTAGAGGGCCATTGTTATAAATAAGAAATACATATTTTATCATTTAAATAAAAAAAATTAGACTATGTAATAACATTTTAAATTTTTATTTATAAAAGTATATGTAAAGTAAGAAGGCGTTATTAAAGTTTGAACAATATAAAATAACAGAGTTTAAAATCATAACAACTGCTCTAGCAAAACAAGTATTTAAGATTTTAAATAACCAATGTAATAAGTACCTACAGTAATAATGTGTTTTATCTGAGATTCATCGAATCATTAGATTATTAAAGTAATGTATTAATTATTATGAAGAAGTTGCAAGGCGAAAAACTTATTCTACTTCCAGAATGGGTAAAACAAATCAGTAGGGTATAACATTTTTAAATATCATACATTATTTTGCCATTTTTTTCAATAAACTTGTAGTTAACAAAAATTAGTTTTTTAAAATACAACTTATGCACATTAAATTTGCAATCACTTACAAAATTATGTACATTAGTATTACATGATAAGTATATATAAAGTATATATTTTTTATGATAACATATTACAACTTTTTTAATCAAAAAAATTTTTTTTTTCATTTTTGTAATCAATACAAATTTTTGTTTATTAAAAATTACCCTTAGAACATTTATAAGAAATTTTGATTTTGAAGAAGTAGGTATTAAAGTCAGATAACTGATATTGTTAACTTAGAATATAGTGTTATTATTATTAAAAAAAAAAATAAACATTTTGATTTGTGTCATAAAAATATGATTTGCTTGTTTTTAAAATTTAGTGTTTTACTTTTAAATATTAATTATTTTAAATATAAGCTTGGGTTTACTTACTCAAGTGTTCAGAAGTTTTAAAACTTGTTATCTCTTTTAAGGTTTCTTAAGGTAACAAACATATTATTATAATTTATATTAAAAAAAATTTTGTATCTCTTATTTCATAATTAGCTGGGCACATAGTATCAACACTTTTTCATTAATTTGTAATGTCCTAATTCTGAATCTATTTATATGATATATTAAATATACATAATATATATATATTTTAAAAATATAAGATATGTAACTGTAGTTATGCATGTGATTTATTTTAAAATTAGTTATTAAATATGTATGTATTTTATTTTTTATTTTTCAGGAAAAGGACTTGGAAACAGGAAATGGTGTACATAATCGCCCAGTCAGATCTAAATTTTTAGTGCTCAGAGTCATTAATGATCGTGTTTATTCTATGTGGGCATTAATTTATATATTACTGATGTCATTAGTAATTACATTTATGATGCTTTATGGGGAACATATTTATAGAGCTATTGGAAATGCTTTTAACGATGAGGTAATATTTTAAATATTGTAAATAATAATTTCATTAATTTTTTTAAACATTTATTTTAATATTTTATAATTCCTCATCTAACAATGTTAGTACCTCTCTTAAGGTTTGTTAGACATTTGTTATTCTATTTGCTATTATCAAATTGACTAATAATCAATGTTAACAAAAACATTTTATATTATTTTATATGGAAGGTTTAAGTTCATATTGTTATCTATTTATATGCTATAAAAATGTTTGAAATTCTTTATACTCTTAATATTTTAATCCTATTAAACCTGTTTGTAATATTGTAATCTAAAGTGTTGATAGATATCTAATATATTATACATATGTATATTATATATATATTTATAGTACATGTAGAAAAAACACTAAAGTAAAAACGATAATAGCTAATATTATAGGTAGGTATCTACAAATTAATATTATTCTCTGAAATACAGTTTTTATTGCTTTGTTTTTGTTAGTTTGTAATGTAATAATTTTTGTATATATTTTATGCTTGAAAAATAATATTCATATTAAGTACTTATAAATGTGAAACAATTTAAACATTAACAGTATTTAATGTTGAGTTGACAAACATTTTGTTATATTTAATCTACTTCTGCAAACAAATTTTTAGTCTTATATAATTAAAAAAAATAATAAAAAGGTTAGGGATAAAAATAGGTTACTATTTAATTATAAAGATAATATAATTAAAAAAAAATTTAAATAAAGAGAAAGATATTATCACTGTGAATTTTGTTGTGGTTGAAATATTATGTTATATTTTTATTAAATAATAAGCTAATTTTTTTTGGATTTTTTGAAATTTTAAAAATCAAATAATCTTATTTTGTAAGAAACTTTTTGAGTTAATACACTGTCCTAAAAAATCAATATTTAATGAAATTTTAAAATTATTATATGGTTTATTATTGTGAATAATTTCTTTAAATTCTAAAAAAAAAAAATTAAAAAAGAGAAAAATAGTTTAATAATTTATTGTGTAATTTGTAATGTTTACACAGCTGTACAGCAGTTGTTGCCTATAGGCAATAAGTAACAGACAACTTAAACAATGTATTTACATATTGATTTTTGAGTGGGTATGTGTGAGAATTATTTACGGTTTTCTATTAAATTACTAACAATAAAGTTTTTATTTAAGTCATGGTTGTTTTTATATTTTTTACATCTATATACTCTAATGATGTGAATTTTTATAGATAATACTTATGTATGGTATAAAAGCTGCATAAAATTATTTGATCATTAGCTATTGGTCCTGATTCATTAATATTCATTATTATTTTTAAAAGTTTAGTTAAATTTAAGTTAATACTTATTTAAACATTTACTTGTAACATATCATTTTTATTTTATTTTCATCAATAATTAATGTAATGCATGTGATTTTACATGAGCTATGTTTATATAATTTGTATAATTAAAAAAAAAAGAAGATTTTTATTATTAACTATCTATACACTATTTAAAATATGAATACATATTATAAAAGTTTAATATTTGTTTTAATATTTGAAACAAGACATTTAATTATATGATATAAAAAATATACAACTATCTTTACTTATATGATCAAACTTAATGAGAAAGCGATAGTTTTTTTTTTTAATGCAATTGTCATTAAGCATATTTCTTCATCTTTAAATTACTTTTAATCTATGTTAAAATCTCTAATAGAGATTTGCTTCAATGTTAAATTCATTTGATTAAATAAAATTGTGTATTACTTAACACAACAAGTAATGTGTAATTAATTTCTTATTATTTTTCTTATTTTGGTAAATGTTTAGTATTATTAATATTTTTACTACAACTTTTAAAATACCAGTATCAATTTAAAAATGTTAAAATCAATTAAAGCATAAACAATTTCTTGTTATGGTATCTTTAGTTATGTATAGTAAAACATTAAAATATTGAAAGTAAATGTTTTTTTTTTAAGTATTCAAAATAATATATTAATTATAAATTAATTGAGTAATTTATTTTATTGTTTTTATAAGTATAGTACATATTTTTTTTTTTATTATTATTTTCATTATAGAATGATGCTTTCTATGGAACTGGCACTATTGCTTTAAATGATAAGTTAAATCTTCCCATTCAAGATCTAAACAATGATTACGAACTGAATCAACTAAGAAATGATATGGAGTTCAAAAAACTTGAGGTAAATATGCGTTTAATAATTAGACCTCAGTCTTATTGTTTCAAACATAACAAAAGTATTATTATGTTTATTACTAGTTTTTTATTTGCATTTTATAATTAAATAGGATATGTATTTTAATATTTAATTTATAGTCACATAAAATAACCTAACAAAATATCTTATTTAATATTGTTTTTTAAATTATAGAACTTTGCTTTGAATTTGGAAAAAATGAACAACCCAATGATGAACTCTGAAGATGTTATTTCTGAATTTAAAGAAGATTTTGAACTTGATCTTAAAGAAGATAGTTATGAAAAAATTCTTCCAATTTTACCACTTGCTAATTCTGCTCGTTTTATTCATGATTTTAGCGCGGTATTTTAAATATATTTTTTTCAAAATAAACTTAATATTTATTATTAATTAATTTTATTTCAGAATGTCACTGGCATTGTAGATATTGACGGTAAGCGTTGTTTTATTATGCCATTAAACCGCAGTGCAGTATTGCCACCAAAATCCTTATATGATTTGTTGTTTAAAATGTCCAGTGGTAAGTTATTATGAAAGTTTATTAACTATAAATTAATATTATTACTATAAGTTGCTAAGTATAAGTGTTTTTTATGTTTTTGGTAACTTTGGGTTTGGTTATAGCCATTTTTAGTTTGCTTATTATTTTATCAAAAAAAAAAAAAAAAAAAATGTATACAAATGATTAAAAAAGGATTTGAAATATTATTTTTCTGAAAAAAAGATAAAGTTTTTAGTGTTTTTATGAAAATTAAATACAACAGTTTGTAGTAAAACTTTGCAAGTTAATCAACTGTTGGTATTGTTAGATCTTAATGTAATCAATTTTATCCATATTAATAAGTATACTTTTGTTTGATTTACTCAATAATTTTTTGTATTTTGTTAATATGTTGGGATGGTATAATTTATAATAACATATATATAAATGGTCAGATATAGAAGATTGGTTTTATAATAGTTTCGTATGTTTGATAAAATTAATGGTATAGTGTTGTAAATTTTTGTATGTTTTATTGTTAGCATGTTGTGTTAATTATATTATTTTGTCTAGTGGAGTCTAAAGTATTCAGTTTGGGATTGGCTAATTATAATTGTATTTGATTTATGGACATTAGTTCTCATTTAAGCAAAAATTTATTGTTTTATTCATTTTTATCTTTCATTTATAAGCCTATTTTAAATTGTTTGTATACATGTGTAGTTATGACATTATTTTCTGTTAAATTTGAATCTACATTGTAGGATATATAATGTTATAATGGCTATTGTATGATTGTTTCGTATGTGTTAAAAACTTGGAAATAATGTTAGTGTTGAATATAATATATAATAATGGTGTTCCTAATAAAGTGATTACAACATTGAACTATATATATCTAGTATATGAAATGAATACTTTTATTTGCTGATAAGTGCATTCTGGTAATTGATGCTTATTTATTTTTTTGTATTGAAGTCTAGAATGGTAATGTAATTTATGTTATATTGTAATATTTTGTTATTATACTATATCAGCATTTGAGGTTGTTGCATTAGTAATCAGAACTATTTATCATTATTTATGAACATTGTACTGTAGATTTTTGTGAGTAGTACTTTAGTGACAAAAATGATAGGATGTATTTTGAGTTGAAGAATCTGAAATTTATGGTTAAATTGGTAATAGGTTTTGTTATGAATTGTTAATTTGTATTGTTGATAATAGTTTATGAGTATATAAAATATAATTTGTTGATATTGTTATCTATTTTTTATAAATTCATGTTTATTAAAATTGAACAACAGTATTTAATTGTATTTAATTTACATGCACACACATGAATTATTATGATTGTGCTGTTTAACAATAGTGTACATAGTGAATATTAAATATTAATTTAAGTTGACAGGTTTAAATTAATTTAAATTTCATTTTTCATCACTTCTTTTTTTGTGATTTTATAAATCATTGATTTAATCAATATGAGATTTATTAATTTATTTTAATAAATTACTGATACCCATATTATAATATATTTTAAATATTGTGTTTTATAATATTAATATATTAATAGGTTATTATGCCGTCGATACCAGTAATGTGATGCACAATATGCGTGTGGTGAAACCAGCTGTTGAAGATCTCACAGAATATGGCATTTATATTGCTAAAGATTGTGCAGGTTTTCCAACTTATAAACTGGAAAAAATTGTTTCTGGAGGTGTGTAAAAATAAAATCAAGTTATTGTAATATTTATATGAAATTATTACATTTTATATTTTAATTAACAGCTGTTAACATTTAATTTGTGCATGTGCATTAATTATGTTTCATATTATTATCTAGTTATTTTATTTGATATGACATTCTGCATGAAACTAGCTTTTGGTTAGTGGAACATTTTATTATTGTATTTAAGCTTTAAAAATAAATTTATATTTTATATATTATCTTATCAATGTGATACAATTTTGATTCTCGTTTTAAATAAATTATGATATATTATATATGTGTATTTAAAGCTGAATAATATCTTATTTACAATTTTTATAATATGTCCTTTTAATCCTTTAAAGTATAAAAACAATACTTTATTTGTACTACACCATCTTGGATTAATTTTAATACACTAATTTAGTTCTTTTTTAATACTATTGCATAAGAAAAAGAATGTTAAATCATTTATTTAATACCATTTTTTAAATTAATATTTAAGGTATTTAATACAAGCTTAACAATTTGAATCAAAAAGTATCAGTTTTAGCTCAGATTTTGAACTAGATTTATATATTTAAACTTAAATAAGAATTTTAAATAGTTTTCCTAAATTTATTGATTAGATTTTTAGTTTCTATTCGTACTAATTTATTGATTTTATCCATTAATTAAAAATACTTATATTTTATTAACTATTTATTTTAAATATTCTTAATTATTTTTATGTCTTTAATGACCTTGTTAAAAATGATTAAATATGCATTATATTTCCAATACAGTATATTTTTTCATTTAAGTCATCTGAACAAAATAAATGGTATAAGTACATACTTTTTAAATATTTTATTTATATGATTCATAATTGTGTTTATATTAGGAGCATGCAATTTTTTTTTTTTAACACAAATAATAAAAATATTAAATATTTTGTGTATATAAAAAAATGCTTATTATAATATGCTATTAATTTATTATTGTATGTTTAACATATAATATAATTTATATTTTGCATCCTTATAACCTTGTTAACGACACAACTAAAAAAATAAAAATTTTTTAATATTATAGTATCTAATATTAATTCATGATTTAAAATAAATATTAGTTTATTTTTTAAACCAAATCACAGTTGAAATAATTGAAATGAGTTAAAATGCAGTTTGGCAATATATGTCATACTAATATTACATGGCAATAAAAATGTAGTTGGGAATAATTATTTAAACAAAATATAAATGTATGATCCAAGTAATATAAAATATACAATTATTTTATATGTGTAGACTGTAGATAACAGGTAGGTGAAAATTTTTTATTAATTTATTAATTTTTCAATATTTTATCAATAACAATGCAAGCATATAACATACTATACATGATGAAGTATACTATTTAATAAGTATGACTGATTTCACTTGTACTTTCTTATAATTATGGACTAGATGACTATTTTGCCATTAAGGTTGTTAGTATTTGTTTTGAAAATTAGAATTTATATTAGATTATGTTTTATAGATTATTTGATTTCAACTGTATACAATATAATTATATAAAAATTTTGCATATTGTAATTATTCGCTGGTGATCTCCATCAAGTATTTATCTACTATCTATTGATGCATTAAATAAATAATAAGCACCAAGGTTATTCAATATTTTATTTAAATAAATTATTGAAAATTTGACTATTCAGTAGTAATATTATATTTAGATTGAAACATTGATAATAACAAATGTTATTTACTACAAATCCATATAGGTACATAGGTACTTCCCTATATTTCATACTACTGTACAAAGAATAAGAATCAAAATATTTTCTGAATACGTCGTTATGCGGACGTTAGCTATACAGAATATTACCTAAATCAATATCATGTGTTGAATACTATGTATACATTTGTCTTGCCCGTTTTTCCGGTCAAGTATACGGATAGTATAATGATGAGTATACCGATGTACAGACAGAATTTGGATAGCCGCTATAAATACCTAATACAAATTACGAGCGTGTAAGACGGAGATGACATAAACAAATGTTATGCCATAACTATCACCTTAAAAAACATTAAGTTAAAATTGATTGGTATGAATTTGAAAAAAAAATGTTTGGCAGTTTTTTGGTGTGTTATCAACAAGAACATACCATACCTACTATTATGTCGATGAACAGATACAAAGAATTATTTATTTAGGTATTCCTTTGTTCAATAGTAGCGAGGTTCCTATTTTTACATTTCATTGATTTTACATTACGTAAACGCGCCTAGTGAAAACATACAGTTACCAGTTGTTTGCCGTTTGGTTGGTATTGTTTAAAATCTAGCTCATTTTTAATTACCTAGTTACTTACAATTATTTATAAATAATTGAATAATTGAAGTAGTAGGATAATTAAACCGGTAGGTATCTGTTCAGACGTTCAAATAATGATGGCAAATTCTAAATTTTTTATATACTCTACTTATTTCCAAATTATTAAACTTAATTTCAATTTCAATTTTTTTTTTTTTTGTTGAAAATGTATTGATATTAATAATACGAGTAGATTAATATAGATAGTGAATTAAGTTATAAAATGAATATAAATCTAATTATTATTAATGTGTATTTTTTTGTTTCGATTATTTTTATGTTATATTGTTCTAATTATTATTTTTGATGTTTTGATTATTTATCATTTATTGTTCTACTTAGTGTTGACACTTCTTACAATAGTAAGACATTTTATGAAAACTATTAGCCTATAAAGTCAGAAAAACCTCCCAAAATATTAATAATTATTTCTACTCGTAAATATTAATTTTCTTTGCTTTTTAAATATTAAAAAATTTTCAATAAAAATTTATACACAATCAATCATGAACCATTTGATTACCTTTATGTAAATTATTAACAAACAAATGCATTATAATACAGTATATTTGTATGCTTGTATGTAAAATAAGTTAAATATAAAAACGACCAATAAGTCTTTTGTTGGTTGATTAATTATTAATATTATTTATTTTTCTTTACTTATATTATGCACGTATACATCTTTCGAGTTCTGTCAACGTATTAAAAGGTTTAAACAATAATTAAAGAAAGCTCTAAATTGAAAGGTAAATATAATTTATTTAAATTGTTACCTAATTAACATCCTAACCTGTATATATTTTTATAAAAAACGATCTCGAGAGATAATGAGTAAATTAGATACACAATACACAAAAAAAGAAAGAACACACTAATAATATACGCGAGGAGAAAGGTCATCCGGTGATAGAACCCCACGTTAAGTGAAAATTATTACTTATTGGATGATACAATTTCATGATAGCATTTTATATTTTTTAAATATTAATTTATTGTCTAATATCGGGTTTCAAATTCACTACATTATAGTTACTGTTCAATACGCTGTATAAATTCTGGTACCTAATACCTAAAAATTTGAAAAATTATTTTGTAATAATAAATAAATATACATATAAGTATACTCTTTTCACGGCCCTTCTCTGTTTTTGAGTGTGTTTTGTTGGGAGAGTATGGCATTACTATTTACTGTATGCGTTTATACTTGAACGATCATCTTACCGGCGCCCATGTCCCGCGCTTATGATTATAATATTACCGATAAGTTTTGGCCTTTGAGTACACTTACTCTCACTCGCAAAGGGTTTTCGACGAAAATGTATCTTTTCTATTAGGGTTTAGGCGAAAATCTCAGAACCGTGTCTTATTTGTTATGTTCGGCTGATGAGATTCCACTTTGAAGTGTACCTATCTTTGCTTAACATTTTACCTGGCACATTTTAAAAGTAATATTTTTAGAATTAAAAATATCTCGACAACGAACTTTCGAAAATGCCGCACTCTTTCGTGTTTCTATATGAAGCATTTGTCAACTAATACAATAATACCGGATTCGAGGGGTTTGTTTAGCACTATTAATGTCACGCCACGGATGTTTATATTGTCGTATTTAGTTGGAACATCATTCCTATGTTTGTATTTTTAGCGTATGGGCACTGACAAACATTGAATACTGAGGCACATAGGTTAGGTTGGTCATATATCTGCAGGTACCTCTATTCTGTGAAATGCACTTAGTTTTTTCTGTAGATACAACGGTCAAAGGTGGAAAGAGATCAATAATAACATATCATAACATACAACGACTGCACCGCGAAACGTCACGACGTGTCATCTGGCATTGATTGGGTAACCACTACTAACACATTCTAAAATAAACTATTATTTTTTACTATTGCTATTTGAACGTTTGCGCCGATTATTATATTAATCAGTAATTTATATAAACACTGTTTGTCGATAGTCGACGTGGTGTGTATATCTACGTGGGTACGTAGAGTTTGGTAGCTGTGCGTAAAATTGTAATGTCTCATAACTGTACACCTTGTCTATCTGTTTGCAGTATTCAAGCGGAGTGTTTCGACCCACACGAAAACTTTTTCGGCGTTTTCGGGACGGATGGACTCATTCCACATACTCAACTACGAAGACATCGATTCGCAGTAAAACAATATGATCTCCCGTCTTTGTATTTGATATAATAATAGGTTACACAAAACATACACATACATACATAACATATTTATAAATACTACTTATTTTGTCTATTTATGATTTTGTTTAAGATTTTATTTTCATAGTTTTATGATACTATATTCACTCATTATACTTTTCTCGTAGCCACTTAGTGCTTTTAATACAGGTACCTAATCTTACCCAATACACATCCGTATAATATATAGGTGGTATATTATAGTATATATCATGTGATATGCTATAATGATATAATATTGTAGATTGTAATATTATTTATCATATTATTATTAACTGTTAAATACGATTCTACAGAGATCAAACGTTACTTTGAGGAATTTTTCTTTTTTCTTTTGAAAGTTTTATGCGAGTATGTGTTGCCAAAAGTCCATTAAATTATATTGAAGCTCGAATTATACACATCAATGATAAAATTATTAAACGGCTATTTTCTAATAAGAAATAGAGTATAAATTATTATTTTATTGTAATAATTTTGTATGGTATGTTATTATTGAACGATAATATTAGCAATACCTACTATATAATATATTGATTATACATACTTGCGTCTGTAGTCAAATATTGTAAAATAGCATGATTTTTGGTATCAGAGTATTTGGATTAATATACATTAAACATAATATGTCTATATTTATACACTTTATAGAATCTAATAAAATGATAAAAAAGATATTATGTGTTATATTATTTTTAATTCAATATACCTACAGCAAGTAAGTACCTACTTACGTAATTGATTTTCTACGGATAAAAATAAAAACAATCATATGTTTACAAATGCTTTTAATATATTAAAATGGGTTATTACTTATTTAATTTACAGACTGCACAGTGCACGATACACGTATACTTTTAAATTTAAAATTTTAAGTTATAACAATTACATGTTAATGCTTTAATAGGTATAATATCGTTAAATACTCAAATGAATAAATGAGTGTATAAAAAGTATTCGATATCATGTCAATAATTATATAATTCGCATTTTCTACTCGCGTCTAAATATGTGTAAGGTCCGGGCCACACGATGTGTTATTGTCGCATGCCCATACAGTGCCTAAAGATTATAACTCATGCAGTATTTTGAAGTTTATTGTAAATTCGACATCACGACAATTAAAATTTTAATTACATCGATTACATTTGCAATTAACCAAATTAATATTTGTAGAATTTGAGTGGAGTGATAAATGTAGTTAGCAGTTGATAGGTTATCTATACCACAGATTGAATATAGTACCTATATTTATAGTATATTTGTATACTTAATCTTATTTGTATTGAGTCAACAGTGATGGGTGTTTATTTCTTGTTTTATGTTTCAGTTTTCATCTTTTCTGATAGAAAATTAAATGTGGTTAGTATTTCGGACAATAAAAAAATAAAAAATACTCATTACTTTTTTTAATATTTGAAAAATAAATAAGGAGAAATGGGAATTTTTAATAAACAAATTAAATTAGTAGTAGACAAAATCGATTTTATTATTTTACTGTAACTAAAAACCCAATTATCGTAGATTGTAGATACTTAAATTTTTACTAAATATTTACATTAATGTTTTTTATGTATGTTGCAATTTAAAAAATATTTTGACTTTTTTGAGCAATTTCGATAAAAAAATGTTTGCTGGGTAAAAGCTTGACAATTTAATACAAGGCTCCCTATTGATAGCAGAGAGACATCAAGGTTTTTTATTTTAATAGAAGTGCATATTTTTTTACTATAGAAATTAAAAATATCATTTTTTTAAATAAACCAGAACAAATAAAAAAAAATAAATATATATCATAATTTTTGATAATAATTATGAAAAATAACGTGCTTTGGATCATTTCGTTTGTTATGTAGGTACAATATAATAATTGCCAATTGGTAACGAATAACAATAAATAATCTACTTGACTAATCTCCATTGTCAACTCGGTCGCAATAATGACAAACACATATGCCAATTATCTCCGAAAATTTTTTTTTAAAATAATTGACATTATTGAATCCATGGTATTTAATTCACATTTTACACTATTATTATATAGTTTGGTTATACACTTAAACGTAATTAGGTATTTTTTGTATGTATTTAGGTACTTTTATTTATGTATTGTACGTAAATCAAATCGATAGGTATAAATAAAATATTTTAAAAACAAATTTGGTTTCGAGTTTGTATGTCATAATCAATTTTGTAATAATTAATTACCCAAAATCAAATTTCGTGTGAAGACTTCACATTTATTTTATGTTAACAATTTAAATAGTAAATAAATACCTATCTAGCTAAATATATATATATAAATATAGAGCTGTAATTTTGGATTTTAATTAGATAATGAAATAAATAATAGTAGGTTAAAAACTACAACATCGACAATTTTAGAATGTTAGATTTATTATTAAAACATTTCTTAATGTTTTAAAAAGAATTACAAGTTGTATGTACAGTGAAACATTTAAGAAGTAGAATAGTTTTTGAGTTATTGCCAATAAATATGTCAACATTGAACATTTATAACTTTTTATTTTAAAGTTAATCTAGAAAAATTTTATTTGTTCTTAATATATAAATAATAACTATATGATGAAAATCGATTGCTATTTCTTGTGTATAAAACTAATATATTATTTAATTTTGTTAGTACGAAAAAACACACATTATAAATACTCGTCTATATTATGAATTTAAACAGTTCTTTTTTTAGTCAAGATATGAATCGAGAAATATATACGTTTTATTATAATTTTTTATATTAAGCATACTATATAAAATTTTGTATGAAAAATAAGGGTGAAACAAACGTACAAAATGTTTTACAATTCAAGTATGTAACTATATTTTTTTTTTAAATTTTATTAGATTATTAAAGAATAAAAAATGTATTTAAAACTAAATTATTTTGAGTTCTAAGCAAAAGCATATATCATTAGTAAATTATAATGTATATTTAATAACTAATATACAATATATTAGATATCTAATAAAATGTCATTATCTAAACCTTACGTGATTCTTACTGTAAAGGTGTTTAAATTAAAATTAAAATTGGCAAAAACTTAAAACTTTAAACTTAAGATAATATACTCGTATATTATATACATACATGCATCATTTATGCTATTATGATCCCTATTAACTATCATATAATCATACACGTTTATATAATGTAAATAATATATCATTTACCAAATATGTTCATCTCCATCTTTCCATTGAATAATGCATTTATCAAAATTCTGATACTCTGAATTTTTAAATATGCTTAAAGAACATAATTTAAAATTCTTGAGATTTTTTGGTATTACTTGAGGAATGTTTTGTGGTAATTTAAACTTTTTATTTTTCAGATGAGTTTCCATCTTTATGTATTTCAATAGAAAACTTCTTAAATAGTACAACAAATTGAATAATTTGAAAATATAGTCTTTATGTATATTAAAACATTTCAAAAATGAGATTTTGAATAATTGAAAGTTATTGTAGAAGAAAAAACGGGGGCAAGAATTCTTGGTGAATCATTATGTATACATTTAATGTAATACAATTTTTAATTCAATCTGCCTGATGAGAAACATTTATGATATAAACGTTAAAAAAAATGTAAAAAATAGTAGCTAACTACAGTTATATTGGCGTTTAATAATTATTAGAATTTTAATGGTCTGGTTTAATATTTTATTATGTTACTCCTATAATTATATTATTCTGCTGCACGCATGTAATTTTCTACAATGATCCATCCAGCTATAGTAGTCCTTGTCTGATGAAAAAAAGCTTTAGGTTTGTAGTACTAGCTGCAACGGGTTTCGTGAGTTAAAAAAACAACAGGTCTACTATTTATTCTTTAATGGCGAATGATAATGTTATTTACAATATTTCGAAGATTTTAAGTGTACTACGGTCATATATTTTTGTATAATAAGTAAATATACACTATATAGAACATAGGTGTATATTAAAGATTTGTACAGTGTATTATTATATTATTATATATAATTATAAAACCTAACAGGAATAACAGGAATCACTTGGGGAAAAAACACGATTGTCATCATGCAATTAACAAATTAGACGCATTATATACTAAAACTAGCTTAAAAATATTTATCCTCGTGCAAAAATCTCTAAAGTATCGTGTTATAACTATTAATGATATACAGGTATTGCAATACAATAATTACATAAAAAATTAATTAAATCTTAAAATGTAGGATTTACGATTCAATATTAATCTTTTAAATTTGATTCGAATTCAATTCAAACGCGCGGACAAATTATCTCGAAAGAGTCCTTGGGCCGCAGGTTAAAATAGTTGTGAACAGGTAAATCAATTGAAAACCACCAATTATTTTTTACGGTAACCTATCTATTAATTATTATGTAACTGCAGTAGCGAAATATCTTGATTTTATTAAAATCTGTAATAGTTTTATTTATGCTGTATTCTATTGTTTTCTATCAATATGTATAATGTATATATAAAATATTTAAATTTCTAATAGCTTACAAAGTTATTTCTTAAGCTGCAGTTTTTATATACATATCTAACATGATTTTCTATAATAATAAAATAAATACTTAATGCGTTATAATAAAACCATTAAAATCATTAAAATATAAGAATTGCATTAAAATTGAATTGATTCTAATGTAATTGAAATGAACAAAACCAAAGTCGAGTTATAAAAAAAATCCTCAATAATATGTGCTAATATTCACTGTTAAGTTTATGTTTGTGTAATCATATGTGATATGTATACTAAATGAAGTGGTAACATTATCTCTTTAAAATTAATAAGTGACAAATACAGGTACTTATCTTATCTACCTACTTGTTATTTTTAATTATGAATGCTAAAGATTGTATTATTATCTAGTTTTTATGGCCTTAAAAGCTTTTAGCTCATTTTCATACTTAATGATAAAATTGCAATTGTTATCAATTTTATTGAATTTTATACTTTTATGAATCGCAAATATTAAATGCAGTTTTTTATGTGTCTTTACAATTGTTATTTCGAATGCATTATTTAAAATTTTACATTAAAATGTAGGATGACATGTGAATATAGGCCTATAAAATCAATTATAACTACTCTGATAAAGTTTTCGTGTTGTGGACAGTCTGATTATTTTTAGTTTTACATTAAATATGAAAAAGGATGACGTATTAATGTATTATAACATTTATAACTATAATTATAGATTATTGACGCTTTTTATTATTTATTTATTGTTGTATATTATGAATAATAAATATTGTATTTAATGATTTAAATCTTAAATCTGCATTAAACAGTTTTATATTGTTTAGTGATTATTAATATTAATTTTTGTATAAAAGTAAATCTAATTTTTTTTTTTTACAGATTGTTATGAACTTTAATATAAAAATAACAGGAGAAGTTGTTCTGATACCTATATAAAATAGGGGCCGAATGTACTTCTTTATTGATTATAGCCAGTATAAGTTACTTCAATGGATGTACTTAACTTGAATTCAATTCCTAATAAATTATCATTTATTACACATAAAAATCATTTTGAGCAGAAATGGTTTATTCATATTGTATTTAATTTCCATACTATGCTGCTCTTAGATGTTACAATTTTAACTAAAAAATAATTTGTTAATTTCCATAAATTTGACAAATTTAGTAAAAATTTGAATTTTAAACTCACTTAAAAATAGTAAGTAATTATGTAATGTCGACATTACAGTAGAAACTCGTTTAATTGTCAGTGTCGGGACCGGGACAATGACGGTTAATCGGATAGATGGTTAACAGAAATTTTTCAATAAAGTATATATTTTACAATGTTATTTGTAGACAAAAATAATATATAATAAATAATAAATGTTAATAATATAAAATATGTAATTTTTTTGAGGCACGAGCTTTTTGAGCGGACATTTATCGTGTTTTACGAAGTAAGACTTGTGTTGCATTTGCCTCCTCATGCACTTCAAACAGTTCAAACCAATCAATGCATTTTGATAACATTGTTTCTGCTTTTGAGTGGCTAGTTAGCGGTTTTAAGATCGTTTTTTAACGGTGACCGATGACGGATAACAGAGAGTGACGGTAAATCGAGTTTCTACTGTATCTGATTGTCGTAAGAACAACTTTATAAGCAGACTTGTATTACATTTTCATGTTTTTTTACTTATAAATAAAATTAAATAATAACATAAATCGAAAAATATACTATGTATTTCTACAACGTTCTTTTAAAAATTTATTGTGGTAGGGGAGTATTTAATAAAGTATTATACTATTACTATAAATATTATATTTATTATATTTTTGAATGAAACAAAAAATAAGACGATGGAAAGGTGGGTTACGTACTTATGTGTATAATGTACACTGCACATCCTTAGACGACCATCTTAAGGATGTCATATGGGATGAAAAGGATTTTTACTCTAATTTAAAATATACGTCCTTTCCACCTCTTAAAATAATGTTCATTATAGGTATTATAGTTTGAGTTTTTTTATAGTTAATATAGACGATATATCCACTGATTAAAAGAAAGAAGAGTTCACAGACCCTTTGTAATAATTACTCCGATAAAGGCTCTCAATGCGGTTACATTAAGTATATTGTTGTAGTTATATGTACTATGGTGATAGCATATAGTATAAAATTTTAATTAACAAACAACAGTTGTGACCTTAACAATGATTAGTATCGTGTGTCTGTTTTTGAACTGAGTACATGCGGTCTAATAGCTCGCATTCTATTTGGATAATTAAATAAACATAAATTAAAACTATTAATCATTGATTTATTTGGATCGCGCTGTTATATTTTATGTGACATATTTGCCATGATGTATTTTTTCATTGTCAAATAATAAGACTGATGAAAAGTATTGACTGTTCCCCATTTGATGAACAGTTCATAAGCACGATGCAAAACGTCAAAGTAATTCTGAGTCAATATATTATTATTCCATTTATTTATTTTATCTATGTATTTGTCTTTTACTTAAAATTGTTATCGTTTTTCCGTGGAGTAGGTACATCCATTTGGTCGGCGGACGTCGTATATTTAACTACGAAACCACAACCGCATAGATTCGTTTTCATTAGAACAGTTACAAAAAATGTTAGAAAATGGTTTGTTGAACAAAAAAAATGATATAAATTATCGAATTGAAATAGTTTTTAAGTTTTATCTTCGGATATAGTAAACGGTGTACATATTATTTAAACGTACGCGTTCTGTTTCTGTCATTCACTTGCAAAACAGCATAGAAATGAGCATAATTTTAGGGATATGGGATGCATTTTATTAGATTTTTTTTACGTGAAATGTGTAGTGGATTTCGCTGGATACCTATTTAAAATATTCATCTCTATCGGTAGTTATCTTGATAATTGTGATGTCATGTCAATAGGTGTTCGTAATTCAACCGATACCATGCGCATTTATCTAATATAATTTTACTATATCAAATTTAAGACTTGAAAAATAAATAAATAAATATTATATTATTTTGGATACACATTGCTAGTTGACAAAACTGTTCATTCTACATACAGTTAAACAATCACATAACAGGTATATAATATTATTATTATATATACTGTATATTATATTATATTACTGTATATAGATTTATATATTATGCAGTCAATGTAATCCTGCCCGGGCAATGTGAAATTGTGAATCATGATTTTGTTTTTAATCAATTTATATTATTTTTATTTTTATTACAAATTTGAATTTTATCGTTACCTACCTATTTATAATAATTTATAGTACCTATTGATTTTTTTTTTAAAACAATGATTATTAATTTTATTTATATATCATAATATTAAGAATATTTTGATGGGAAATCTATAAATTGTTAACAATATAATTATAATTTATTATAAAAATAAAAAATAATATTATAGTTGGTTAAAAAAAAAAAAACCGTGGTTCACAATTTCACATTGTCCGTAACATATATATATATACATGAAATAATTATGTATAATGTATAGGTATTAACGAATGGAAAGCTATAGGAAAACTCAAAAAAAGAATACATTTTGATTCGGCACTTGAGCACTTCTTACGTTTGGAGTAAACAGTTGTACTATAGTTAGCGGAATTCAGGTATAGATATCGTAATAAAGTTATTATCAATCATTATTTCAATAAGTCATTTAAGCGTATACTTGTATTGTTGTTTTGAAATGCAAAACAATATTTTATGCCGAGCAATAGTCTCGTCGTCGGAAGAACACAAACAATAATATTATTTAAAACTTTGAACGGGCGCGCGGCCGCGCTTGGGCGTATCTATTGCAGTACATGGTTTGAGACGTGTCGAGAATATTAATGTGTATAGGTACACGTATGTACAATGACAACACTTGCCTCGGGTATTGAACAGTGGCGTACTATTGTCGTGAAATGATTCCTCAGACACATTGTGTGCGAAGATATTTTGTTTTCGCCGTTACATTGTGCGTGTCCACGGTTCAGTGGCTTAATGTATCATCACATCATCGTCACCATCACTATTATAATTTACTTTTTTGACGACTTCATAGGGAATATAATACAAGTTTGAGAGTAAGAATTCCTTTTGTTTTTGTTTTTTTGTCTTTCAAAATTTCAATCGACTTGTAGGTACTTCGTGTATACAATCAACGCGAGACAACGCGTATCAAAAATTTGCAATATTTTTCTTCGTAATAATACTTGATTTTTCTTATTACTGACACAAGAACATCAGACTTTGAGTGGATTTTCCATTCTTCAATTTTTTGTGTGCGAAGAGACTACTTATCAATAAATCGACGTGTAATAATAGTAATGATTGGTCTTGCCATACATTTGTTTTAAGCCTACAGTAAATTATGGCACAGGGGAAGACTTCATTGTCGTTCATTCATGCTGGAATAGTGAAATGAAGTATTTTGTTTTTATTTTCATTCAAGTTTTTAAATGTGCGACAAGTTAAAAATTCGTGGTCATAAAAATGTTAATACTTACGTTATTGTTTAGATTTGTAATACAAATGTAAAAAATTTGTTTCACACGCTTTACATGCTATAGTTTAATTTCATTATGATAATGTTGTTTACAGATATTATATCGAAGGTTAATTAATTTTGAAGATATAATATTCATATTTCATTGTAAAATTTGGTTGGTGTACATTAGAAATATTACAAAGAAGAAATCTTCTTTTAATATCCTTCTACTACACTCATTGGATAATAATATAACTGTGTATAATTTATGCGTCATGTATGATAATTTATAATTTTACATATAATTTATTACTCCAAAAATATTTCTAATTTTAGACATTAGTGAAATATTCAAATAATATTCCACCAAATATAAGTAATATGGACGTAAAAAATAGAATTTTTACATAACTTATGCTTATGTTTCAAAGTCAGTTATATTAACATATTTTTAGTGTTAATTTAGGTTTTAATTGTTTTTTCTTTAAAATATGGCATGCCAATGATGTAAAAATTGTTAAAAAACTGTAAATTTTGGTATAGTACCTACCTATTATCTATCATATAGGGATGGGCAACTCAATGTTATTAGAGGGGCAATTTTTTTAACTTTAAATATAGCGGGACTGAGAGCATAGTGAGCAAAAAAAGGATCATTATAATTTTAATAATTCGGTAACATTTATAACACCTTTGATTTTGAGATTTGAGAATGTGGTAAAGTTTTATTTTTGTTGTCGATTTTACACTTTTTAGTGACATTTTTGAAAAAAAAAAAAATTAATAAAACTAACAGCCAGTGTTACACAACGACGACAGGTACGATTAAACTAAGAAAATAAAATAAGTAGGTACTTATATTAGCTTTGTTAGCTATGCTTCTTTAAATATATAATTAGACATTAAAAAGTTTAGTCGTATAGTTAAATATTAGATAAAATTTAATATCTACGTTTTTTGAAAAACAAAGGTAATAATATATAGATAAACGTTAAAATTGTAAAAAGTTATTTGAAAATGTAGCAGGTGCTAGATAAAAAAAGTACGCAAGTCGCTAGTTGCCCATCTCTGTCCTTTATAATACTATAATTCATTAATACAACAAATGATAATGCTATATTATAACTTATAAGCATTTATCAGGTATATCATGCTCTAATAGAAGAACTATTGAAAGTGTCTAAAAAATTTCTTTATGCTCAACATTTTTAAATAATACTTCTATAAAATACATTTATTTTTTTAAAAATTTCAAGTGAGTTTTGAACGAAAAAATAATATAAAATATGTAATCATACGCGTTTGATGGATGAGGGATAAAGTGAATGCTAATAATATACTGACGGATGATGGGTACTGACTACCGAATCAATATCGATTTTTTTAGTTTTTGTTACTTTTTCTATTGAATGGGAAATTAAAGTGATTTAATATTTTATACTAAAGTTACTGGTTACTCGATTTCACTGTTGTACAGATATGTTAAAAAAATTCTAGTACTCATAAGACTTTAAAAATTAAAAACTATTTTATGGTTGCGGTCCTGACTCGTATGTGATTTTTTTTACCGATCATTAAGTTTTAAACCTACTTAATCAAGAAATTAATAATAAGATAATTATATCTTTATAATTTATAAATATAAAGGCTTATTGACTAATCTTTAAAGTTGAGAATAATCTTTCACGTAAAACGATAAAATTTAATTCAAATTTAAGATATTTATTAACATTTATTGTATGATAAGAGTTCCTAGATTTTTTAGAGGTTGTCTCATTTGCATAGTCACATGTGTTAGCTCTGTTTACGTAGCAACTGATGTTCAGCCTGTTCAATTTTGTGTTGTAGTTTTTAAAATTAGTGTGAATTAAGCTATTATTAAACTTTAAGTCTAAACTCTAAGGATAATATTATTATATGTGTTTTTACAGTATTTTAATTTTAAAATGTACAAATTAAAAAAAAACATAATAATTCGTTTAAAAGTTGAAATATTGTTAAAAATATCACAGAGGTTTAGTATTCAATGATAACATTTTCAAAATTGGTACAGAATTTCTCTCCGTACCATTGAATTTTTCATATATTATTTCAGTTTGTTCACTGCTAGTAAAAAAATTAAGTATTTACTTATGTACTAATATCCATGATTTTTATGAATCCCAAATTTTAATTTTATCTATAATTATTAGTTCTTATTATTATTAAATATTGGAAAAACTTTTTGTTTATTAGAGTTTTGTTTGTTTAGTCGATTTAATTTATCCACAGAAGTTTATATCATCGCTCGTTTTCCAAAATCTGTTTTTTGAATCAATTGACATTTTTAAGATTTGATCATGTTAAATGTTGTGTGCATCTTTAAATTTATGTATAAGTATTTGTATAGTATTTGTTAGCAATTATTCAAAATTTGGAAGTTTGCCTCCCTTAAATCATTCCTAAAAATGTAATTAAGCCATATTTAATGGTCGTTTAAACTTAATACTAGTAAATATTTAAATTTTGTGCAACACTTTTAGAAAAATTGTAAAAATTAAATTTTTCGTTTGAAACATTAAATGATGAACTTTTAGTGACAAGCACGATTATATTATCACATAACTTGTATATTAATAATTTATTAATATATTGACTGAAAATATATTTGATTATTAGATACCATTTTTACTTTAGCTATGATTAATTTAAATACCTATCTATTAAAAAATTATTTCCGTATAAAGATTCCAAAATATAAAATTATTGTATTATATTTAAACCTAATAGTATATTTTTAGTTGTTTTAAAAAAAGGCTAACACATTGTGAACAAAAGAAGTCAGTCTATTTTATTTTTAAATTTTCAATATAAAGTTAAGATTTAAAGAGTAAGAATGATTATTATAAACATATAAAAATTAATTATTATTTTAATATTTATTTTTTAAATATTCTTACAATTCACTTAGTTTGTTTCATTCTGTAATAACGTAAAATTATATATTGTACCTAGTCAAATAATCAAAAAAAAAAAAAAAATTAATGCTATGAATTGTTTTTTTATCTTGAATAATTAAAATATTAAAAAATCTGTGTTAGTAGAATATATGTAAATATAAAATGTACGCATAATTTTTATAAAATAAAACGATATTATTTTAATCACTTTCCAGATTGTAAAGAATCTTAGATATAAGTTATTCTTTAAATAATTAAACTAAAATAAAAAATGTAACAAAAAATTATTTTCGAAAATTTATTTTATTTTTAACACTAGTTTTGAAAATTGTACTGTTATATATCACTAATTGAGCACTAGAATTTTGTGTTATATTAGATTTTGGTACTGATGATAGGTACATTCACTGCATAAAATTAGCGGAAAAAGGCAAGTCTCACATACATTTTTATGAGAGATAATATTAATTTTCAAAATGGTACCATTAAAAAGTAATAATTAAATTTTAAATAATGTTAGTATAGCGGAAATTAGAGCTCAAATTTTTCCGTTAACTCAGGCACTTGTTTGATGTCCATTTGAATATAAATAATATCAATAGTAAAGATAATAAGTGTTATTTATATAATATGAAAATAAAAATTTAAAACTTTTTAATTTGAAGTGCAAGTAAAATAAAAATAATGGTTATTATGTACTATTTATTACAGTAATTAGAGATGATTAAAAAAATTAATTTCAATAATTTAATTAGAATATGATTAACAGATTATTGATAGCTAACACCTGATAATCTATTAGGTTAATATTTTCAATATTATATTGAATAATATTTTAGTGTATTTTATATATAAATATCTTTAATTTATATAAATGTAAACATGTTACATCTAATTAAAATATGAAATAAAGTTTTGTAAAAATATAAATAGTATATGAAATAAGTTTAACGATCGAATATATTTTAAACTAGAGAATATTACATGTTAGGTTTAACTATAGGTGTTATATTAAAATATTAAATGTCAACAATGTAATATTATACTCTAAATTGCTATTTTAAATATTGTGTTTCTTAGTAATCAACACATTTTTATTATTGTTTAATTAATCTAAAATTAAATACCTATGTATTATAATATTATGTAATTTTTAGCACTTATACTCAAGTAGTCAAGTCCTAAATGGCTAAATATAATCAATTAACCCAAATAATTAATCAAAAGGTTAAATTTGGTTTTATACAATTTATTGTTAATGATAATTAACATTATTATTGTGTATATTATGGCTAATATTTAAACCATTTGATGTCTATATATATCATGTATAAGTCTTAATATTTATATAATTACCTTTTACAAATAATAATGAAAATAAAATAAATTTTATATTTTAATATAATAACGTTATGTACAACGTTATTTATTACTCAATATTTTTAATAGGATATTGACTTTAATATAAATTATCTCTATAAATAAACTGTACTCAGAATAGTTTTTCGATTGTACTCATCTATACTGATTAAATGATGAGTATCTTCTAATGAATAAATATCATCATTGTAGTCGGGAGTAATGATGAGTTCGCAGCCCCCCCCCCCCTAAATATCAGGAAAATTTAAAAATGTTTTAAGTGTTCTGTGAACGTATTACGTAGGGTCATGGATCTATTAAAATTGTAATATATATGAAGGTTGTTGCTAAAGTCTAAAATGTTATATATTCATGGAATCAACATACCAAATTTATGAAAAATCAAAGTTAAGCCTCTCCTATATAACAAAATATTAGGACTTCTCCTTTAGCTAAAAATTAAAATACATATTTTACATTTTAATCAATGGCCTTATAAGAATTTTATTTTATTTTTCAATTAGGTTATTATACATTAATGATTCGTATATTATGCTATTTGCATTATATTTAGGTACAAAAAACAAGAAAAATATCAAAATAAATTTGTAATTGTCAGTACGACTTCAGCACTTGGTTACTTGTAATAGACAAATGTATTACTAAATTATAAAATTATTAATACAATTTTAATTTGTTTTACTATATCTAATTAATACGTGACTTCTTTTTCATCATCCGTGATTGCTTTACGTTCATATTCGATTTACGCTGAAGTTGAAGTAAATTTAAGACTTGTTTGTTTAATTCATCAACCGAATTCTGTAAATAAATGTACGGTGTTAGAATTGCAATGAAACACAAAATAAATTTGTTCTGATAATACAAGACGGCTTTCAGCTTTATTCTCCATGGCCGAACTTAAAAGGTTCATAGTAATATCTTGCTGGTTAGTTATTTCTTTTATTTTATTTATAAGCACAGTTATTTTTTCAATAAATAACTCATTTGAATCATTATCCATAACTTGTTCTTTGATTAAATCCTACGCAAAATAAGTAAGTATTTAGTATTTTAGTCTCTGTATTAGTAATAAATACTATTTTATTTGATTAGATATTAATAAGTGGGTACTTGATTAGCTGTCATAAGTTCAAACATTTCGTGGAAACTCAAACTTGGTGTTAAACTATCATTTTTATCAATTTTATTAGTAAAATTTGAATCTAATAAATAAATACAAATATGAATATTAAGAAAAAAAAATAAAATATTTATTTACTTGATATAGTAGGTATTATTTTATTTTGCGATTTCTGTAAAATGATAGGTGGTTGAATTTGATGTGGTATTGAACTGATAAAATGGAAATTATAATCTACATCAGTTGCTTCGAGTGTGATACCTGTGGCCTATTTAAAAAATCATAATTTAACTAATTTTTGAAACCAAGTCTGGTCCCAAAATAGGTCAGTATAGGTACATTAATGATATATTTTATGTGGGTGATTTAAATTTTAGATTTTCAGTATTTAAAATTTATTACTTTCTTATCGTAAGTACACGAAATTGTCCAATCATACTGGTTTATATCATTTCGTATATTAATGTAATCGATGTCAATGTTCTTGATTAAAATAACCTCGATAACAAATACAATACTCGTCAAGTTTTCAGCTTCAGATTCTTTTGTTTCAGATTCTTTTGAATCTGAAAAGATACACGATGTATTTGTTAGCAACATATTAAGTAAATTGATAAAAATAATTCATAGTAAAATGCTTATTTATATAGAAATAAAATAAAATTAAACAATTGTGTTACTTATGAAATATAAATAAATCAAGATCGTAGACAAAATTATATTAAGATTTATTATATTTTATAATTTATATATTATAAACCTTATTTTAACTTATTTTTAAAGATGAAACATAAAATTCACTAGGTACCTATTAGTTAGATTAAGTATTTTAGGTTGGTGGATAAATATGTAGGTATTATGACAATAGTAATACAGGCTTGATGAATCCATTTGGTTACCTGTCTTTAGGTCTTTGGTGTTTTCAGATGTATTATACAATTTAATGTAGTAATATTATAATAAGTAAATATTATAAAATTACTCAATAAAATGAAATATTATTAATAAATACAAGTTTATAATGTATTTTAAATATTAAATATGTATAAAATATGTTACACACAATAGGCAAAATTGCTCATTTCACGAACTGACAACTGGTCATATTTGAATTATGACTAAATATGACTAAAGAGATTTTATTAATAATAAACAACATGAGCATTTAAAAGTTGTAGAAGACCAAGTGACATATTTTATCAGTAGGTAAATTATTAATAACAAAATGTTATTACATTTTGAAACTGCTGCTATTAGTTATTAGTTAATAACAAATAACAATTAATAACTAATAAATAAAAATGAAAACATTACAGGTAGACAGGTATCTGGTAAATATTAATAATATGTCTTCATTTTTATTTATTTTTTATTATAAATATTTTAATACTACACACTTTTATAATTATAAATACATTTTATTTTTATACTCAATTTACTTTAAAGAATAATGTGTAAATAATAAATAATAATGATAAATGTATAATAATTAATAATTTATTGAAAATGATCATATTATTTTATCAATAAATAAAAATATTTGCATACTACTACATAGTTATAATTTAGTATTGTTTAATTTATGAAATAAATAATTATTTAATAATCTTATTTTGTCCATTTTATGAATTGGGAAATTTGATTGGCCATTTCATGAATTGCACAAATTCTGCTATTGTGTGTAAAATATATTAATGTTTAAATATAATGATGGTATAATATAAATAAATAAATTTATAAATAATTTTACAAACGTGAATTATTATTGTTGAGATTCGGATCTAAAAATATAGCTGAAATCAATGCTGTTTTTCCACGTGCACGAGATGACGCATATACTGTAGAACTACCGTCAGTAAGATTTAAGTCTACTACTCGAATTTCCATCATTACATCATCTAAGTGTTCTAGATGACAGTATATTGTGAATAAAGCTGCTTTTTCGATGTTCAGAAGTGCTCTGGGTAGTGTTGAAAAAAACAAAATTAAAACAATGAGTTTTAAGTTTTTGGAACATGGTACTTATTACTTACCTAGCTAATAGGTTCTCAGCATTAGGCATGTAAAACCTCTTTTTTACATGTTTAATAACGTATTCGGGTGTGTAAGTATTATCACAAATCGTTGTGTTATATTTCTGTAGACTATAATCTTTTTGCGTTCCACACGAGTGTAATATTTCGTACGGTCGTCCGAATAATTCAAGTTTATAGTTAAAATTTTTGTAATCTACGATTTTTTCCGAAGACCACCCTATTAGCGTGTATCCCTTAATGGTATTACGAACCATATACATGTTCATATCAATGTTCATTGTTGTTACTTCCATTTGAGTATCGTTATCTATCAGCGTTATACTAGTAGTAAAATTGCTGTTATTTTTATTTGAAAATTTGATAATTGTTGGCACCAATTCCTAAATTAATAACATAATAAGTTTGATATAATTTTTTCCGGTTCAATGAGTATAGGTTAAGGTAGCTTTCATTAATTCGTTGTATTATTCTAAAGATAATATTAATTAACATAGGTATATAATACATATTTTTATTGTTTTTCTGTATTGCTTCAAATCGATTTTAATAATAGAAATTATAGTTTCTCGAATTATATTATTATTAAAATTAACTTAAATCGGAGTTAAATTAATACAATTTGGTGCAAATTTTAAGCATAGTTTCAGCTATGTATAAACAGTTTAGTCATGGATTTTATAAATAATAGCAAAATTAATGAAATTATTAGAATGAATTTCTGTATTGATGCAATTATTATTTCAATGTAAATATTGTATAATATAATATAACATATAAATTTTTAAATAATATGATTGAAAATATAAAAAAATATATTGTAACTACCAACCCTCCCCTCTCCCATAGTGTATCACCACGATCATTATTAATTGGTAGAGTTATAGAAGATGCCCAAATTGCATTTTAATGTTCCACTTAACTGGTGTGGAGATTAATTTTTTTGTTGAGACATTTCTATTACTTTCCAAATCCTTGAGAGTTATCAAATTGTCTTTTTTAACCATTTAGTATTCAGTAAAATTCTGGGTATCAATTTGGTATTGGCAGTAGACAAATTCTAATGATATAAGTTAGATTTCAAAAAAAAAATGTTTGTAAAGATATTTGTTAATATAAATAGTTAAATCAAATATTTATCACTAGAATGAAGTTGTGTGACTCTGTTAGTTATTTAAATTTTTACGATATTGTGATTTTTGATAAATTAATTAAACTTACTGATGTAGAATGTGTATTGAGTTCTAGACGAAACAACAACAATGTATCGATAGGTTTTGTTGTATTTTCATCGAAAATAATATTAACCAAATAATTAAATAAATCATTTTTAAAATGATATTCATTTAAATCAATCTCATCAGAATGGAAAACATAGCTACATATCACATAATATTATGAAATGTAAATAAAGAAAAAAAATAATGATAACAAACTAACCATAATACTTCAAACATATGTGCATAAATAATTTTTGATGTTGTTGGTTTAGAATGCACTTTGGATACAGCTGACCTAATAAAAATAATCATTTATAAAATCGTATTTGATGGTTCTATTGAATTGATTTAAATCTTACACAGGAGAGCTTTTACCATGGTTTATTTTTGATTTGATAACCGATTTTTTAATCACTATAGACTTCTCATTTTTTATTTTTTTATGATGATTTTGAGCAGGTTTTGATTTTTGCGTTGTTGGTTTTTGTTTTAAACCTAATGCAGAAATTTCTTTTAACCCTAATGACTTGTTTTGTAATAATTCTTGTAGTTCCGTGTACAATTCTGTTGTTAATTGTACATCATTAGAGAATTTATTCCCTAAACATTTTACCATGGCTGTTTGAACTTGCTATAAATTTATAACAGGTGGTTAATTCTAATTACATTACGCTTTAATTATTTCTTTTATATACTTTCGAAATATTCGATAATCTTTCAATCTTCTTCAATTCGGTTTCGTTATTAACAGAATAGGGCATAAACGAAGAGTAAAATCTGAGTAAGTTTTTTCCACGATCACCTGTATTTGGCTCCGTGGAACATAGGCGTGAAAACGTTTGCTTTATAGTCTCTAAAAATATGTAATATCATGTATATGAATAATGAATATTCAACATATTTATTTGGCTCTATTCAATTACCAATACACAGTGAGAAAATTACTCGAAGAACGTACAACACTGTCAGATGTTAAACGTTTACATATAGAATATTAAGTAACTTGACGTTGTTAAAATAGTAATCTCGACACAAAACCACACATCGGCAATTGTGAAATACCACGTGTCGTTAATTTATTTTGTATTTTATTAGTACGAGTACAGGAATATTTCAATAAGTGTTTAACTAAGATTTCTATCATAATTGAACACTCAACAAAATTAACTTACCGAGTAAGGACGTCAACGATTTGGGTTTATCGATGAGTTTTTCGTAAACGGTTTGCACCGTATGTAAGAGGGAAAAGTCTGCTGTCGATTCGATTGTCAGCGAATACTTGGCCGGCAGTTCGCCCCATATTTTCAACACGTTTACTCTGTTTGTTTTTATACGAACGCATAAATGCAATGGTAATAATAATAATAATAATATACCACACGGCACACGAGTATTATTAGGCCCTACACGTATATCGTATATTATGCAAATATTGCGAATGTTGTATGTACACTGCAGACGGTATGTATACTCACCCAGGTTTAAAATTTATCACGACGTTTGACACTCCTCTGGAGCGAATGGTAGACAGCGGTGTCGGAAGTTTCGTTTCATACCAGAGAAATTGTTCCACGTTAATATATGGAAACTCAATTGCATAGCGGTTTGAAGGCGCGTCTAGTTCAATATTACCGTTATGGATAGTATAGTTTTTGCAAACTGATAATGTGAACAGCATTGACTGGCAATAAGGTGACTCGAAGTCTATTTATTTTTTTTCCATAAGGAATATTATAATGATAAATAAATCCAACTAGTTAGGTATGTGTAGTGTTCTAACAATAGTTTAAAATCACTTTCCATTGCACACAAAAAGGATACGTAAATAGGCGCAGCAATTATTTTGTGTGGACGGGTCGATGTCGTACACCGGACTTTCTTCTTGTTGAAAAATGACTGGCTTAAAAAACCGAAACGATTGATATTTTTTTGATGTAAAATTGTATAGATCTGAAATAACACATAATTCGATATTATATAAAACAATGTATTTCTTAATGTGATTTAAGTTATATACGAAGTAAACGGTTTTAAGTATGAAAAATCAAGCTCGTATTGATTTTCGTCTCGATTCGATTTATATTTATTCAGGAGTTTCATCAAAGGAGACGTTTGATTCAATACGGTGGTACACGGTGCATAGACATTCACCAATCTCATAAAATCATTCAGTTCTAAACAAATAAACAACCAAAGTTCAGAAATTGTTATTATAAAAATACAATTTTCCGTGATATATTAAATCAAAAAAAGGAGTTACAATTTATTTTTACTATGTATAAACATAAGGCATTGAAGACGTTATTAAAAAAAGGTTGTTTCCTAGTAAAAAGCAATAACATCGGTAAAAAATCAATTGAGAATTGTCGTTATTTGAGGACTAATAATATTAATATTAAGTTTTTACTTTTTAATGCTGTTAAATTTGTTTAATTTTATTGCGTTGTATAACAGGTACAGAATAAGAAAGCAAGTATAATAAAAATATTACATAATAATAAATTATTTTTGTTATTTATGAAACTAGTCGAAATAATTAAATTAAATTAACCTACACATTTTATTTGTGATTATAAAATTATAAGAAAATAATTAAAAGTTAATAATCTACTTATTATTGTTATTTATCACGCATAGTAGAAGCTAGCGTAAATATCATAGTGCTGATTATTTATTTTATATTGTGATATTACTCATGACATACTCACAACGAGTGTCATTATTATTGTGATTATGACATTGACTGTTTGGTAAGCATATTTAGCATTGATGCATTTTTTTTTTTTTTTGTGTGTGTGAAACGATACTTTTTACTTTCAATTATATGTTAGATTGAAGTAATGAGATTTATTTTAATTTTTTTTTTTTATTATTTTATTTTATTTTTTATATTTAAATATACACATAAGTAAATATTTTGATATTGAGCAAGAAACGTAAAATTAGACGAACATTTGGTTATAGTTTAAATTATGGTTATTTTTTTTGCTATGCCTAACATTAATGTTTTTAATTGGCTTTGAAAAATCATAAACTTGGTACTTTAGAGATATCAACTGAATCTTAATATTATTTAGGGTTGTGTTGGTTTGACAATTTTATTTTTCACTTTTATTATAAAAAGTAATAGTCAATATAAAAATTAATTTAACTATTCTTAAATATGTAATATAAAATTAACTAACTTTATTACTAAATATAATTTTTTTTTTTGTTATTATTTTCGATTCTTACAAACGAAGTGTGCAATAAATATGATTAAACGGTCATGCCTTCATTTAAATGTATATACATCATATAATTAAACTAATAATGCTAGAAATATAATAACAATAAGACATATAGGTACGTATTATAATAAGTACTAATTATATTTAGCATCAATAATTAATTATATTCAATATTAACGAGAATAATCGGTCAACGACCTTAACATTTTTGAAATATTTTTATTAAAATTACAATCACGTTGTTATCGGGACATTAACATTATTCTAGTATATTAATATAAATATATATCCTATAATCTTAACAAATAAGTAACACATAAGGGTTAAGCCAATCCTATTCACTATAGGCTACTAAAATGTGTTACCAGGTTACTAATTGTCATCATGTCATCAGACAATATTATAAAATAATCAAAACTACATCCATTTATTTTTATTGTTATTATTATTATTATTATTATTATTACAATAAATATTTATACCAAGTATAAAAATAATATTTAATTATTCTTTTAAAAACCACGTGAAATTAGTTATAAAAGTTAAACCGATTATAATTGTTATAAAATCGCTTATTTTTACGGATTTAACAAAGAGATTGCATCTAAAATGTATACTTAATACATTAGCTTTGGTTAGATAATAGGTACCAATTTCGATATATTTATGGCAAATATAATATTTATTTTTACTTTTTATCTAAAATTTACATAATTCTATGTTTTATTTATAAATTTTTAAAATAATATTTTCTTCATTTATTTAATTATAGGTTGAATTCAATTTGATTAGTACTAAATTTTAAAATATTTTAAATGTACTAATTTAGTAAAACATACATTTGGCTATAATATCTCCAGTAATTAATATTTTCAGTACTGCACAATTATATACATGAATATAATTATTTATACACGCCATTTAGTTAAAACTTTAATGATATATATGAATGTTTAACAAGAAAAAAGCATGGCATTCACATATTTATAGCTTGTTTACAAATTATATTAAATAAAAACTAGAATTAAAAAAATTATTTTATATTCTATACGTATTTGTCACGTATATTCATAGTAAACTTATGTAATATATGTATAGACTATCTAGATACTAAAGTACTTTTATTTTAATCCACAGTGTTATTTGTACGAGTATAAATTATTTTTAAAGTCAACAAATGGTTTTTACTAAATATTTTATACAACTAAAATGTTTCGTATGCTATAGATTATTATGAACTTATAAATTAACCATTATAATATATCTTGCAACATTAAGTACCTAGCAGTGTTGTTATCAATACTAATTTTTAGTTAATACAAAATATAAGTTACTAGTAATTAACATATTTAATTGCATAGGTATACCATGCTTTTTGATTAAATTATTGTCAGTTGCCCATTTTGTCCATCGATATTTTTTCCAAGTTGGTAATGATTTATTTTTTATCATTTTGGCGTAATTCAAAAACAGTGGTTGTGAATATCCGCTCAATGGTTTAGAGTTATTTTCCTAAATAAATAACTTAATATTAATAACTGGTATATAAACAATCCTATATATAAATCTATATATCTGTATATTTAAATCCTAAGTTCAAACAGAACAAAAAGTAAATAATTGAAAAATATTGATGAAACAAATAATCAACATAATATTATTTTTATGTTTGAAATAACTATATAACTGAGGGTCTTTTGTGCCTAAATGTTATAACTTATAAGGGAATTTTAAAATTTTTTAAATGTTTATCAAATCTGATAATAAATTATTATTAAAGAAAAAACTAATTATGGTTATAAAGTAATAATTATTTGAATATTTAATTGTTTAAAATGCAATAGTAGGCATAAGAAAGGTAAATTAAGAACAATATATTGTTAGTAAATACTAATAGATAGGTTCATTTTTTTTATAAGCTACACAAGTTTAATAAAGAACAAACGTCCTTACTCCTTAAAACATAGTGAAATAAGAGTTAGACCCCCTAATTTATTTGAAAGGAGCAATGATTTGTCACCATATTTTTTGCTTTTATAAAAATGTATAGTAGTTATGTAACCGCTCTGCAATACAGTAGGTGTCGAATGAACCTCGTCTTTGAGAAGTAATTTATTGTATGTGTTAAATTTGAATTTTGTGATAAATTATATACGAAAAAATGATTAAGAGAGAAGACGATCTGTCAATTTTCATATATAACTAAGTATATATTTTATGATTAATATATTTATATTTTTGTAAAAGTAATTTATTTTATTTATCTGCTAATAGTGTTACAGTTAATTATTTATAATTATTTATAATTTAGAATTAATTATTGTCGAAAACATTGCATTTGAAAATTGTAATAATAATATACGTTAAACTATCAAGTTTCTATAAATATTGGTTTTTAATTATAACAAAATAACTAAAATCATTTTTCTTCGTTTAAATAATAAATTTCGTTTAGATTTAAAACTAAATAGTATACTAAGGAAAATCTGTGTTTTTTGGTCAAAATTTATGAATTAATTTTTCAAAATATTGAATTACATTTAAACTTTATAGTTATAAAAATTAATCATTTTATAAATTTTTAACTAAAAAATTATTTGAAAATTAAATATTAAACATTCTAAAAAGATTTAATCATAATTTTTTTTTATTGATATTTTGAATCCAAATTTAGACAAAATTACAAATTTAAAATAGAATAATGTTATTAATTATTTTTATGTAATTAAAAATAATTATTTTTGTTACTTTGAAACGTTTGAAACACAATACAATTTTAAAATACATAGATTAATTTTAAGCCCTTACTTACCTATTTATACCATGAATCAATTGAATATACACTTAAGTAGTAAGGTAGTATTCATTCAAAAGTTAATTATTACAATAATATTTTACGGTATAAATATATAATTTTATAATAAATAAATATTTATAAAATAATAAACGCAACGTTTTTAATAAAAATTAAATCAATCTGTTATACTAATAATAAAATAAATAATATCAATACTTGCTGTATTAAAAAACATATAATGAAATATACTTTGTGATACCTTAAAGCTAACAGATATCTTCGCTCAGAATAGTTTTTTATTTACAATAATATACCAATGAATTCAAAATATTTAATACATTCTACAGTGACCGACTCGACACTTAATACTGCACAACACGGCATCCACTCCCTCATCTTGAAAAAATTAGTTTTTATGATAAATGGTGCAGAATATGCACAATAGTACTAATTATTATCAATTAATAATATTCATGTTACTCGTTTTCTTATTTTAGTTGCTAATAAATGTAATAGTGTAATGGTCAATAGGTATTTATAATTTTCTTCTTGTTAATAAATGTTTGAATGAGATTTGGTTAAATCGTGACCATAGCAAACAATTAGTTTACACAGACAAATGTTATTTAAGACAACCAAGAAATCAAAATAATATTCAACAATAGTCTTGATTACTAAATAGTTTTTTTTATATACAGTCTTGTAGATAGGATATATTATTAAAAAAAAAAAATGTTCTGCTGATATATTAAGTTGGTTATAACCTAAAGCCTAAGTCCAAAATCCTGTAGTATGACTGCACTATTCGAATAAATGCGTAAAAATAAAAATATTTGATTATTATTCTAATTATTAGTGGGGAAAATATATACATTTTAAGAGTTTTGAATACTTTATCGAGTATTAAAATACGTATTCCTAGTATATATTTTTATAGAATCCCAATTCATATTTTGTATACCATTTTACCTATTACGAACATGCATTCTAAATACCTAATAAAATAATTCTTTACAAGATAGGTGGTAATAAAAAGAACCGTGAATTAAAAAATAATTAATTGAGTTTCTGACTTTTTGAATAGTCAAGTATTTTGTTGTGAAAAATAAAAACATATCTATTTAATTTTAATGAATATTTTGAAATCATAAATGAGAGAATTCCAAGATATTTTTATAACTTATCTACACTTACTTATAACTTATACATATACATCACAATATCATGTATATAGATGTATTATATATAATAATAAACATATCTATTAATATGAAGCGATTAAAAGCTATGGTAAAATTGTAATAGTTATTTTAGTAGTTAAGTATGAGCTTTAAACTTCCATAGTAGATTAATTTTAGATAGGTAGTTAATTTAGTAGATGTTCTTAAAATTGGATTTTCTGAAATAATCATGGGTAATTTTCGTATGATTTTATTGGCCAAAAGATATTATATTTACACGTCTAGTAATATCGATACTATTAGTAGTAGTTTTAATATTTATAGTTATTGTAATTTACTTTACAGATAGTTGGTGTCAATGTAAGTCCAACAACTATTGAGTTCGGAGGATTGGCTCCATAAATTGACTTAAGTTCATCGTAGTGACATAATTGTGTGCCTGTGATAGTCCTTAACTGGAAACAATCTTCATGTTTAGAGATATTTTTATTTTTTTGTTTGCTGTCTGAATCTAAATTTTCAGTATCCAAAACCGAATATGATGAATGCGATAAAATCGATGACCATACATTTTCTTTTGAAATGAGTCTGAAAAGTTTAATAATTTATTAATTAGAAATATAAGTTATATTTGTGTAGTTACAAAAAATATAAAATAAAGTATTGATTTTTTTATTTGCGTTACAAAACCCATTATTTTAAATTAATCAACACACGGCCAAAAAAATAGGTTATTTAAAATTTAAATTTACTGGCAATTTTTTTGAATACAAGACCATCCAGTTAGACATGTTATTGTATTGAATTGATCAAACTCATCGGTCAGCGAGTAAATACGTAACAGTCCTTTGACAAGTAATGGTAGCCATAGAACTTTTTTGTCTTCGCACAGAGGTAATAAAATGCGGCCGTCGGCACTGATTGGTAAATGATCGCTAACGCATATCATACGGAACTTTCCCTTGAATAACACATTAATGTTGTGAATATTGAAAGTATATATTTTCATTGAAATTATTTAATTACTGTTGCCTAAATGCTAAAATTACCATCATACTAACCATGTAAAATAATTTTAGCCAATATTTTCCAAACGGATTATACTCGGGTTTTGATTTTTTATTCCAGGCCACTTCAGTTTTGCAACAGGAAAATACTAGATTAGATGGATGCCATGGTTGTGGCCACTTATTTTTAAATCGTGACGTATATAACACAATGTGATAAAGTATCCACCGATAAACCTGAATCACGTGAAACATGAAAAATTTAAATTCTTGTTTGAAGTTTACGTATAATGATCATAATTCTTCGAGTAAATTGTGAAAAAGCTTTAATAAGTCTTTAAGTATAAGTTTTTATCTTTAAGTCCGATCTCTTAAGTTTATATATGAAATTTGTATACCACTTAAAAATTACCTAACACTTTAAATTGTTAAGAACTTAAACTTCATAAATCTTATTTAAATCTTTGTCTTAATCACCTTTGTTGAAATAATATTGTACACTTTTTAGAAATTTGTATTGTATTAATGATTAATTTATTTATACCTATATATTTAATAAGTTATGTAATTAACATTTAAGTGCATTTAGTAAATAACACTATTATAAATCAATTTTAAAAATTTTGAAAGCATTTTTATACTCTGCCTTTGATTAAAGATTAACTCATTTTTATGTTAATTTGTTAACCGTTTTAATAGGTAACCGATTAGTTTTTTGTAAACCTATACATTTTATTTTAAATTGTAATATACACAGTATATATTTTCATATGTTCATTTTCATGACAGCGCTTATTGCACATAAAAGATTGTTTAATATAGAATAACTATAAAGTTATTAAAATTATGAATTATTAAATCGTATAAACACGAAACACGCAATGAATAACATTGTCTACAACCATCACCCGTTATTTATTTTTATAGTGGTTTTGAGAACGTTTGGTTTGTAGGTACTGATGATGTATTATATTCGTATATAATAAATATTTTGAAAAAATTAGATAAAACAATGAAAAAGTATGTATATAATTGACCTTGGGTTAGAAAAATTAAAATAATGTTCATATTAAATTGATGAGTCGTGAGTAAATCACATTTCATTGATAAATAATTGTAGTAGTTAAGATAATTAACTAATTTACAAGTGCTTTTAACTACTTACTTATCCATTGAATTAATAATACATATAAGTGTTCTGATTTGAAACTTATTAAGCATTATATTTAATTAAAAATCCATTCAATTAAAATAGCACTTTTAAGAATTATAAATTTATTTTATTATCATTTGATTAATTTGCTTTTATAATAATAAATATGGTGTGAGAACTGAAAATAAACTATAAAATATACTATTTTTTTTCATCTTTGTTGAATGATAAATGTAATGGTTTTACAGTTATGCATGGTTTTTCTGTTTTTGATATCATTTTTAAGAGCAGTGATCACGAAATGAATACGGAACAATTAAAATGTTTAAACAAAACCACTTTTGCTTAAAGAAATTAATTTAGTTTTTTTTTTTTTATTGAAAAATGAACAATCATAGAGATTTGATATTTTTACCGAACATATTTATACTAGCATTTTATAAATATAATTAAATGTTTAAAATATTTTGTGGTATTTATAGATTTGTAATACTTGACTTTTTTTAAAATTGTTTTCGATTTAAATATGTTAAAATTATTGTTTATGTTTAAAATAGCTTAAAAATTTAATACAAGGTTCCTCATAATTTTTTCTTATTGGAATTTTGAAAAAAGTGCCACATACCTACATTTTTTTAAGTGTTTAAAATTTTGTCAACATTGTATGTTCAAAGTTATAATAACAATTTATCCTTAAAACATTTTTTATTTTCATATTATTAATAAATATTAATCGTATAATCTTGAAACCTTCCACTGTTAATTATTATATTATGATTTTCTAATTTTCTATACATTATGTAATTTTAGACTAATTCAAAAATATTTATATCACGAATCACTGAACTTATTCATACTGTTCTACAGTGTGCAGTAATGCCATATAAATAAATAATAATAATATTATGATAATTAGTATTTAATGATATAAATTATAATATTGGGTAAAGATATGTATTTGTTTTTGGCACCATTTACTATTACTGATAGGAACTTTTTAACAATAATATTAATAAATAATAACATAGTATCTTTAAAAATACCTATAGGTTAACTCAGAATAGTTCAATAACGTTTTTCGTATTCAAAGATTTTTCATCAAAATAAAATATAACATATTATCCATTAATTCAATAACACCTCATAATTTATATGAGGTACATTCAAGACATACTATATATAGCAGAGCGACTTCCCAAGTGGAATTTGTTAATAACAATATTTTTTTTACCTATATCACTATTGTTAGTATTTTATTTTTGAATACAATTATTAATTAAAACCAGAAAAAAAAATTAAAATAAATATGTTATACTATATAGTTAATACTGTTAATAGTTTATTTTACAAGGGAATAAAATAAATTTAAAAATGTTAAATTCTTGTGACGTTTTCTTTAGTGTGTGCTAATTTAATTTTTGAAATAGTTTTCTTTAGCATGGGCAGTAATACAAATTAAAGCTTTTAATATAAAATTGTATATACGTAAAGTTGTTTAGTTAAAAAATTATGTATTAATTATTGTGAGTGAATCTACTTCTAAATGCGGAATAATTGACACTGGAGAAAAATATTATATTTTTAATATTAACCATAATTTTGTTTTAATCAACAGTTGATCAATAACTATAACTTAAAGGCAATTTTGGAAAAACGATAAAGACGAATTTGACAAATATTTATATTTGTAATATGATATTACTAAATTATTATTTTTTTTAATTTTATAGTAAATAGTAGATACTAATAAAACATTTTAATATCTAACACTGGTCGCTTGAAAATTTATAGCCTATAAAATGGTACTATTAAACTAAAATATTATTATAAATTAAGGGAGGATGTTTATTCAATTGTATTTTTTTTCATTTTTAGTACTGCATGCTAGGCTAGATAATTTATTTTAGAAAGATTGAAGAATGTATGTAAAAATTTATGTTGCATGTATTTGCATATTGTTATGACCTAATTTTTAAAAGCATATTTTTTAATTTCTTGTCATTTTGGGTATTTAACTGTTTTTATTTTAATTATTTAGACATTTTTACAACAATGTCAAAGGAATACAGGGTATTTTACGGTGAATCATGACAATCGCATTAATTTTTGTTCTATTGAACATTTTTTTTTAATTATCAATTGTCATCTGCGCTACATTTAAATTAATTTTTTGATTGTTTTATCAAATAAATAATAATAATGTAAATCAATTTTCAAAACTATTACTATTACTTGACATAATATTATAATCTTTTATGACATTCATTTTATATCATATGATTTTTGTAATATTTTTGTACTAAATTGTATTATTGAGTGGTAACTTGTGTTGAATAGACTAAAACTGTATATGGTTCTATTTGTGAAAATTCTATAGTAATTGAGTATGATTGCTATTGAAATTACAATTACTGACTAATAACCAAAACCAAAACTAAAATAAAGAGCGGGAAGATTTTTGAAAGATTTTTTTCATCTATATTATTTTCATGTTATTAATATATTTTCAATAATTATAATAACGAATTTACTAAGCTTTTATTAATGCTTAATTTCAAGAATTTCTGAATTTTTTGATTAAAAAATAAAAAATTGATAAAAGTTTATCAGTGGATCGAATCCTGTCGAAAGTATAATGCTAAGAAAAATTTATATTCAACCCATTCACGAGGAACAATATTTGACGAGATCGTGAACGACGAGTAAACTAAAAAAATTCCGGTTCATGTCGGACGTAAGAAATTTCTCATTCGGACATATAGTTAATAATATGAAATAATCTCCAACGACATTGGTTGAACTGGCAAAGCGGTAAAAAATGTAACGCAATCCACCCGCAACCCAAAAGGTTATGGTATATGTCATTTTATATAAAAAATATTGCGCATCTCGAGTTCACAAACACTTATTATCAGAATGCACACATTTCAGTACAGTATAAAAACGCATCGAAAACCGATCAATTCAGCTCTGACAGATAATATAACGTAGGTAGAGCGGTTTTTTTTTTTTTTTCGTAATAATATTCTTTTGATTTTGTACCGTTACTGCGTTATCGAGATTTGTTTACCTACTACTTCATTCGACATAGCTCTGCCAAATAACGTATTAGCATCGATATTAGTATATATATAATATATATATATTATGTGTGTGTGTGTGTTAGCTTTATATAGTGTTCTATAATATTTTTGCTGTCACAAAGATCGATCACGGGGAGAGGCGGTGTACGAATAGGAATAGGAGGTGGTCGGCGAGTAAGCCGTGGCGCGTTGGCTCCGGTCGCCAAGTTCAAGGTCTCCGAGTTAGCGCGCGCGCGCGCGCACACACACACACACCGGGATCCGGGTGGCGGGTTTAACCGTCCCCGAACAACCCGCGACGGGAGCGAGACGATCGGAACGAGCCGACGATCACGCCGCCCGATGACCGATACCGGGGTGGGAGGCGTCACGAGAACCGCAGCCAGGGCCAGTGACCTATCGGGTGCGAGACGAACCGAATTTTTATGTTTTATCGTTTCGCAGTCGAACACCGCCGCCGCCGTCACCGTCACCGTCATCGTCACCGCCACTGCCACCGCCACCGCCGCCACAGCCGCAGTTTCAGTCGTCGTCGCACCGTCGTCATCGTCGTCGTCGTCGCCGCCGTCGCCGTCGCTGTCGTCGCCGTCCATCACGATCTGCAGCGATCGCGGTACGTCGTATTCACAGACACGCGCCAGTCGCCGCACACACGCGTACGCACGCACTCGCTCATTCCATTCGGCCGAGCACGTGTGAGCACGTCCCGACGGGATCGCAAGAAGGCACAAGCGGACGCGGACAAGACCAACTCGACGGCAATTCGGTAAGTACCCAGTTTTTAATTATCATGACATCGCGTCGTATTATTATTACATCGCGCCCATCCGATAAAAACAAACGCGTTCAATCCTGAAAAACCAGGCGACTGTGTTCTTCTTTTGGGAGGCCGTTAGCCGGTGTTGTAGACGCCTATCCCAAAACTGCATGTTTTAGGCTATCGTTTTTAATCAACTTGTGCGTTTTTAAAATTTAATATTTATTATCTACAATCTACGTATATATATTTTTTTAAACGCATTCCCGGCAATTTTAGATCTTGGCTTTATTTGGTATTCGATGCCGGGTTTTTTTTTTTTTTTTTTGTTTTATCGACATGATCCCAGTAAAATACCATGTAAAATTTGTGTTTTAATTACAGTATCTCGATATACCATTTAAACACTTGAATTGCATCTAAATATAAACCCATGGACGCAAATAAGGTATTAGTATTTATAATACTATATTCAACTGGTTTAACTAATCTACTAATAAAAGTAGATACCTCTTACTGATGTTATATTTATATACATAATTAATATTTGTTTCGATGTGCTATGTGACTATTGTCTGTAGATTAAAATACCGACATAGAGTATCTATAGTTCATTTATATTTACACAATGATTCTAATAAAATGTGTGTGGTTTTTGACAAACAACCGTTTTGGAATGGAAATAAAAAGGGTGCGGTTTTTAAAATTGGCCGTAGACGGCAAGGCAGGTACCTACTCAAAATCGTACGGTTTTCGTTTGTCGAGCACGACAGAAATATATGTATATAAATGTCGGTAGCAACAGATGGCCAGGTAGGTAGGTAAGCCGCCGTAGATTGGTAAAGCCATAAGTCGTTTGCGCGTCACTATTGTTCGTTTTAGCCTTTTTTTTTTTATATACGATTGCAGTTACATATTATATCGTCGTATTTATTTCGTTTCCGACGTATCTAATGCTATAACCCATGTTGAAAAATATAATGAACATATTGAGCTCAAGATATTGGAAGATTTTTTTCTTGATAGTTGCATACTGATTTATTTTTTATAGTTCTTATGAGTTAAATTAGATTACATTTGGTTTCCCAAACAACTGATAACAATTTAGATAGTTGATTTTTCAATAGAACTTAGGGTTAGCATTTCAAAAAATTCTTAAATGTACCTACTAAAAGATATGAAAATATTTAGCTTAACTACAATACAACAATCTAGATTATATCTTTATTAAGTAATATAATAAAGTAGAAACCTAGAATTTATTAATTTAATTGTGTTTATATTTAATTTTTGTTAATAATGTAATTGAAATTGACTATTATTTAAATATAGGCACCTATATAATTATTAAAAATATTGATACGTCGATGTTCAAATTCTATAGAATGTATTAACTACGTTTAAAGTCAGGTTGTTGGCTATATAGATACATTGGGAGTACAACACTTTAATTGTTACACCAATCCGAACTGTTCAGTATTTATATGGCTATGTGTAACGGTAGGCAATATTATTTTAAAAATTGGGCAAACCAGAAATGAAATTGTATTATCGATTTATTATTAAAAGTACAGGTAACCTAACAAGTCTGAGTCTGTCGTTTTGAGAAATCTTATAGATACAGCATTTTAATGAAGTAGGTATAAATTTGAAGCTTGAAGCGAGCTTTGTTTCGAATTAAAAATCAAATAATATTCAAAATAATCAAAACTAATAATATTTTTAAAACAAGAATATTTCTTTAAAAATTTAAAATATTTTTGAAAAGCCTTGCATTTTACATGAAAGTAATTTTTTCATTGTTATTTAAAGGTCACCGGCAAGTTATATTATTATACAATCGCCGTTAAACATAAACAACTAAAACCTATATTACAATAATTAATAATTATTACTTTTAGGAACCGTTTTTTTTTTTTTTTTAATTTTACCTACTAACTACCTAATTAACAATGTATACAAAATATTATCACGAAGGAAAATAAAGTGTTAGGCTTAAAGTTTAACTAAAATAAAAATAATTGTAATTACTTTAACATTCATTAGCGATTCATTGACGGTCAATAAGTTATCAATATCGTTTGCATTTCCTTTAGTTTGAACGACAAGTCCATCACTGCTAAATATTTCGCCAGGTCTTTTCCATAGTTTGACACTTTGAGCAATTTCTGTTGGTAAGCATACATGACCACCGGGGTGTTTAAAGACAAGTTGCTGTATATTTTTAATTGATTATGAATATTATTTTTTAACATCCAATTAATTTTTGTTAATACATACATCGTTGTATTCATCCCAATTTTCAGTGTTAATGAAATCATTTGACCACGTTAACCACGGCGGTAAGAACATAGAATCATTGTAAGTCATTATGATTTAGGTCCTTCGAAAACTTTTTTGCATAATCATTATTTTCAAACATAAAATTAAATTCAGTAACATAAATATATAACCATAGTGAAACATTAAGTATTTCGTTTTGTTGATATAAATAGTGAAATTTATTATTTAAAAAAATATACCGATATATTATCAATTTTTTTTTTAAAAATATTTTTGAAGATTAATTTAAATTTTGTTTTTTTTTTTGTTTTTTGTTATTTGTAATACATACAAATAAGTAATACATTTTAATATTTCTTATACATACAATCATATAGGTGGATATTTGATTGTGTTTTTTTTTTGTTTTGGTGGCGGTGAGAGGACTAGTATTACCCAAAATTAAGTGTCTAGTATCCCGATTACTAGTCAGGTGGGAGCAGGATGGGTGAGACCTCTAAAGCTTTTTCCTCCGATGTCTTTTTATGAATACTATAGTACTTAGGAATAGCAAATTCTATTAACATTTATTTATAGAAATTGCAGTCTACTAACGTATGGTTATTTTTTATTATCATTTTACATTTTTAGATAACGTTGGTAAAAAATATGATTGAAAATATTTACACATATTTTTTAGTAGAAAATTAAACAATACATTTTAGATGGACTCGAATGATTAATTAAAATTATATTTTTTTTAATTTAAACCTATTTAATTTTTCTTATATGCTATTCACAGTGGAGCGTCGATTATTTGTACAAATTTAGATTAAGAGGGGTGTGGATAATCAATCAATGATTAAAAATAAACAATTAATATAAAATTAAATGTTTTATGCAATTAAAAATAAAACATATGTACTGTATGTATAATATATAAATATATTATAATAAAATAAATATATATGTATTGTTAAAAGTACATAATATAATTAATTTAAATTTAAAATTTAAAATTATGAAATAAAAATACCATTTTTTTTTCAACAATTTCGTAGTGCGGATAATCGACGCTCCACTGTGGTTAGTTATCAATTACATTTTCTAAGAATATTTTATTTTAACTAATACGTACAACTAACTTACTTTTAATTAATAATTTATTATTTATATTTATTTTAGGTTGAACAAGGAATCATTTATTTTTAATTTGATTCTATACGATTCAAATTATTTTATTTATTTGGCACTACAGTTTTAAGATGGCTGAATTTCGAAACTATAAGGTAAGAATCTCAACACATATATTTTAATTCGTTTTTATTAATTTGAAAACAATTATTTTGACAGTTTAATTTTTTGTATCCTTAGTTAATTTTTTTTAAATTTTTAATTGTGCTAATTTGATATGTATATTATTTGAAACAGTTATGTATGTATGATTTGGAAAAGTTAGTATATACATATAATTGGAATCAAGAGTATTATTCAATATTTATTTAGTATCATATATTAGTTAATATTTCTTCGCTTTCGCTTCCAATTTTATGGGGTTAGCTACGCCTGTTTTATTAATTTTTAGGTTCTACTTGTCATCTCTCCTTTACTTAAACCAACTACTTTCGTTTCTTCTATTATTATTCATCTTTCTTTTTACATTTATTACCATACTTACTCTTAGTGTCTCCGAGTCTCCTATCCTCAATTCTTATAACATGACCAAACTCATCTTAATTTTTTCTCCCTGATTTTGTTTAGAATTGTTACCACTTCTATGCTACTTCTAATGAATTAATATCTAATTTCTACTACACCGATATTTAATTTATATTTAAAATATAAAAAAAAAGTAATATTCTATTACTATTAATTTTAAAAGTACTTAGTAAGTACAAAGTAAAAGTTAAAATAATTTATTGTACAAAATTAATTAAAAAGAAGAAGTAGGTAATTTTTAAATTTTTAGTGGCTGTCAGTTTATCTAACACTCGATATTGGTGAAAATTTTGTTATATTAGGTGTTAACTTATACCTTCTTTTATTAATTTAATTTTTTTCTGAAATAATAATGGTTAAAAATGTGTAATTAAAAATCAGCTTAAATCCAGTAGCATCTTCATTGTAGCTATCATTTAGGCCACAAAAACAAGTATGTTTTAATTAAAGTGTATTTCAAAATAAAGCGTGTATTGGTGAATTATAATTTTTTGTTTTCGCGAGAGATTTGATCATAAGAGAATCATTATTGAACTACGAGCGAAGCAAAAAAAAAAAACTAGATTTAATGGAATAAATCTTCTGAGAATACTCTTCAGGAAATATATTTTAAAAACACATCGTTTCATTAGAGAAAATGATTAGTATTTTTTCTAAGTTGTATGAAAAATAATGATACATAATCATATAAAAAATATACTTGAACTGTTATCGTTTGAAGACTTTTTAGACTAGGAATACGATTTATTGGGTATACAATTAATGATGCTAATCCCGTTTATCTATTTATCTATCATATTAGATAAACACTGAGGTAGTATGTCTCATAAGATTTAAAATCTTGTTTTTTTTGCGCTTGGAGCCGTTTATCAGCTAATGATTATTGAAAATGTTATTACTATTTAATTAATAAACATTAAATAAATGTATATAATTAATATAGCCGATTTTCTTTTTTATAGATTTATCAATAAGTGTAGATTATTATTTTTTTTTAAATAACATAAAAATTACCTAAAATTATAGAAAGTATTTTCAAATGATTTTTTAGTATCATTAAATTTATTTTAAATCTTTTATAATGTGTTGTAATTTTGACATTAATAACGATTGGAGTTATTATTTTAATTTAAATTAATATTTAACTTTAAGCATCTATTTAAATAATAATAAGTAACAATTTAACATACATTATATATTATTATAATACCTGTTAACTGTCATAATCTTCTACAGAATAATTCTTATACGTTTTTATTAATGTTTAAGTCACTTAAAAAAATGAATAATATGTATTGATTATATTCTACTTGTTATAGGTACTTACTATCTTCGATGTATTACAATATTATGATTTTAGTTCCTAATTATACGTCATACAGAAAATTACCAATTATATATCCATTTAGCTTTGCTAAAAATTAAAAATACTTAATGGATTTAATAAGCTATACGTTTATAACTTGTACATTTTCGTCAATTTAATAGTATAGGAGATAGAATTGAAAAATTGTACATTGTACATATTACTGCATGATGCAATGTGCTACGGAGTGTCGTGTACCGTGTGTATTCATACCTATTGGATTAAATGCAGTAGGAATTGGGCCGTAAATGTAATCCAAACCATTTATATATTTTTATAAATTGTATAACATTATTAAAAATGGATATTAATAAAAATATTTATACGTGCTTATATAGATCTATACTTTTGGCTTGGCTGGCATTGTTTTAAAATATTAAATGTTCAATATTTATTCCTTATAATGTTTTGCGATTTTATTTTATTTTTTAGTAAAATTCGATAATTTTCTGCATGTTAAGTAAGTTATTATTTTTAGTGGGTAACTGAAGAATAAATTATCGATTAAACTTAAAACAAAATATTATTTCAATTTTTATATTATATTATATTTGGCCGAATTTCACAGTATAAATAATAAAATTTTCAAGGAAATATGTAAACAGATAAGCTAATATGTTATAGGTACTGTAATAATTTTTAAATATCGTTTTCTAGTGTAAAATACATGGCACGTTTTAACTATAACTGTATGCCTGTATACAAGATGATTTTGTATGTATGACATTTCAGATGGTGAGCAAAGTTGTAATTATAAATCTATTAGTTTTACTATGAAGTATTTTTTTTTTGCGTATATATTTTATGTAACATATAGGAAATTACCTAATTTTACTGGTAGTGATATCAGTACCGTTTTATGATATATTTTTATATATCTTTAATCGATATGAAGTACTTTTGTATCCGATGATGGGCTAGTATTCAAGTTTTTTACTCAAGTAGTTAGTATGTATCTAGTTTTAAATATTATTTTTTATTTTATTGCAATTAAGAAACTTATAATCTTATAGATACTACTTTTATTTTTTTTTAAAATTATTTTTACATTATAACATAGAAATATTTATTTCCTGAAAAAAATGAATATTCGCAAACAGCAATCGATATTATTATATTTTTCGGCTTCTAATGTTATAAAAATTACAATTTTGATTTGTAGTCTTAAAATTTGAGAATAAACTAATTAGTATTTTATACTTCTATCGTAATTCATAAACCATTTATTCATACTTCACAAATAACGATGTTATAATTTTCATATTTAATTGCGTTACCTAATTATTTAGGTTTACCAATTTGAATTATTAATATAAAATTAATTACAACACAATATTTTCCTAAACACTTTAAATGTTTGATATTTTTATATTGTGAAATTTAACTTAATATTTAAATAATTTTTTAGATATCTACCTTTAGTTGTTATGATTAGATGTATAAACGTTTGACGTTTTATTTTAGTTACCGTAAATTATTATGCATTAATTACTGTTTTCTATAACTATTAATAATTATCTTTGGTTCAATTTGGTTTCATTTAGAAACATTTTTAGTTATAATTATTGTTTTTAAATTAAAATGTATAATATTATTCATTTTATAACTAAATATTAAAAAAGGTGATAATTGTTAAAAAGTATAGAATATTTTTTCAAAACGTGTAATAAAATTAATTAATTTCTCATATTGACATTCTCATATTATACTTTTTGTATATATTTATATAAACTAAATTTTTTTGCATATAGTTTTATTTAGTATTATAAAATATATTTCCAAGTATGAATAATGTTTTCATCATAGCAATGGTTCAGATTATAGAGGTGTATTTAGAAATATTTTATGTAGGTTGGATGGTGAGGTAGGTTTTTTATTAAAACAACTAGAGGCGGCTTATTATAAAAATTCATACTTGATCATAAAACATTTTTGAATCATTTATATCTATAAATATTAAATATGCAACAAGACGTAGGTTTAAAATACATAATCTAACCTAATGGATACACAAATACTGACTACGATATTAATATTACTAAAATAAAATAAAAATTCGAATTCCACAAATTCATTTACTTACTTTAACAAATATATTAATACAAAATATACTTATATTCGTAATAATATATATTATAATAGTCCTATGACAAAACTTTATATATACATACTACTTTTATAAAATGTTAATAGTGTTAAAAATCTCTGTAAATCAATAATAGGAAATACTAGTAAACAATGACCTCGCAATTCTTAAATATACCTTTAGATTAGAGGCTCTGTTCTATACCATTTCTCGCAAAGTTTTATTTGTAATAGTTAAATTTGGTCAACTAAACTCAAAATACTTCCTCGTATCTCTTAAAATTAGTTGCAAATAATAGAATTTTGTATACCTGTTAACCCAATATTTTATTATTTTATTATTTTCTATAATATTATGTTTTTATGATTATATTATATAATAGATAAATGTTTTGTATTTACAAAATAAATTAACTTATTGTTGAAAGTATATACATAGATATATGTAATGATACGAATATACGATCTATATTATTATCATATTTTACTGTGAGATATTCAATCTGTTTATTAATCTATCACATATAAGATCAAAATGAAATATGAGCTCTGTCTGTGCTGAGATATAATAAACCGCAACATTATACATTTGTTATTGATTATTTATTCGTTATACCTATGTTATAATATAAACTTTATAATCTTAGATGAGAAATTATCTAATGCATAAAATGTTGACTCTTTTGTTTACTATATTACACAGAACAAATTAGTGATCATGAATGAGGTAAATAAGTATTACGGATAAGTGTAGCTTGACTTAAAAACTGTGAAATTGATAGTTTTAGAACATATTGTTGACTAATAATTAACATAAAACTTTAAAAACTATATATTATATTGCATATGATTTTACTAAAAATTGCGTATTGTATTTTACAATATTTGTAAAATGGGTAAAACTTAATAAAGCAATTGAAACTGGTTTTTATAGGCTGAGTTGTCATATGATTATCAATTATTGATGTTTGCTGTTAATCTTGTGAGAGGTAGTCATTTTATCCACTTTGTGCAATGACTGTATTATAGTATGCAATTATAATTTGATAAGATAAATTCAATTAATACAATATAAATATAAAATAATAATAATAATAAAAAAAATAATACATATTTTCAATACATGATAATGAATTAAAGAACAACTAAAACAGTAGAGTATACACTTCGCAATAGTAAAATTCATCTATCTATAATATTATAACATGCATTTTTTCACTTAAGTTATTTTTTCATTTTAATGAAGTACCCATTTATCAAAAAAAGATTAACTTAAAACAAACATAAAATGTGTACCTATATAAAAAACGTTTTTTAAATACCGATTATAAGAGTTCTAAATAAAACAGGTATAGGTAGTTGAAAAATTATTCTTTTCTATCACAATGTCCAATACTAGAATATAAAATATCATACATACTAACTAATAAAATATTATATTGCCACATACTTAATTATTTAAACATCAACTAAACCATTTTGATCGGCCTTGCATTTCCATTTGTAGCTCTGTCAATTAAAGTATCAATATAAGTTTAAAAATCAACAACCAAATTTTGTAAAATACACACAATTTTATACCATGAATAGGCACCTAATTAAGAATTTAAGACACAATAAACTAAAACTAAAAATTTGACTCAACCAATTTCTTGTAATGGCATTGTTTAATTTATTACAAGGACATTAAATTTTAGTCAAACTCAATGAATTTGAAAATTTTTTTACTTGATTTTTAACGAAATTGTTGTGATTAAAGACTGTATTGAAACTTATTAGCTATTTTGAAATTATTTACAATTATTTTTACCAGACACTCATAAAATACAATTTTAATTTTAATTTATATACTTCAGTGATAATGATATAAAATGTTATGAAATTCATCTTTTGTATCGAATTATAGAATATTGTCAGTTTAATTTTTGGAACGTACCCGTGATATTTTTCTTTAATAATTCTTATTTGAAACATAACATTTTAAACCATAATTATATGTTTAATGCTGAGAATATTTATCAAATCTTACAGTTTTTCATAACTTATTTTTAAACAATTCGTTTTGAGTAATAATTACCGAAATTATCGTAAAATATTAAAAGTATTGCATTATATACAATAACGATTATCACGATTCATATCAATAAATTGAACGTACGCAAACAACATTGAACTTCAGCTAATAATGATGACAATTATACATGTTATTCATTGATAAACGCAAAACGTTAATAAAAATGAATAATTAATTAAAAATAGTAGTTGACTGTTTCGTGGGTTTTCTTAGAAGGGTATTTTTTTAGTATATAATTGAAGGTTAATTGCCACAATTGTGGATTGTTATAAAGAAAAATAATATGTTCTTGTGAACATAGTATTTTTCTACCCTACGAAGTTATTAAACTTGCACTATATTCCCAGAAGTTGATCCAGACAAAAATAATTATAATTATAAAAATGTATATACTATAGTAAAAAATAAATTGCAAGTTAAAATAAATAATTTATTTACAAAAATAGTTTTCTAAATTATATTTTTGTGTTACCCTATCGATGTCACCTATAGACCATTAGGCAACAGGTACAAACATGTAATAAAAATTATATTATCTCTGAATCCATTTCTAACAATTTGCACGATTATATTATTATTTAAAACAGTAATTTACATAATGTATAGGTACTAATACGTTATTTAAATACGTTGTTTATGTAAATATACTTAGAAACTTAAAATTATTATCTTAAAACTTAAAATATAATTAATAATGAAAATGTTAGATAAAGAAATGGAAATATTTAAAAAAAATTATAATTAAAATAATAAATATATGTATAAAATATCACTGGCTGACACAAACTATATTTTTTTTTATCATACTTAGTTTATAAAAAAAAAAGAAAAAAAAGAAAGGAAGATGGTTTGACGAATTAATTTTTTTGATCATTGATATTAGGAATAAAGAATAATTTTATTATCTGAGCGTGTAGTATAAGTGTATAGTGTTTAAACGATATAAATTTAATTGCTTGTAAGTCATATAATTAAAACATTGCATTCTAAACACTGTCGCTGCAGTGTTATATGACGTGATGTTTGATTTGTTGTCTGACAAGTAGTATATATATATATATTAAAAAACTAAAAAAACAAAAATTAATTTATATTTGAATTATTAATAATATATTGTTATTTTTTTGAATTTTGTATTGTTTGATTTCAATTAAATTTGTATTAATTTAAATAATTTTTTTTTAAATTTAGTTGCATGTATATAATCTAATTTATATATTATAATTACTATCTCATACGAATTATTGTGTTCAATTGAAAAAAAAAGATAACAATTATGGATTAGCTACAACTTTACTGATAAAAATAAATTAAAAATTATTCTAATAGCTTAAACATGTTATTAGTTTATTAAGTTAACTTCATGAAATCATAAAGATAAAATTACTGATCAAACAAATTTAACTTCAACATAAAAATATGAAGCCATAACTAAAAGATTATTATATTTCTTAAATAAACACGATACTATAAAGATATAATTAATTCAATTTTTAAGCGATGAAATACTTATTATATATTTTTAAATTAGTATCTTAGCTATAAAACTTGAAAATTTTATACATTTTTTACTGCAAAATACTTAAAGTTTATACATTTTAGTAATTATGATAAAATTTGTAAAAATTTAAACTTCATATATATATATATAAATTGTATCTTTAGATTTTTATGATTTTTATCCAGATAAAAAAATTAATTATGTGGGGTCTCGTATTAAAATTTTAAGAATTTTAACTTGATGAATAATTTATAACAATTTATGAAAAGAACAAAATTAAAAATAATTGAAAATATCTAAAAGTATCTTAAAAAGAATTAAAATATTTAAAAATTATACTTTTTTGTAGAAAATGCAAGTATAAAATATATTTAGTGAAAATTTTAAGTATTAACGGTTTTTGAATTACACCATAAAACAAAATTTACACGAAAATTCCCGTTTTTCCTTTATTTTTTTTTATTTTTTTTTTTTTGATTATTTTGAATATCATTGAGAGTTTTTTTTTGATCTCAGCTAGTATCAGCTAGATTTTAGAATTTTCTACTAAAACTGCCTTCAAATTTTAAAATTGAAAAAAATTTATTTCTCAAAAAGGTGATGACAAACGGCAAAAAAACACATCTCATTGTATAATCTAAAAATAAAGTATTTTAATTATGATCGTAATCTTGAGGAATTCCGAATACTATCTAAATAATAGTAAAGTTATTTTGGCGCTTAATATATAATTTGCAATTTTTATTACGGAGAGAATAATGAACAATTAAATATTTAAACAGATAATATATAATTATGTAAGATCATGAAATATTTGTTACTATTTTTGTCTTATTTACCCACACAATATTATTCCGTTTTAGTTTATTTTTATAATAATTTTTGAAAATATTTAATGTTTTGTGGGGCTTTTTATTTAACAAAGGTATTTTTTATGTAGTTTTGAAGCCATTACGATACATGTACTATTTGAGATCCAGGAAAATAATATAAATAAAAATCAATAGCCTCTTTTTATAGATTGGAATTCAAAACACATAAGAAATTTTCGACTTATCAAGTAATTAACTATAGTTATAAAACAATACGTTTATAGTATTTATATCAGTATACTATAATACATAGTAAATGCACAGATATACGAGTATTTGACATTATACATGTCATGAATATTTTAAAATCTATATCAAGTATTACATAAATAATAATTGTCTAATTTGTTTTAAGTGATGTTATTTAAGTATAATTATTAATAATCTAAAATAATTTATAAATTTTACAAATAAAAAATATTTAATAATTTTATTTCTGTTATCTTTATTTAATTATTTTTTATAAAATCTTTCTGTTTTATTCTATTTATAATATATTATGTATCTTCATAACATTAAGGACGTATTATAAATAATAGTTAATGAAAATATAAAAGAATCAGATTTTATTTATGTATCAACATACTCTTTTTTAAAAAAATTCTGTAATACTTAACATAATATAGGTATAAATAAATGGTATGTAAATTTATTAATAATAATAATTTTTCCTTTAGAACGATCAATCGTTTTTAAAGACTATGTTAAGAAGGAAAAAGGAATCCGATTTGAGCGCTGAGCCAACAAAAAATCAACTAAGCCGTGTACTTGGACTAGTGGACTTGATTTCTCTTGGCGTCGGTTCAACTCTTGGACTTGGCGCTTATGTACTAGCTGGAGAAGTTGCAGTTAAATTTACGGGGCCCGCAGTAGTTTTGTCATTTGCTTTTGCAGCTATAGCGTCGGCTCTGTCAGGTAATTATAGATAAATGTAATTAGTTTTGGAACATGATATTTAATTAATATCTTATTTAAATGTATATATGATGCATATTAATTGTCTCAAATAGGTTTATGAATAAAACATACATTTGTATACAATGAATATTAATGACTGTTAATTAGGCTTATTGTGAATCTTATAAGTAGGACGGGAAAAAATATTTACTCTAAAATATTTGACAACTATTTAATTAAATTAAACCATTATAATTTCAAGATAGCATTTAATTAACAGGTTTTAGTTAAAAATATGAATTATTTAAACAAGTATTATTATTTTTAACTTAAGTACATAAGAAATGTAAACGTTATTTTGAGGTGATTTGGCTAAGGAGTATTTTAAATATGCGAGGGGCATGGCCCACGTAAGTCCCTGATTTTCACATTTAAAGGACGTATGTTATTTACACCACAGTGTACTAATATTAAAAGTTAACTATAATTATATCTAATTCATTATTTCTGCCTGCACATTATGTTAGGTACCTGCCAATTATTACAGTTTTCAATAGTTGATATCTAGTTTTCCATTGACCTTCCCTTACACCTGAAAGATTCATACTTTTTTTCTTCTTTTTTAAACTTATTTAATTTAATTTTTCTCATTTTCTACTTCTTCTTCATTTTTCACATATTGGCTACTGGTGTAAGATTTCTGTTTATCATTATTTTTTTGTAATTACCTTTATGATTAAATTTTTTCACAACACTGGCTTCTTAATTTAATAACATTTTTATATTTATCAATCCAATTTGTTTTTATTTTTCTGCTTTATTATTATTTATTATTATTAGTATGAAAATAATAATAGTATGAAATATGAAAGTAATTGTCAAATATTAACACTAAAAAAATAAATAAATAAAATGCTTTATAGATATTTATTCATATAAATTCTAAATTAAATTTTTTTATATTCATTATTTTTATTTATTTACAAACATAAATTTATAAAGAAAAATGTGTGATGTTGTTTATATTAAACACAGTTGGTATATTATGTTAGATCTATTTATTTTGAAAAAAATTGGCTTAATTTTGGTTTTTACTATAATAATTTAGCTATTAAATAATTATGGTTATCATAAAATTGTATGATGTTAACATGTTGCATCTGTCTTTTAAATTATATGATAGCATTTCTCACACTAAAATGTAAGTTGTGAAGTGTACCTATATAAATAGGTATTATTAGGTGTTAGAGTTTAAAGACATAATCATTGATAATATTAAATATTTAATATTGTGTACATAATTGCATAATTTCTAAAAATAGATAATAAACTTTTTATAAATAATATTTATAAGAAAACATTGACCAAGAAAGATGTTGTTTTATTCAGGATTATGCTATGCCGAGTTTGCTAGTCGTGTACCAAAAGCTGGGTCAGCATATGCGTTCAGCTATGTTGGTATAGGTGAAATAGTGGCATTTCTCATTGGATGGGATTTAATATTAGAATACAGTATCGGTGAGTATAAAGTGAAAATTAGCATATCATATATTTGTTGAAATTAATAGATATATTTTTTGTTTTAATAATGATAATGTAGTTAATTAAAATACATTTAATTTAAGTAATATTGATTTAAAATTATTAGAGAACCTACATTTATGTTTATGATACCTAAGTATGATTCTATTGATTAATTAAACTTTAATTCATAATAATTTATTTTGTCGTAAAAGCATTGACATAAAATAGTTTTGGTATCATTAAATGTTAAGGGCATTTTATTAATATTTTAAGCATGATATTATGTGATAAATATTTTAGGATGTGCCAGCATTGCAAGAGCTTTAAGTGGGCATATTGATAAACCACTTGGTTATCCAATGAGAAATTATTTTCAACAAACGTTTCCAATGAATGTCGATTTTTTGGCTCCATATCCAGATCTTTTTTCATTTACGTCTATTCTAATGTTAACTTGTAAGTATTAAAATTCACGTATTTTTTTTTTTTTTTTTATGAAATAAGAACGAAAAATAAGTATTACTTTCGTTTATTAACATTAATATATTGAATTATTGAATTCGGATGATATAGTAATATAGTATAGAAATTGGTACGTGAAAATAGTTAAATAGTTATCAAGAATTAATAGGATTTTCAATTATGAAATAATATCATTAGATTTAATTTCCTGTAATTTTTTGACACGTAATAGTAAATATAAAGGTATTGCTAGTATTGCATTAAAAACGAATGATGTAGAAACAATTATTAAGGTTGGATGATTTTCCAATATTTTTTATTTTATTTCCAGTAAAATATATTTTGCACGTTTTAAAGTTGTGTTATATTTTGTCACGATGACATTTTTTTTCTTTATTAAGTTTATTATTTTATCAAATATGTTCAATACCATCGTCAGAACATGGATTAGACAGCTTAATTTTCTCTGTAACAGCAACATTATTACTGCTTCTGTAAAAACTAATTATGTTGAGTTATTTGTTTAAAAATTTTCGATTTGAAAAATAAAAATTATAGTTAAATGGTTTCAAATTTTTAGAATTTCAATTATTGAGGTAAAAATTGGATTTAATTTAAGTTATTATTTTTAAATTAAAAATGTATATTTTGTTAAAAAAATTACTTAAAAACGATCGATGTACAATAACTTGTTAGACATTTAAATTACTTGTTTTAAATATAAAAAATATAGATTGTGAATTGTAACATATTAATTTTTTCACATAATTTTTATTTATTCTTAATGGGATTAGTATAATTTTCTGACATTTTAATGGTCAACTTAATATTTTTGTATAGTATTATAATATTGATATTTTGTAATTCTTTTTCAATTACATATTCTGTTTTTCAGTAGGTACTTTATTTTTAATCTACTTTATTACTTTATATTAGCTACGTTAAATTAAACGATAAACCTATTTTAATTTGTTTATCCACCTCACACTATGAAATAGTCGATTGAGTATATACGAGAGTAGTTTGTAATTGTCGCTATGTAATAATATTTTATAGATATTATAATATATTAGGTAAATAATAGATATTAATTTTATAATAATATACTATTGGAGTGATTATTTAATTTTGTTTAGTGCTGATTGCATGGGGAATGCGAGAATCATCTTTACTTAACAAGATATTTACCATTGTCAATCTGCTTACAGTTTCTACAGTCGTCATAACTGGTCTATTCAAAAGTACGTGAATTTATTTTTTTAAGAAACCTCTTAAACTTAAAAAAATTCTAGTTAGTATTTATTTACAATAAATATATTTACTATTATTATCTAAACAAAATAATTTTGAAACTATTGAACAAATAAAATAATGCTAAATGCTTAAATGAACTGCAATAAATATAATGCGTATACATTGATTTGGATTCATATCGAATTCGTTGTTATAGTATTATATTAATTGTAAAAATCATTGCAGTTGATTTTTACAACTGGAGCATACCAAAAGAAAGTATACCACCGAATGTGAAAGGCGGAGAAGGTGGATTTTTACCATTTGGATGGTCTGGAGTATTTATGGGAGCAGCGACGTGTTTTTACGGATTTGTCGGATTCGATGCCATAGCTACTACTGGTAAACATTTTAAACTAGTGTTAGACTAAGGGTAAATGTAGTTTTACAGCTATATACTTTAAATTTTAGGTCATGCAAATTTAATTATGATTAGAATAGTTTAAGAGATTTTTTACATTTGTCAGATGACTAATACCGTTTTGTTTTTTGGAATTTTATTCAAGGTGAAGAAGCCAAACGTCCTACAAGAGACATACCTTTGGCAATAGTTATATCGTTATCCATCATCACGTTATCGTATTGCAGCGTAGCTATCATATTGACACTCATGTGGCCATACTATTACCAGGTATGGCTGTTTTATTGTTTATATACTTTATATACTTACTTTAAATCATGTTAAAATGACCAGTCACAATTTAAATGTAGTAAAAATATATTTAAGAAAAAATGGCAACGAAAAACTTTTCACGAACAAAAATTTGCTTTAGGATTCATTTATGCACAGTCGCACAGTTCGCTTACCTACATACTTCGTTACATTAATTTACTTTTGCAAAAATATGCGCATGTTCATTGTATTAAATGTTGAAAGTAGGTAGTGCGTATGTGTGAATTATAGTGTTAGGGTCACGTTCATTATTTTTGTTTTATAGTATTCTGCATTAAAATATAAACCAAATAATCGTACTTGTACTGTACAATGTGTATTTTTTTTGAACTTTTGTACAGCTTACTGAATGTCCATTTTTTGAAATGTGAGCGAGACTTGTTTAATTTATTAACGAATATAATTGTTAAAATTGGTGGTGGAGGAACTCATCTAATCAAACACTCGTGTTTTTTAATCTTGTAAAATATCAATTTCTCAATACTATAAAATTACTTCTCTAATGTTAGAGATTAGATTAAATGTTCCATGTCAACAATTAATGTTAGTAAATTTAAAAAAAAACTTATTTTCGTACCATAACACGAGTATTTGACTGTAGGTAAAGTTATTTACAATAATAATATCAGAAGTTTTTTCTTATTCAATAAAATATACAATTTAAAATACCTAATCATCAAGTTATTGTAATACGCATTTGTGGTGACCAAAGCTGTTTATATATCTTAAATTGGAAGGAAGAATTATTTTGGACATGGAGAAATTTTACCTATAGTTGATACATAGTGATTGACGTTTGCATAACTCAATAATTTTTCATTTTCTCACGATATCGCCATTTTTGAACTATACAAAAAATAATGCCGTTGATTAAGCACGATAAAACATGTTTTGTTAGCTAATAATCAAAACAAAAAAGTCAAATATACAGTTGGAATTTTTGATTAACACGATGAATTTATATTATATTATTTATTTTTCTATGTTATCGTATGTAAGTAGGTACATTAAATAAAATATCTAATTAGTCATTACCATTGTTGTTTTATAATCAACTCCTTATTAGAATAGGTTCCTACTGCAGTTAATCAACACTTATAATATATCACTTATATGGTAGAATATATCATATTTGATTTTACTGCTGTGTAGTGTTATATTTTATGTGTGTGTAGAATTACATTAAGTGACAATCAAAAGCTGAGATACCTAATCTCAACAACTCTTGACAGATTGAATAAGCTTTACTTTATAAATGTTGATCAACTTGAAAAGTGGAGAGTATAAGATTTATAATTAAACGTTCACCCTTAACATTACATATCTGTATACTATAAAATCGACTATTTACATTATTAAAGCAAATATATTATCATTAGATAATAGCGTGACATAATTTTAAAATATTTTAATTAATAAATAAAGTATTTTTTAGCCAGATAATTGTAATTTATTTATTTTAATCGTAATTTTTTTTATTTTTGTATTATTTTCAACTATCGGTTAGTTGAGTATTATTTTATTTATGTTGTAAACAAATCAGTTCAATCTATTAATTGTTTTAAAATTAGTTATAAAAACCTATTCAAATAAAAATAAAACTATAATAATTATTATTAAGTTTTTGAAGCAAATAAAATAATTGAAGGATTGAATGAATTTATTACGAAATATTTAATTTTGGAATCTTGTCGTTTTTGTAATTTATTTTGTTATTCAGATGTTCTTTTTTATTATATCCATTTTGTTTGTTCTACTAATGATTTTAGAATATAAAACCTAACTCTTAGATTTTTTCCTAGAATTCAGTACTGTGTTAAATTAAATCTATACACAAATCAAATTAAGTTATTGAAGTTGACATTTAAACGATCAAAGGTATATCAATTTTTTATATAAACAATTTTGAGGTGAGCTTCATCTGATTTGACATAATACTTATTTTTATTTCGTACACTTATTTGGAAGTAATATGAATTTTCTCATAAACTAGTTTGAAATGTCAAAATGTTACAGAATGTATGTCGAAAAGAAGTTAGAATATTGAAACAAATAGTGAATATGTTTTATTATTCAATCGTTAAAATAATCTGTAAGATAACTTGCAATTTAAAATATAATTTGAGTAATGATTCAATGTACTTTAATTAAATTTATTAGCTGCAAGGGTTTAATGAAATTTTAATCACATACAATTGCTCGAATTTTAAGTTTCGATCTACGAAAGTAAAGTTATTTTATAAATGTATTTGTTGATTGTGAGTTGAATATTTCTAGTGAATATTAAGCTAGACTATTTTCATGTTATTTCATATTCTAAAAATTCGACATTTACTTGAAATTAAATGCGTTGCTTGTATTAATATATAAATATATGATTTGTTTATGACATTTTTATTTAATCGATGCAATTTTAATTTAGTTAGGTGTTTTTCTTTTATATAAATAGTGTTATTTTTTTTCAAGAAATTTAAAAATAAATTAGCAGACGGTAAGTTAAAGTGTAAATATACGAATTAAAATTTCAGTAATTGGTTTTGTATGGGTTTTTTCAAATTAAGAAGTAGTAATATTATGTTTACAAATAAAATATTCAATTAATATAATATATCAGTATATTATTATTGTAGTTATATTTTTAGAACATTTTTAATGTTGCTGTCGAGATATAATAAATAAAAAACTGTCTAAGTGTACATAATTATGCTAAAGGAGACTGAACTTTTACTTTTTTTTCTATCAAATTTACTGAACTTCTCAAGCTATATATATTATAACGAGTATTGCATAAAAAATAGCCAAGGACATAATATACTTTGCTGAAATATCAATTTAAGTCAAAATATATTATTAATATTTTTTTTAATATGGATTACAATTTATCAAAGAATCGCTGGTTTTTAACATTGGATTTTTTATCGTAGAAATTTTGTCCTTGATTTATTTTAAGGTTTTAATGTTGATTTTACTTTTCTTTTATACAAGGATCCGGAAGCTCCCTTCCCACATATATACCAACAGATAGGATGGCATGTACTTGAATGGATTGTTACAATCGGAGCAGTGTTTGCTTTATGCACAAAGTATGTACAAAAGCTATTTACGTTAATCAAAACTAATATGTATTTTTTCTAACAAGTAATCATTAATATAATAGTATTACCAGTGTGCAATGTAATAACAATATAGAATATATGTTGGTAGGTACATAACCAACTAAATGTTCATTAAAACAACTCGATTGTACAATATATTAAAAACATGCGTGTATGGTATGTTTACGCGTATATATTCGATTTATGGTCTTAAAACTGTTCAAACTAAACATAGAATGTGCGTGGGCAAAGAGAAGGTGCAGGTACATATTGCAAAAAACCTTAGGTGGTCGTCGATTCGTATCCACATGTCAACATTTAGCGTGGTTGAAATTTATATGGAATACTTCCAATAAAAAAGATAAGCCCACTCATCAGTGCGGACTTGTGTGTTTTTACTTGATATTTGAACATTGAATATGTACCTACAACAATCATTCCATACAATATAATTTAATATAAGTATAATAATGCTAGATGGCAAAAAATAAAATTTCAATTTTGTATGTAATGTAAATAATTAATGTTGTTTTCAGCATGATCGGTACACTGTTTCCGTTACCTAGAATATTGTACTCCATGGCTTCTGACGGGTTATTATTTCACATTTTTTCTAAAGTTGATTCTAAAACGAAAACTCCATTTTGGGGTACATTCATATGTGGAGCTTTTGCTGGTAAGTAATATGAGTATAGAATACAAATTAAACATACGCATACGTATAATATGATATTGTACATTAGATATCTTATAACATAATAATCGAAATAAAATATAACTATGTTAGTATTCAAATAATTTTTTTGTAAAGTATCTTTCAAAGCTTTTGATTTCAAACTTTTTTATATGAAGTTTTTTTAAATGTGTTTCTTGAGTAGCTCAAAAACGGTATTAGTATTAGTTGAATAAATACATTTGATACTGTTTGTATAATATTAAATTTTTCTATACATTTTTGCTACCCGAAATTTTAACATATTTGGCGTATACAATGTAATTAACACGAAATAAATGAGTGATAAACAATTTGTATGTTTAGCGATTTTATCCAGCCTTTTCGATCTGCAACAGCTAATGAACATGATGTCAATCGGTACGCTGATGGCATACTCGCTTGTGTGTATATGTGTTCTAATTTTGCGTTACACAAACGATGATTCCGAAGAGTCTAAAACAAGAGACAACGGCAGATTTCGTTCATCTCTCATGAAACTATTATCGTCCAGTTTCAATCTCCCAAAGTCACAGATTACAACGAAAAACACTGGTCGTACCTCGATCATAATAGTTATGGTTTATCGTAAGTATTATTCAGTCGAACTGATCCTTCAAATTTTGAACTTTAGTCACGAAAATAATTATACTATTTGATTATTAACGTGACCGTTTTTAGGAGCGCAGGCACGCTTTATTACATACGAGTATTTTATGAAATACTTTTAACTATACATATTACTTATTATATTTTATATTTAATTCTACATTTATGAAGTACTAAGCGTTAATTTTTTTTTTAATATTCAATCTTGAATAGTAGGCGAATTTGTTTTGCGTGAAATGGTTCAGTTTTGCTTTTAACAATTTAATACTTATCAATAATTATTGCTAATAATCATTTTTCTTTTTGATTTGTGGTTCTTTTGAATATTAAGTGAACCTGACGTGCCTGGAATTTAAATAATAATAGTTAATAATGTATTGAATCCTACACATAACTTGACACCATGTTAATTCAAATGTATGAGTTGATTAAAACAATTTTGTTAAAAAAAAATCTATTGGTTTGTCCACCGACGTATTTTATGTCAAAAACAGGCGATTGACCTTCTGACGAAGTAATTGTGAATTCTCAGTATTATAATCAAAAATAAACATGTAAACGATTTGACTAAAACTAATTGCGTCTGTCATATTTATTTACTCGATGCAGATAAAATCTACAGTGGGGTCTGGGTGGTTAAGGGACTAAATGAATTTTTCCCCGTGAAAATTTTTTTTTGCGGGACATGTTTTTCAAATCATAATTAGAAATACTTCCTTATTTAAGATGCAACAATATTCATTCTCATTGTGTTTTATCGGGAAATATAAAATCATCAAATATTTTTAATGCAAAATTTTTGAAGGGTAATTCAAAATAATCGCAAAAACAACTATTTATACAAATTTTAAAGTTACAGTTTTTTTTTTTTATTAAATAATTATTTTATTTGTTATGTTCTATTGTCCTATAATAATATTGTGTTGAGATCTATTTAGAATCGTAATTTTTAAACGAAATATATATTATACTTTTTAATAATCAAATTGACAACTTACATATTATGTCATCATTATTATAGTTTAAAAACGGTTATATTAGGTGAAAATTATTCTTCAATGTTTATGAGTATGTTTATATGGTAACAATCACATACTTACATCAGAATTCTATACTCAAATGATTCTATTGTTTGTTTTTTTTTCATCAGTTGTCGTGTCCATATGCTTCTGCTCGTCCATCTCGATTGCTCAAAATGAAGGAAAGTTCACCACGGTCACGTTTGCGGCATGCATAGTTTTTGGAGTGTGTTTGTTGGTGCTTTGCTATTCATTATCGAGACAACCACAGTCTACAAATCAGCCTACATTCCACGTAATTATAAAGTTGCTATAATAATTTTTAATTCACGGGTGTTATGATTGAGGGATCGGTACCTACGTTTTTTTTTTTTTAAATACATTTTGTTGGATATGATGAATAGTTTGATTATTATATTTTTAATTAAAGATATAATGGAGAATATATTTAAATCACTTAGGTTTAGTTACTAATAAATATATTATTGGCCTAAAGATTAAGAACGATCTCTCTTCGTAAATGAGGATATCATATAATTTATAAATGATAATTATTATTTCAAATTCTTAAGTTTTTAATGTTTATATTTTATATGTTTCATAAATTATATAAAATATTCGATACTTTATACATAATCATATATATAAATATATATATAGATTTATGTGTGAATGTTTTAATCTATAAGAAACAGTCTCGTGTTTGTGATTTTGAATTATTGAAAAAATGTAATTTCCTCTCTGGAAATATTATACTGTAGGGCGTAGTGAGTATAGAGACCAACTATGCATAGTGATATATATATAATATCAACTAACATGAAGAGATATTATTTTATTCTATTCTATTACACTAATAAATATAAGAATATGTTCTTCTCCCTTTTTATACAGAAAGTTTATATTTATTTATTGTATGTATTTGTTCTTGTAAATTATATTAATGGAAATCATGGAAATCATAAAAAAAATATATTTAGTAACATGTAAAAAATTGATCTCATGAATATAATGGTTGCAAATGAATGACGATTAACGAACAATATCAATAGTACATAATAGTCATGATATATTTATATAATTACTTTAATACTTAAGTTACCTATTTTATTCATTTGGACGTCCTGCGGTTCGAAATGCTATTTTACAATATTGAGAATATCGAAATAAAAAGGCACGTGCCACGCGCCGGAGTCTGGATGTAGTTAGATAACAAATTTGTTCAATTTTGTTTTTAAGGTTCGTTATACGATTTATCTTTAACCTACATTTTACTTGGAAATGTAACACGGCACGTGGAACTATTTTTACGAACTAATGAACCCATGAAAAAACAAATCTGTATTACAAATAGACATTGATGAGAAGCTAATTTGTAGTAAATTTTGTATTTTTTAAATTTAAAAATTTTATAGTGTAATTAAACAAAAGTCTTAAAATTTAGCGCAGTTTTACAAATTAATTATTTAAAAGTTATTTCTGCTATGGTAATAATGAAACCGTTAAGTACGTCAAAGATAGAGTTATTTTACGACCGTGGTTATTAACATTTTAAAATTATTAAAATGTAATTAAATAATATTGTGTACTAATAAGTAGTATTGTTTGTAGTTTGTATATATCAATCGAAATCATTATTAACACTTCAAGGTATATATTATATACAATGTAAATTTAAATAATTTGTATGAGTAAGCAAATAATTATTAAAATGTTGCATGTTATAATTTTTTTTTTTAAATTTTTTAATAAAAATTATTATTGAATCGCTAAGTAGTGAGTAGGAAAGCCATAAATATTTAATAATATTTTGAATTTTTTATTGAAATCGGTAAATAAGCACAATATGATAGTTTATAATAATAATTCACAGTATGTACCTATTGAAATAAATAATAATTATAGAGTTAAAATACAATTAACAAATTCATTTTTTTCTATTTATAGTTTAAAAAATATCCTTAAATTCTTTGAATATTATTGCTTGAGTAATAAATAAATAAAAAAAAAATTCTAAACAGACTCAGAATTGGTCGCACGAGAGTCAATCATGAATACAACCCATAGAAAGTATATTAGGCTCCTATGCGAACGCAAACGCAATTTTAACCTTCTTAAAAAGAATTGAAATGTACAACTATTATTGATTTAACCTAGTCCAATGTAAGTACCCTTCACGTAAATAAATATTGTTAACTTAAACTTAAAATAACTGTAAGCTAATAATCTTGTCGAAGCTGTAATAATAAAAAAAAACTTAAAGTAAAAAATGTTTTATTAAATTTCTGAAACTTGTGATATGATAAGGCCAAGTACTATTAAAATGGTATATTACGAAAAAATTATTATAATTTCATTATTGAACTTTTAATAGAAATGTTAGCTGCTTAATTTAGCACTTTAATTTAAATCTTGTTATTTTTTCATAAAATATACGAAAAGTTTTAATTTTATATCGTTATATCGTTATACCGTTATTTAAAATAAATGTATTATGTCGATAATGATCGGGGCTGTCAATACAATAATTTTGATATCAATATGCATTTAAGTTTTTATTTATAATAAGTATCTTTATAAGACGTAGGATATACGAAAATCCACAACCCTGTAGGTAAAAGAGTTCATACGTATATAAGCTGAATACATACATATATAATATAATCTAATATATTATCTATCAGCTAAAATACTGTGGGCTGAAATATTTATTGACTAATATGTATACCGTCGGTCGAATATATATTAATATTCCGACCAGACATTTTCGGTTGAATTATTTTCGAACGAGATATCTCTATCGGTCGGTAGACATAACACGCAGGTTTAAATGTGTTCCGCTAAAATCTCGTTGCGGCTTATTCATTATAAGCTAGGGCTCGGATTTTGTAGCAAATGCTTCTTTTGAGGGGAGTGTAATAAAAAGATAATTATTATATATAAATACGTTTTCAATCGTTCTGATTTCAATGAAGTAAACTTATTTTTTACTTTTTTCCACTAAACCTGCTTTTTATTTCTTTTCCCCCTATTTGCTATTTTTTCTTAATTTTTATTTATTTTTGTTGAAATTTTAACTTATTTATAAGTTATAGACTAAAAATGCTATATTACCAGAAATTATAAAACCAGTGAAAAAACCAGTAATAAATGAATGATAAAATAACTATCGTCATTGTGCCGAAATTGTATAGTTTTAAAATTATCTGAATTATATCTGCGTATTTTTATAGCACATATTCTAATACGAGTACTTTAGATGACCTGTAAATATCAATTAGTGACGTAATTTGTTCTAAATAATTTTTTGATAATCGTTATTAGCACTAAATAGGATGAGTTTTAATGAAAGTAACTTGACCAAATATATGGTCGTAAATTCCTTTTCTAATATTTAATTTTATGCGTAATTTAAATTTGTTTTTTAGAATTAAATTTAATAAATGCTTTTTTTGTTGCTATTTTTAGTTACTTAAAATTATTTTTTAAGGATTTATTTTGCTACAAAATCCGAGCCCAATAATCATAACCTTCCACTGGTTCAAAGTTTAACCGCTAACGCGTTTGGTCTTCGTTTCAGGTGCCTTGCGTCCCGTTCGTACCATGCCTGAGCGTCGTCCTCAATATCTACCTAATGACACAGCTGGACTCGTCCACCTGGATTCGGTTCACCGTTTGGTTGTTCATCGGCATGTTGATCTACCTGTTCTACGGACTCCAGCACAGCGTGGAACGGTTGAACCAGCGGCGGATCGTGGATGAAACGTATATGAAACAGATACGTTATGAAATCCAAGTCTATTAGCGCCGGGGCGACGGTGGTTTGGGGGGAAGGGGGAGCAGGTGAACGTGTAAGAGACATCGTGTGTGGATGCGTATTTGAGGGAGAGAGAGAGACAAAGATAGAATGTGAGAGTGAGTGTGTGTAGTGTGTGCATAGTGCGTTTATGTGTGTGTGTGTGCACGTGTGTGTATATGTAGGGTTTAAAAATAGAGATAACGGAGCTATATAGATTATACAATAATTTCGTTATCCACCCTATAATACACCCACAAACGTACACATCGTTTTATGCATTTGTACAAAAGTAATAATAATAATAATAATAATAATAGTGAAAAAAAGACGATTTCTTACACTACCACTTTACTTTCAAAATATAACAATAATAATAATATAAAACATTTATAAAAAATGATCCGAGGACAATTATTTCAAAATTTTTCACAATGTTAATAAAATAAACGCCGTCGTCATCGCATCGGCCGGCGGTAGTGAATCTCCGAAATTATTATTAATATTTTATTTGCTTGTTTGTTTTGTTTGTTTGTTTTTTTTTTATCATGACATTTTTACAGAAACAACGTCGTCGAATAATTTTTGACAAAATGCACGTCTTAAACGTGTCGTTTTGTATTATTATTATTTTTTTTTAAATGTCTTATGTCAAAATATACCTGTGACTTCATTTTGTTTTAACGATTTTATCTGTACTATTTTTTTTTTTATCATTATTATTTATTTATAACATTTATTTTTATTATGTACATTTTTGTTTAATATACGAACTAATGACTCGATCAACAATATTGGCTTACAAATATTTTACTATCAAACAATCGAGACCGGATAAGGTATTATTGCAGCTCGCCGTGATATTGATGATTGTCATTTGCAGAGAGAGATTCGAACTGCGGCAATCTTTACACTGTCACGCAATACACAAACACACATTTGAATACCAAGACATAACTTGTCGTCGTTGTTATTAATTGATTAGTTTAGGCCATAGGCGGATATTTGATTGAATTTTAGGGGGAGGGGGCTTAAATATTTTTTTTGCATTGTTACTAAAATGTCCAATGGCTTAATGCTTAAGCCCCCCTTCAAGCATCTCTCAATCACCACCTATGGTTTAGGTTGGTCATTACTATAATCAAACCAATATGCCCGTTTATATGATTTGACGGATTGGGAAACATTGAATGTTTTTGTTATTACGTATTGTTGTGACGGTCCATTGTTATTATAATAATTATTATGGATCACGAGTGAAGGCGATATCACTCGGGTTATATTTAATCTATGATTTCGCACTTTACCGGCACCTAATATACCCATCCTCGAAGAGAAAAGACGGGTTCCTTCCGTAGTTCAATAATTTAGACACCATCACACAATAGTGTTTAAAATGTGTATACATTTTTTAGCGTTGCAGACGAATGAAATCGATTATCTATGATATTGATATTACGGAAATCTATTCTCCACTCGGTATTTACTCGATCGTTATTTCTCGGATCTAATTGGTATTTCATCCTCACTATGCATTTGAAGAGAAATTGGTATTTTATTGCGCCGTTTTCATTTCCTCGTTCGTCGCTATTGAACTTTCTATTCAATATGTACCTAATTAATTTAAACGTCTCCTACTAAGGTTTAAATTGCAGGTGATTTTGGGTTGTCTACATTATTCGAATAACGTCTGGTTTTTAATTTCCCTGCACTATTATTCTAGGTATTACGTCTGAATATTGTAGCCTCTTATAGGTGATTTTGTGACTGTATACATATTATATTATATTATATTATATACAAGCCAAACACCGCTATAAATCGCTGATTGTTACTTTTTAAAAATGACAAAGCATATGAACTTAAACTTTGGAATAGTCTCGTTCCTCTAATGGTTTAGATGTACAGTAAGAAGAAATCAAAAAAAAAAATAAATAAATAAATACTTTTTAAAGACAAGTTCACGCGATGATTTCGTTTCAACAAATGGAAATCGAATATTTTTTTCTTTGCATAAGACTGCCGTGGATTAAAGAAAATCAAATAGTAATTACAATTGGATATAATTTTATATGTGTATTTTAAATTAGATAAAAACTATTCAAATTAATGTGTTAAAAATATGACGCGTAGTTGATATTTTAAGGTATGGTAAGCCCACTAGAAATATTTAATTTTTCACGAGCAATGCACCGCGTAGTATCAGCTAAAATTAATAAAAGTGTTTCTTTTGTAAAATATAAGTTCTTAAAAGTACGACCTTATGTAAATCCGAAGTTTGGTCCTGTTTTCGTAAAATGTTCATCAATAGATTCCTATAGTGTCATAGACTACTCTGTATTACTTAATTTTTACATTTTAACTCATAAATTGTGAATATAGTTGACACAGGAATATATATTTATATTTTATATAATATTACATTTATATTTGTTTATAGATCGTTACTATTGGTTACAGAAAATAAAATAGGAATTAATTATTAAGATTGGATATAATCGTAGATCTGTACTTTATGTTTGGTCAAAACAACCGAAACAACTGCGTTGAAAATATTAGGTTAACATTTAATGACGTTTAAGAAACACGTGTACCTACCTATTTAATTTGTCTCGAGCATCGCTGAACAGAATCAATTAGATATACTGTAGCATTTTACAGTCGATATTTACGTGGAAATATTTTTTCTTTCTAAAACGTTTAAGCGATATAATCAAAATTTTCAATTCATTTTTCTCGCATTTAAATTGTGGTTAACTTTAACTAAGATTATAATATGTCGGTAATATTAGAACACTATATATAACATAAACTTCTACGTACATAACGCGTTTAAGGTATTACATACATTGTTAAATAGTCATCTGAATAAAATATACACTATTATAAAATTTCAGTTGTTGGATGAATTAATAACCGATAAGCTAGTACGGTATGAATATAAATTCATATCTGTCATAAAAAAAAAATCACATAAACAATACACATTTTTATGAATCCTGTTCTATAATCTATGATAATATATCATTTAGGAGAATAAAATAAACAAAATCTTGATTGATATTGGATCAACACGTTATTTTTAATTAAAACAATATTATAACCTAAAATAAACATGACACAATAAATTATTAAACACTAAAATAAAACACTTATGTTATAACATCGTAATATTTAATAGGTAGTTAATAGCTGATAATAAAAGTGTCTATCAAAGCTCAATTCTATGGGATAAAAATAAACAACATATTATACTTAAACGATAATAATATAATAATAATTTTGTGTGAAAGCATACGAGTCGCCAATTTAGCATTCGAAAAAAAAATATTTTCTAAACAAACTGTACGGTTCTCTAATTCGTATGATCTAAATTGTTAACACGATTGTTGTGTTATCTGTGAGAACATTTTTCTTTGAATTTATTTTTTAAACATTAACGTATAACAATAAAATATATTTTAATAAACGATAATATACGGTTTATAAATTATTAGAGACTCATTTTTAGTACTTTGATATTTTTTTTATGCAAAAAAAAAAAATACATAAATAGCTTTTGGAGTACGAATATTATTTGATCATCATAGTTAAAGTATTATTTAATTAACAAAACCTATGCGTAAACTGCACGTCTGCAGTTGTATTCATTAGGTTGGTGAATCGTGAATGTTAATGATTTTTAATATTATTTGATAAAAAAAAAAAAAAATTGTAAAATTATACTTGCTGTACAAAAATAATGGAAATTTACAACTTCGATAAAACGATACCTATATGATGTTTTTAGTTTAATTTTTTTGTCGTACATTATTTTACAATGGTTTGTAGTTTCATTATCTTGAACGTTGATTATTATGTGAAATCTGAAAATGAATTGGTTATATTACATTAAATGTATTGTACATTTATTAACTAGTATTTTTTGTTTCAAATTTAAACAATCGTAATAATTATTTGTTATACTATATCAATATTCATGCATTAGTAAATATTATATTTAGGTGGGTACATAGTCAGCGCAGTCCATTATTAATGAAATTTTAAAATAAAGCTTTCGTTTTCTATTTGTTTTTTTTTTTTAAGACAACATATTAAAGATAAATATATTAAGATTAAAAATAAATGTGTTACGTATTTTCGAATTTTATAAGAAAAATCAGTACCAAAATAAATATAATAAGTACAAATACAAATGCTAATATTGACTTTATGGAGAGCGTAGGTATTTTTAGTACAATTTTCTATTTGTGTACAATAAATTTAATAATTTAAAATGATATCAGTCTAATGCAGGAAAAAAAAATCAAAAACATGATATATACCCGGTATCAAAACTAATTAGAAAACGTATTAGGTATCAGCAATAAAACAATTGGTATGATTATTCGCTGTGGTAAAAATTGTCTTGATTCTTGACACACTTACTTTATTCGGATAAAGATGACAAATTGACTGAAAATGCGGCTGCGATTTGTACCCCACTGGAATCCTTTGCTTCGACCATGTACTGACCAATGTCGTCATGACCGGCTCTGAGTATTTTCATTCGATACTTATTATCAATTTGCATAAATTGGTAAATACTCGAATCTTCGCCAATAGGAACATTGTCTTTAATCCAGGTTACTATAATGTAATATAAATATGAAAATTATTAAGCACATCAATCAAGCCAATAACAATGTAGATCGTTTTTAATACAATGTCAATAACTGCTAACCCAAAATAGACATAATATGGGGAATGGTAAGCTAAGTCACCAATGCACTATCATAATAATTGTCATAAAATATACGGATAATCAAATCAATACCTATATGAAAACTTGTCAGGTGTAACTTATTCTTATAAACATCTTTTCGAACCGTCCGAATATCACTAATGTAATGTTATACAATTTTTGATATTATTTTTATAAGTACACTTACCGTTTGTCGGTTTTCCGAGGATTTCGCATTCTATTTCGACGCTTTCTTTGTCTTGTACAGTCACCGACTTGGGGAAACTTTGGAACGTCATGCCTTTAGGCTTTTCTTTAGCACCTAATATATACAATAAATATTAATAGATTATTAATACAAGTTAGTTATTTACATAAAAGACACAAATTAACGGCGATATTAAATTTTTTTTTTCCTATTTGTAGATCATATTTTATACTATTGAGTCATTGTGACCATAATAACAACATATTGTATTCTAATTTTCAATAAATAATTATAAAGTTAAAAAATTAAGGAATATAATCATAATAAAGATGTATTTAAGTAAAAATATTATAACTAGTCTTTCTAAATTTGTTTGTATTTTTGAGGTACCGCTTAATTACAAAATTGTTATACATTTATTATTTTAGTCTATAACTGTAAAAATGATAAAATAAAGTGTTCATAAGAAATATTTATTATTAATGGTAAAGATAAAATAAGATCATAAAATTTGGGTATTTTTCGTATTTGAGAAGCAGCCTTTAAAATATCCAAATTTTCAAATTACACACATAGTCCCAAATTGGCCAAATTTAAATAAAAATCAATGCTCAAAAACTAGCACAAATGTAGATTTTTTTTTTTTTAACCAAAAACGCATAATATAAATTAAATAACAATATGTATGAATATATTATTTTACAACTGCGAACAAAATTAAATTGTTGTTAATTTACTCTTATATATTAACATATTGTATCATATATTATTATATAAAAATCTTTTTAGTTTATTTATATAAATAAAGCAATGACCTTAAAATAATGTTGTAATATTTTACCAAAATAATATTGTTTAAAGCATACTTTTTAATTTCGTACTACACACAATCTTAGGGGCTTCTGAGAAGAAACTAGTCGTATAATAATCTGTTGGGTAGTTTACTCACACGGTCGTTTACATTTCAATATTATTATCATTATAGGTACATGGCAGAAGTACTTACCTAGAACGAAGATCGAACAACTGCTGAACGCTTCGCCAGCGTCGTTAAACGCTTCGCAAGTGTATGTACCGGAATCTTCGGGGAAAATTTCAGCAATTTTTAGGGTGTAAACGTTTGCCACGTTGACATAGTCGAAATCTTTACTGGGTTTTATTTCCTTGTGGTTGTGAAGCCATACTACATCGAATTTATTAGCTCCTGTTCCAACAATCAGATAGAATGCAGTCATGTAAGTGACGATAGTATGATAAGTAGCATTAATATATTTATAAAGGAAGTACATTGGTAAGCAAAGTCAAAGTTACTTAAATTGCTTAATATTATGTAAATATTACAGTAAAATCAATTTAAATATGTATTATGTTGGGGCATTGTTAGATCAATTATGTGTTCATATTTACCGATGATTTGGCATTGGAGTGTCACCGCATCGCCATCGGTTACCGTAGCCGATGTCAGATGGCTGGCAATTATTGGAGGTAAGTCGTTTCGGTTTTTGTTTTTCGATACGTCCACAGCTGTAATTATTTACGAAAGGTCGTTGTGAAAAAATCGTTATCGTAATATTATTATGTTTTAGGTGTATTTAGTTAATTATTATTGTAGTCACCCACGGGTTTGTGTATATTATAATATATAATAAATTGTAATGCGTCCATTGTGTGAATTAGTGAACACCAACCAAACCAATATTATTATTTTATTTTAGAATTCATAAAATTAAAAATTCAATATATATATATATATGTATATATATTTAATAATTGGACATAACACAAAGAAGGCGAATTCAAATAATTATATCATTATGAACAGCAGGAAGTTATGAATTTAATATTAAGTTCAAGTATTTAAGTACTTAATCGCGTATTTTTATTTATGTAATTATGTTGTATAGAATTTTTATGAAATATTCAATGAACGAATGTACAATAAAATACAATAATATGTTTTATTTTTAAACAAGTCAACAACTGAAAAGCATAGGTAGGTAATCTGTATCTGAACGAATTAAAGTTATTTTATATTTTCAATACGGTTTATTGAAGTATAAAATAATTATTCGTTTGAAAGACATTTCTAACGGGTATTTATATGTATATAGTGTATAGTTAGTTAGAATTTTGCACCTTTGACTGTGAGTTTACAACTCGTTTCCTTAGTTCCCAACGAGTTGGTAGCTTTACAGATATATTCTCCGGCATCTTCAGGGAATACTTCATTGATCTTCAACGTCGCCAATCGGTTTTTGTATTTTAGATCTAAGACGTTAGACGAACTGATAGTCTAAAATAAGATAGAAGATTTAATATTAGAAAATAAAAATAAAGTTTTACATAGAAAATTTAGTTTAAAATAAAATAGGTATAATATATTGTATAATAGATACTCAATGATATTACGTTTGTTTCTTTAGTAAATATTCTATATTTTAAAATTAATTCATAAACATTGTTAAAATGGGGAGTATACAATATCATATATTTATTTAACGGGTATCGACTTAAAAAAAAAAGCAAAAACAAATCATTATAAAATCAAATTTATTAATTTTTAAATATTTTTAATTGCTACATATATTGTTTTCATGGGTAAACATAAATATTTAATAATTTATACATTATATATTCTCATCATAATATTGTAACAAAAACCACTAAGAATTTAGTTTAAGTTTGTTTCTTCTTGTTAAATCACTTATAGCTATAATTTGATTTTAATTATTTAAAATGGTAAAAAAAGTTAATGAAAGTTATAAATTATTAAATTAGAAGAAAATCAAACAAAAATTAAATGTAGGTACGTTTTAATAATAATCCTAACTCCAAAAAACATTAACTGATACAAAATAGGTTTCATAATTATTATAATATGTACCTATTTATGATCTTATATTCTAATGAAACATTTAATTAAGAATAATTATTTTATTATTATAACTTTTAAGCATAACATAATACAATTTATATTAATTTAAGTTATTTTATTAATTTATTATTTTATATTAGAATTTGACATTTACTATGCGTGTATATTGTCTATATATATGTTTTTTATTTTGCACCTACCTTTCCGTTCTTTAACCATGTGATTTGTGGCTCTGGGTCACCGGTTACTTTACATATAAGTTCTAAAGAATGTCCGTCATTGACAGATGTATCAACTAAGCGAGTAGAAAAGTCCGGAGGACACATGGCTTCGTCAGGTGATACTAGAAAAAATAAAAATTACAATCGAAATCGGGAAAGAGAAATTTGAAATGAAAAAGAGACGAATTCACTTATTCGGATCAACTAAAAGATAGAAATTACATCTCAATTCTTTTGTAGAACTACGGGACCTCGACGGACTTCCAATCGCGTTCAGTTTATTGCCGTATTTCTTAATGCTCTTCCTTTCAGTAGAGGTAACGGTCTGAAATAAATGAAAACGACACGATATTAACGTCATAATATAGTAACAATATCAATATGGAATAAACAACTTTCTATATAATATGTAGAAAAATTATTTAAAGCTCAACATAATAATACGCATCAATAATAAGCTTTATTCAGTGTTCATATCAAAAAGAAACGCATATTGGTAATATAAACGATTTCATTCCGTTTTATCTATAAACGATTACGATTGGAATATAATTTTATTTCGGTTTGGAGTAAGTAGGTATAATCAGTAATCGTTGGTTTTCGTTTAAATGATTTTAACGACAACAGGACGTGGCACTCGTAGTTCATTACCGTATCGCTGATTTTCGTGGACGAGTTAGTGGTGATGGATTGGTTTGAAGACACCGAGCTGCTGCCGTGCACGTTGGAAGTGATGGCGGTGCGCTTGGTGATGACCGTCGGCGCGGGTCTGAAATGATGCTGATCGACGTACCTGCGATCTACATAATCGGAGGAGGAAAAACAATAAAATTTAGAATATTATTATTATCGTTTTGGCCAGTGCTCCCTCAACATTGTGAAAATTTGCATGTCATATATGTAATATTTACGTATCAATATTATCACATTATTATTATACATTATATAGATAGGTAGATAGGTACTATTTTATATCATAAATATTGATTAAGCTGTAAAATACTATACCTGAGTGTAGTAAATTATGTGATAACTCTGCCTGCTCTTGACTTTGTTCGGTACCTATATTGAAAGAACAGCAGAAATAGAAGTGTATTAGACGAACGGCGTAATAGGTTGTGTTTTGTTAATGCGACATAATATTGCGATGACGATAAAAGCGGAAAATTCAATGAAACGTGATTTGTGCGTTCACGGGATGGGAATGGCATGCATGTGTGTGTGTGTGTGTGTGTGTATGCTTGTTAAAGATTTTTTTATTCTGTTATGGGTACCACGAGTAAGTTAGTTTGATTAACTATAAATTGATAGTGTTTGGGATGCGTGGCGGCTAATGGTAGCGGAAAAATAACGCAAAGCAGTAAGAAAAGAAAATTATTCACACGAAGAGCAGATACTACCTAGTCAAAACGTAGGTCCTTGCTATATTTTTCAGATTTACCATGAGTTGAATTGAATATTCGTAATGGTTATATTATCAACTGGTAAGCTTATAAATAGGTATGTAATATAATATTCTGTTGTCCGTTAGGTTACATTACCTATTATATTTTACTTAAGAATCGGATAAAATTATGTAACGATTTGATGCGTTAGTAACAAATTACAAGATTGTAATTTATTATTAAAATACTTATACTTATATTAGCCTTGTAGTTAAACAATTCCAGGTTTAATCGGGTTTGATAATAATGATAACTAATTGCTTAATATATCATTAGGTATTATGTTATTTATAATACAATAGTATATAATTATATAATTATTACTCTTTTATTTTTTCGAATATTAATAAATATTAAATTAATTACATTAAAAATAATAACCCAGTTATTACACTAATTATTATTATATAGTAACGTTTCTTAAGATGAGACACATGTTATAAAATATAAGTAGGTAATGAAATAAAATAATTATTTTTAGACAGCATTATAAACATATTAGTTATTGTCATTTATTTAAATGATGATTTTTTTTTTTTTTTTAAAAGTAACGTTTTAACAATTACAAACATTATTTTTTACAAGCTTCTTAGTAGGACAAAGAATTGTGTTGTAGATTATAGACAATGTATTTGATATACATTTATGCCTAATATCTATTCATAGCATTTGAAAAAAAAGTCATTGATTATAATTTAGTTTGTATTATCGTTATTATTTTATAAATGTATTAATGTATAAAAACAAACAAAGTTAGTGAATTTTTATAAAATTTAGTTTGTTCAATTAAAATATGGTTATTTTTATAATGACGATTGCAATTGATATTTAAAAGATATCCAAAACTACATATAAATTGTATTTAGTAAAAAACAATTTTAAAAATTTAAAATAATTTAATAATTCCGATGATTGTATAAAATATTTTAATTAATTCTACGTAAAAATTTGAAATATTTAGATTTTAATTATTATCGTAGAACAATAATTTATCCAAATAATAAATTATGTTCTGATCTTTAATAACGTAAGAAACAGACAATCAGTTTAAAAAAAAAAAATTTGATTTACTTTAAAAATAATTTTTTAGTCGTACCTATTACCTAATGAAGACAAATACTATTATAAATCATCGTCAGTAGGTATTTAATATAAATTAATTTTTAGAACTCATTACCTTCTACAATCACAACGCAGCTGGTTTCGTCTGTGCCGTGAACATTAGTGGCAACACAGCGGTATTTGCCCGAGTCTTCAGGCTTGCAGTCGATAATTTCTAATGTAATCACACCATCCGTATGGGTAATGGTGTAATCACGCTTAGATAGCTCTTTGGTTCCTTTGAACCATTGTATCTTATTTAAATACAATAAAACAATTTATAAAATCACTGTTTCTAATTGGTCTTATGAAATTAAGTAAATTTTAAGTACATACAGTTGGTATTGGTGTGCCACTTAAACAACACAGCAACTTGCAAGTTTGATGTATTTGTATGACACGAGGTCGTAATAAGAAGGTGAAATTTGGTGCACTCTCCTTCTCTTCGATATAATATGTGTTGGCGAGCGGTTCTCGTCTTCTGATTTGTTGAACTTCATGTCTGTATACCGGTGCTGCTTTTGGCAAAGCTGTGTAAAAAATGGATTCAAAATAATCAGTTTTGAATAAATTTTAAAATAACAATGGTATGAATATTATTTTTGAGTAGGAATTGTTATGAAGGTGTTGAAGTTTATAAATTAGGTGTCATAGTTAAAACAGAAAACAGCTTCAGAAACTAAAGTTATTCATTTGAAATGCTAGCATACGTTGTACGTTGAGGAATACGACTTCTTCCCTATAGCCATAGGTATTTTCCGCTCTTATTATGTATTCTCCTCTGTCATCAAGTTTAGCTCTATTGATGATGAACGTGTAATCTTCACCAGCATATCGCTTCATGAACTTAACACTTTGTCTTAACTCTTCGTTATTGTGGAACCATGACAATGTCGGTTGCGCTACAGCAATGACACGGCAATGGAATTTGACACTTTGTCCTTCGTAACAGAATGCACTTTGAGGTTTGATGACGAATCGCGGAGCTGCTTGTCGTCGATCTATACATTTTAATACGTTAGAATTGTTTCATAAAACATTAAAATTAAAATTAAAAATAATTACCAAACGAGCTTTCGTATATTTTATATTTCTCTACCATAAGCTTTCTAAGAGCACTGTATTCTGATATTCTTCCAAGAGGTAGAGCAAACGAATCCCAATCGCTGTATTTTTTGCGAATTTGATCTCTGATTTTCGTGTAATTTGACGAGTTGAGCGTAGCTGTACGATCGGAGTGGTCTCCCATCAGCCATGGATGCATTAAACATTCGTGAGCTGTCATTCGTTTTCTTTTACAAAAAAAGGACGTAAAATTATTTTGCTGAATATTCTATCAATATATTCTAACAAGATATTTAAACTATATTTTACTTACTCCTTGTTTTTAATCAAAAGTCGTCTGATAAAATCTTTTCCTTCATCTGAAACTATGTTAAAGGTATCTTCATCGAAGTCCCAGTCACAAGCTTTCACGTTTTTAAGTGTCTCCACGTCGTTTTCTCCTGCGAATGGCGACAGTCCACTCAGACTATAAAAAAATAATATTATTAAATAAATTAAAAAAAAAAACATAATATGTACAATTTTTAATAATACAAAAACGTAAGCGTTTTAGTTGGTCAATGAAAAAAGATTTCGTAAAAACTTACAGGACATATGCTAAGACACCAACAGCCCACATGTCTGTGTAAAAACCAACTGGTTCTCTTTCAACTATTTCTGGAGCTGCAAACTCAGCAGTTCCTGTCGATATCTTAACGATCTCGTTGGGATCCAACTTAGTTGCCAATCCGAAATCGATGAGTTTTACATTCGAACTCTTCTTTGTTTGGCACATTATATTTTCTGGTTTTATATCCAAATGAATAATATTTCTTTCGTGCATATGCTTAATAGCTTCACATATCTGTCGCATATAGTTGATCACTTCTGCTTCGGACATTGAGTATCCTTCTGATGTGATTCTCTCAAATAGCTCTCCTCCGGACAAACTAAAAAATATTGAAATAAGTTAATTGATGCTTATTAAAGACTTAAGATGTGCATAGTACAATTCGAATATTAAAACCATTTCATCTTCATCTTCGAAAGCATCGTGTAAATTGATCAATTTTGGATGATGAAGTTGGTTCATTATATCAATTTCTCTTTTAATTAATTCTTTTTCGACATTATGTGCTACTGGTATAAATTTGGCAGCAAAAATATTTCCAGTTTTACGTTCCCGACAACGGTGTACTACTCCGAATGCACCAGTTCCAATTTCTTCTAATATGTCGTAATAATCGTATACAGACTGTGTCTTAATGTCCACTGGCTGTGGTATATATTTTGAATAAATGTCAAAAACTAAAATATTTACGTTATATTAATATGAGTTTTGATTTTATTAAAGATATTACTTAATTAATTGTTTATTGCTTACCGTATTGGTCGTAATCTTTAATATTGCCATCTGCTTTTCCTCTAATTTTTTTACCATTTTCATCAACTATATAAATTATATAAGGTTAAATATATATAATATATATATATTTTATTATTGAGTAGTATAAATAAATTTACCTTCGTATCGTTTAGTTTTTGGTGGTTTTTTCAACAATTCTTTTGTTTTTACTATTGGTGATACTTCACTAGGTTTACTTCTACCATATACGTTTTCAGCGTATATTCTAAATTCATATTCATGTCCTGGACTTAGACCAGTCACTGCTGTTGAAGTAAATCTATATATATATATATATAAAGGTAATTAATTGATTTTATTTTATAATAACATAATATTCCTATATAATATGCTATTCAATTTAATTACCGAGTATTCCCAACACGAATCCAACTACTCATAGGAATTTCTCTCTTTTCAATAAGGTAGTTTGTAATATTAGATCCACCATCCCATGTAGGTGCATTCCAGTTTAGAATAAGTGAATCTTGACCAATATCTTCAATTGATAAATTGAATGGCGGATCAGGATGATCTTAGATTACAAAAAAAATAAAAAAATAAATTATATGGCGTACACTATAAAATAAAATTAGTTAAAATTACGGAACGATTTTCTTACCACTAATTTGAATTTTTATAATTGCGCTGTCCACTCCCAAATCATTTTCTGCTACAACTCTGTAAGGAGAACTATCATACTTACTAACATCTCTGATTGTTAAAATAGCATGCCTTTCCTGTAAAATGAAATTTTTGTGTTCATTTTAAGATCTACTTATAATTTGATAATAATTAAGTAAAAATAATCTTACAGAAACTTCAACAGCAAAATGACTTCCAGACTCAATTACTTCATTTTCACGGTACCATTTAATCTTTGGCTTAGGGAAACCAGTGAAAGGAATTTTAATAACTACATTTTCACCTTTGTCAAAGAATGCTGTATCTCTGAACCTAGGTGGTACGTTCAATTTTGGAGGTGCTAAATAATTTAAATATTATTAGCATTTTATAAAATATATATAGAAAAAAAATTATAAATACAAATTAGAACATACTCATTATCAAAAGTTCTCCTCGAGTTGATTTAATTCCACCCTTATTACTAGCTCTACATACATATTCATCTGAATCAGCACCGTATACACCATTTATAATAAGAGTATGTGAGTCTCCTTCATTAAACATATGATGCCTGGCACTTGGTGTAATTTCCCGAGCTCCCTTATACCTAGATTAAGTATAATATTGTACCATAGTAAAATATATAACCTAAGAAATTATTTAAAACAATTAATACAAACCAAGTAATTGTAGGCTTAGGAACACCAGTAATAACACATTGAAATTGAGCATTTTGGTTTTGAATGGCTTGGACTTTACCAAGGGGTTTGATTATTTCAGGAGGTTGAGCAGCTGTGAAAAAATATGTAAATTGTATTTTTTACCATTCACATAAAAATAATGTAAAATATGTATTTACTTAATGGATCTTTTATGGTCACTGTATTTGATGCTTGGCTAGGTAAACTTAAACCTGCTTCATTTTGTGCAAAAACTCGGAACACATATTGGCGCCCTTCAATAAGATTTGAAATATTTATTTGTGTAGTAACACAAATGGCGGCATTTACTCTCTGCCATGTTTCTGAGTCAATTTCACGTTTGTCAATCAAATATCCTTGAATCCTTGAGCCACCGTCGTCGATTGGTTTTTCCCAACTAAGGTTTACAAAGTCTCCACCAATCTCAGTTACAGTGGGAATTCCAGGTGGCGATGGTTTATCTGTTTATGATTAAAAATAATTTAATATTTCTAAAATATTTAAATATATATATTTTATCCTACCATATGGTGGCTTAGCTTTAATTGGATTATTTCCTTCTAACGGAGGACTAAGTCCATTGTCATTAACAGCAATAATTCTGAAAACGTATTCGTTTCCTTCAGTTAAACCTTGTACGAGGAAATGAGTATCTTTGCACGTGGTAGAAATACATATCCAATGGTTTGAAGTAATATCTTTGCGCTCAACAATATAATGAGTTATTTTAAGACCTCCGTCATATTTTGGTGGATTCCACGAGAGTGAACACGTATGTTTAGTTATTTCTGAAACTCCCAAAGGTCCGATTGGTGGTCCGGGATAGCCTGTATTTAAATTAGTAAATTAAGTACTTATTTTTATTTATTTTTATTTTTTGTGTTATTACCAGATATATTTATGGTAAAGGATCCAGAGGCGTTACCACTGAGATTCTTAAGAGTAACTGTGTAATCAGAAGCATCATTCTTCTTTGCTTCTTTTAAAAATATGATTACATAATCATCAAAGATGGTAAATTTAAAGTGATCACTTTGGGGAATAGTTGTTCCATTTTTCTCTAAGACAACTTCTTCCAAAGAATCACCACTGTAGAATATTTTAATTTTACTATTTTCTCCTTCAGGAACATTGATTGAGTTTGGCATGCGTTCAATTTTGGGTGGATCTAAATATTGATCGTAAATATATTAGGCTTTTATTATATAAGAAGTGAACAAAAACATTGTTAAAATATACTTATGTACTTACGTCCAATTTTAACTCGTGAAGACGTTGTAACGAATCCTACAGGATTATATGACTCACATGTATAATCACCATCATCAATCTCTGACACTTCAGGGAAATGTAATTGGAAAACTCCGTTGGCAGATTCACATTTGTATCGTCCACCCGATATAATTTCACGTCCATTCTTTAACCATTTAGCATTTGGCATAGGTTTTCCAATAGCTTCACAACGCAACGTTGTCGTCTTGCCAAATTGAATGACTTTATTGGTGAGTGGTACAATAAATTCTGGTTTTTCTCCACCTTCAAACTCGCATATTTTCACTGGTGTGGTACACAAGCTAGGTTCACTTTTACCAACTATATTTAAAGCAAACACTCTAAACTCATAATCAGCGCCTTCGATTAAATTCATAGCAGTGAAGTTACAATCAAATACAGAGTAATCATTGCATTTCACCCATACAGAATTTCCAACTTGTCTCTTTTCGATTGAGTATCCAGTGATTTTGCTACCACCGTCAGACATTGGTGGATCCCATTTCAAATCAGCATATGTTCTACCCACTTTAAGTACCGTAGGAGTACCTGGTTTCGACGGAGGCTTGGCTTTACCTTTCAATCGGAAGTTCGGTGTAGGAATAGAAGGTTTACTGAAACCAGCAGCGTTCTTAGCTAGTACACGGAATTCGTAATCATGTTCGTTCAACAGATTATGAATAACGTAAAGTGGTTCCTTTACAACATAATCATTTGCTGTGCGCCAATTTCCGCCTTCGGTAATATCTTTGAATTCGATTTTGTATCCTTGAATTTTCGCTCCTCCGTCATGTATGGGTCTTTCCCATATTAATGTTGCTTTTATTTCGTCCCATTCTAAAATTTGTGGATGACCCGGTGGATCGGGTACCGTGAATGGGAATTTGGCTGTTATGACAGAATCCATTTCAATTGGTTCTGATAATCCATATTGATTTTCAGCTCGGACACGGAAGTTATATTTTTTGTTTGGTTCTAACCCAATGACATCATAATGACATGGACGAACAAAACTGCTTAGTTTCGACCACAACTACATAAAAAAAAAAATTATTTAATTAATTTAACATAAATATGCGGATTATTTAAGCAGGTATTAAAAATACATACACCACTTGAAGTTTCATATTTTTCAATTATGTAATTTGTGATTGGTGAGCCACCATCGTCTAAAGGCGGCTTCCAAGATAATAAACAGGTTTCAGGAGTTAAATCCATAACTTCTAGAGGTCCTTGTGGCGGTAATGGTTTGTCTTTAAATAAGATAATTTATGTTATATTTATTTTAAAACTTTTTTTATAATTTATATTATTAAATTGAGTGTTGCTATTTAATAACTCACCAACAACAAGAACTTTGCAAGATGCGGAATCGGCACCAATATTGTTGACCAAGTGAATGGTGTAATTACCAGTGTCAGTTTTACGTTTTGCGCATTTATTTTTAAATACTGTTTCATTTGACGATGTTTCAAATTTAATTCTAGAATCAGGTATAACTTCTTCTCCATTAATACTCCATACTGGTTTTGGTAAAGGACTTCCAGTGAATGGAACCGTAATAGTAAATTCTTCACCAGCAATTACAGTCATGTCTCTTATACTTAGATCACTCGTTATTTTTGGCGCACCTAAGATATGAATTCACAATGATGAATATATGTATACTGTTATTTTAAGAATTAAATAAATATTTACATGCAGGTGGACAACATCTTATGGCATCAGAAGATGAACTCCATGGACCTTGACCAGCTGTGTTTAGTGCGGAAACCCTGAACTCGTATTCATGATTTTCAATTAAATTATGAATTCTAAAAATCAAAATTAAAGCATTATGATAGTGTTGTTTTTTCATTTAAAGTAAAAGTTTGATTTTTCTCCTACCTAAATGTGGTATCGAGTATTATAGCATGTGATGCTTTTGTCCATTTATCTTCACTTATCAATCGTTTTTCTATCATGTAGCCTGTGATTGGTGATCCGCCGTCATTTCTAGGTTTGGCCCATGTAATTGTAATTGAGTCTTCTGATGTGTCCACAGCTTTTGGAATTCCTGGTGCGCCAGGCACATCTATAATAATATTCAGCATCAAATTTATTATCTATTCATACAGAGAAGAAATAAATTTTTAAACAAATTAAAAATACCAAATGGATGCCTTGCAGTAATTGGATCAACGGTGATAGCAGGGTCAGATACACCATATTTATTTTCAGCCATAACACGGAACTGGTATGTTTTTCCAACAATAAGATTACGAGCTTTACATTGTTGTGATGCAACATAGTTGCTGACCTGAAAATAAGAACAAACGGTTGAAATGAAATTCCGAAATAATGATAAGGTACTATTCAGTAATTAAATAAGATTATATAATTTTATTATAATAATATATGTATCATTTTTGATTAATATTATTTAAATTTAAATCATGAATGAATTTTATTATATGGTTACTAAGAAAATTCCAGTTTTGATACAGTCAATTCCTTATTAAATCAAAGTGCAAGACAATGATAAAATACATGGTACATTGTTTTTTTTTTTTAATATGTTATTTTAGACCATCCATTTTTCTAGTTCTAAATCCCTAAGAAGAGTCAACTGGGGATATGACTGTCAATAATTTTACTTGTATTTAAAATTTAACATTATTGCTCTATATTACTATGTTTTAAGAATGCTAATGTTCAATTTTTTTTTTCTTGATTTTCTGATTAATTAAAGTAGCACAATAAATTTAAATTTTATTCTAAATTCTATATATAAATAATATCAACCTTTTGCCAGGTTGTTGAGTTTAATTCTTTCTTTTCTACTAAGTAGTTGGTAACTGGAGCTCCGCCGTTATCCAATGGTGGATGCCAGAATAATGTCAATGAATCTCCGTTTAATTCATCGGCATAAAAGTGTTCAGGAGGCATAGGTCTATCTAGAACTCTCACGTGTAACGTAGCCGTGTCAAATCCAGATTGGTTTCGTAGTTGTAATCTATATTGTCCAGCATCTGTTCGTCGGGAGTTTTTAATAACTAAGCTTACAGAGTTACTTGTCAACTGTAATCAATACCATTACAATAATTAAAATATATTTACATAAAATGAGTTGTTTTAAATTAAAAATATTATATTAGAAACATATATTACTTGTATATGAACTCTAGGATCTGAATCATTTATAATTTGATCATTATTGAACCAAGTTGCAGTGGGTACTGGGAATCCAATATATGGTATATGAATAGAAAAGTCATCGCCAGCTTTCACTGTAATATCTCTAACACCAGACAAATCCAAACAAGGCTTATTAGGTTGTTCTTCAACTAAAACATTTACACTTGGTCGACTGGGTTTTGATCGCCCTGCTTCATTTACAGCTATAACTCGCCATTGGTATTCATCACCTTCTTTTAAATTTCCAACCTATTAAAGATAATCAAAATAGGTATTTTAATCGATTTATTTCAGACATAGATTTATAATTATTATTACCGTGCATAACGTAGAATAAATAGTTGGGCATATTACTTCCGACCAATCGGATTCACCTTTCTTCTTTTGTTCTAAAACGTATTCTTTTATTTTTGCGCCGCCGTCAAACCTTGGTGGTCTCCAAGATAATACTACACTATCTTTGGTGATTCTGTCTGGTTTTGGTGCTTCAGGAGCTTCTGGTACTTCTACAATGATCAATAATGAATTAAAAAATAAAGCATTAAACGATGTTGGAAATGTAGGTATATGTATACTTACTCTTTTGTTCTTTAGCCGTAACTGGATTACTGGGCTTACTAGGTTTACCTGTACCGGCTTCGTTTACTGCAAGTACACGGAATTCATAACGGTTACCTTCTCTAAGATCTTGAGCAGTGAAACTAGTATTTGAAGTTGGGAAATTATTACATTTAACCCAATCACCACCCCTTTCTCTCTTTTGAATAATGTATCCTAAAAAAAACAAAATAACTTAGAATAATTACGAATAAACGTTGGATGTTTTTTTACCGCTTATTGGTCTTCCGCCTGTGTTTATTGGTGGAGTCCAGCTAAGACTACAGCTGTTTGGACTGTAATTAGTTACTTCAGGTTGTCCCGGAGCATCGGGTGGATCGAATGGGCTCTTAGCTGTAATCGGAATTCCTTCCAAAGGTTCCGAAACACCGTACATATTTTCAGCCTTTACTCTGAACACGTATCGTTTTCCTTCACTTAGACCTTTAACTGTAAATGTAGTATTTGGACAGAAGCCAGGAACTACTTTCCAACTATCCATTCCAAACTCGGACATTTCAATGATATATCCTATGGTATAAAATTATATGTACGTAATTAAATGTGTTTAAACAATCTAAATAAATATACCAGTTATGTCGTTTCCTCCATCATCTTCAGGAGGTCTCCATGCAAGTGTAACAGTATCATGTGTGGCACCAGGATACTGCAAAGGTCCCTTTGGTGCACTTGGACAACTTACCACTGATACATATATGTCTGCAGAATCTTTTCCAGACGAATTTGATGCGGTTATTGTATATTTTCCGGCATCTTTACGAGTAGAATTGTCAACTCTAAGTTTAGTCAAGTTACTTCCAGTAACAGACTATAAAAATAAAAATTAACGTATGATTAACTAATAATTTTTATATGTGAAATTAACAATTTAATAATTGACTCGTAAATTAACTTACAAGTATACGGTTAGTTTCTGGAGGCTTTTCACCATTTATGACCCACTCGATGCGCGGAGTTGGCGCACCCGAAATTGGTATGCTAATGTTGATCGGCTCTCCAGCTCTAACCTTTATTCGGCCTCCCATTAGGCCTTCTAAATGTAGTTTTGGTTTTTCTCTTGTTAATTTTGCAGTGTATACATCTGACGTCTCACTAGGTTTACTAGAACCAGCAGCATTGACTGCACTTATGCGATACTCATACTGTTTGCCTTCGTGCACATGAGTATCATCATACTCGGTAGTCTGATATTAATTTTAAAAATAATTTAGTGTAGGTATTATGTTCATTAATTTCACTTAACTATTTACCTTTATTGGTGATCTAGTTATTTTAGCCCACCGACCAGCTGTAGATCTCTCTCTTCTTTCTATGTCATACCCAACAATTGGCGATCCTCCATTACTCATAGGTGGAGTCCACATTAGTTTAATGTGTTCTTGGTCCACTTCAGTGGCTTCGGGTTTACCCGGTCTTCCAGGAACATCTAAAGAAGATTTGGTTTATAAAAATTATTCGAAAATTATTTTATATTAAATTATTTCTTACCAAATTGATTTTTGGCAACTATTGGTTCAGCTGTAGTTAAAGGTTCGGATAATCCTTGTAAATTTTCAGCTCGAACGCGGAACTCATACCTAGTTCCTTCGATAAGCCTTGGAACTGTGGCATAAGTAAACGCTGGGTTTATATATGTAACTGCTGGTACCCAACCTCCTCCATGAGTTAAATCTCGTTTTTCAATAACATAAGCTCTAAAAAAATAACAGACATTAAATGTAAAAAACCACAATGAAAATGTATATATATATATATATATATAAATATATAAAATATCATGTATAAATATTGTTAATTATAATAGATCTATACACTGTTTTTTACCTAGTGATGTTTTCTAATCGCAGACAAAGAAAAACGATTTGAAAGATAGACAACTTTAAAAAGGTGACATATAAATTGTGGACACAAACACAGCATATTAATATTACGGAAAAATTTCCAATCATTAGTTTTTGTATTTCTTCTACAGTATCTTATCTTTTTTTTTAATGATTCGTGTAAAGGATCTCGTACCTTGCCTTTTATTTATTTAATAACCACAATCTAGGGCCGTATTTATAAATTTTCCGCTCAGAAGTGATAAAAAACTACCCAATTATAAGAAAACAAATGTGTTAGGTAGTTACGAATACAATTCTTATAATAAAATACAATTAAATTAAAAAAGTTAAATTTTTTTCCTAGACACAGTGACTCAGAAAATACTTAAATTATATTATTGTAATTCATGGCGAGGTTAGATGACTCTCAATAACTGTAATATAATATTAATATCAATTGTAAGAAATTATTAAATAGAGCTATGAAAGAATTAAAACATTCAATATGTTAAAAAAATTTGCTACAACCTTTAAGTAAGCTATTTGAGGCACTAGCCTTCTGTATTCCGCTTACAACCGAACAGGTTCAGTTCAATAGATTATAAGTTTATGGTAAGCCTAATTTATATAACTTACGTAATTTCACTTCCACCGTTGTCTTTTGGTGTTTTCCAAGATAGCGTTACCGAATTGGCGGTAATATCTTCATATGTAAGCGGTCCGTCAGGTGGCCCAGGTCTATCTGTAATTGTTTATTTAAATTGATTTAAATTTGTATACCATATAATCTATGAAAATCACAGAACTTATTGAAAAATATTGTAGTAAATTTAATTTTCATACCTAATACAGTAACATTAAATGACCCTTCGTCAGTTCCAGAACTGTTTTTGAGCAATAAATTATATGTTCCAGAGTCTACTCGTTTTGAATTCACTCTGTTCATGATTGTGTGGTATCCAATAGAGGTTATTGTTGTTCTATTATCTGGTTTAAGTTCTGATCCATTTACCGTCCATGTTACTTCTGGAGGTGGTTCTCCAATAAAATCTATATCAACGTGTAGAACTGTTCCAGCTCTTATGAAAATATCTTTTAAGGGAGTCTTTATTTTTGGTTTCACTAAAAAAATAATTATTGTTATTAGATTTATGTTTTTATTTTTATTTTTTATTTGTAAACTATTTCATGGAGAATCTCACAATATCTATTATTCACGATAATCGGATCTGAAGGATCACTTGGAGGACTAGGTCCAGCTTTATTTGTAGCAATAACTCTAAATTCGTATTCTTGTCCTTTGATTAAGTCTGGAATGATTGCCTGAAATTCCGAAGTTTCGTTTAAAAATTCTATTCTTATTGTATACTTAACATTTTTTCTTCGATTAAAAACTTCTTACCTTTGTTTCTTTGCCTGGAACTGTTACGGCATTTACCCAATACGGGCTTCCTCTTTCTTTCTTTTGTATTGAAAATTCAGTCACTGGTGATCCACCATCGGTTTTTGGTTGTTCCCACTGCAGCTCAACAAAGTTTTCATCCCAATTCGTTACCACTGGTTTTTCAGGTGCATCCGGTTCATCTATATCAATATATATATTTTTTTTTTTTTTGTATAAAGACTTTCATAAAAAACTATTAATGTGTCATACCGAATTCGTTTCTTGCTATTATCGATTTATCAGTTTCTAAAACGTCTGATTCACCAATACTGTTTACGGCTTTGACTCTAAATAAATATTCGCGTTTGTGAATTAATCTAATAATATCGTGGTATAATGATGTTGTCATTCCAGCATCGGACCACGTTCCTCTGGAAATATCCATTTTTTCAATAATGTAGTGTAAAATAGGAGCACCGCCATCGTCAACAGGTATTTTCCATGTCAACCGGCATCCATCTTTTCTGACATTAGACACGTCTAATGGACCCTCAGGTGGTGATGGACGATCTAAAGATTAAATTAAAAATAAATACACATTGATGGATTATTAATAAAATTGTTAATAAGTATAAACATTTTTTATTAATTTAAAATTTTTATTTTACCTAATACAGTGACATGAGCAGAAGCTGAACATTTTCCCATGTTATTTTCTAATGTTAATGTGTAACGGCCAGTGTCATTCCGTACTGAAAATGGTATTTCAAATATAACTTGGCTGTTATAAATTTGTATATCCACTCTAGAGCCACTATCAACTGGCACTTCATTAACACTCCATTTCACTGTTGGTCTAGGTGCTGCCTCAATTGGAACAGTATAGTTTATTTTATTACCGGCGCGTACAATCAAATCAGGCAAGAATGTAGTATCTATTACTGGTTCAACTAAAATCAAGAGAATAGTAAGATTATAATTAAAAAAATTAACATTTATATTTCTAAAATATTAACACAGTGGTCTGTCGTGATATAAAAGTGAAAAGTTACATCAAAGATATAAAACCCGAGGCATAATTAATTGTTTTAATATACAACATTTTGCTTATTAATTTATTTTTAGAAATAATTTAATGGATTAAAAATGCTTTTTTCGTATTTTTTTTTTTAATGCATACAAGATATTCAATTTAATTTTTAATAAGCTTAGGTACATGTTCATTTTTATTTTTAATTTTTATATTATACTACTTTTCTTTTGTGTAAACAAGAGTAGTATATGTAGGTATTAAATTAAACGATCAATTTATACTATCTATAATTATTTTAAATAATTAACAGAAAACTTACGGAATTTCGGTTTACATGTTATTACTTCAGATGAATCACTGGGGTCACCAGGGCCACCTTTATTTACAGCAATAACTCGGAATTCGTATTCATGGCCTTCGGTAAGATCCGGAACAGAGGCCTTGGTTTTATTTCCATTTACTGTTGCAGCTTTCTCCCAAGGACTAAATTCATATACAATTAATTTTAAATATTTATGAACAAAACAAACGAACATATTCATTTTTAGTGCATATAAGTAAAACTATATTTACCCGTATTTTTCTCGTTTTTCGATAATGTAAGATAGAATTTCAGATCCACCATCTTTCTTTGGTGGAGTCCATTGAAGATCAACAAAATTTCTTCCCCAATCTGAATTTTATCATATTAATTCAAATTAGAGTATCATATTAATATTATGAATAAAATATTTATTTTTTTACCAGTTGCTTGAGGCGTGCCTGGTTTATCTGGCTTTCCGTATGGGTCTTTGGCTGTTATACTATCAAATGTAGTTAACGGTAAAGACTCCCCGATTTTGTTCACAGCTTTAACCCTGAAGTTATAGTTGTGACCTTCGATCAAATGATCAATCCTAAATAATAGGTAATTAATATAAATGTGTTTTTATATTAATATAATTCAATATTGAAGATGGTATTATACCTCATTGTTGTACCAGCAGCGTCACCTACTGGAACCCATCTTAATGTGTCAGCATCCATTTTTTCAACTATGTAGTGTGTTATTTCTGATCCACCGTCATCTTTTGGTGGATTCCATTTTAACACACACGAATTTCTTGTCACATCGGTTGGATGTAGAGGTCCCTCAGGTGGTTGTGGTACATCTATAATATTAAAACATGTATATTCAATTGTTGTCACAGAAGCGAAATAATATAAAAATTATTAAGTACCTATAACTGTAACTTTGACTGCAGCTTTGTCCATTCCGTGAATATTTTTTGCTACTAAATAATAAATTCCATCGTCAGAACGCTTTGCATCAATAACTTTAAGTTTTGTTGAGTAATCTTGATTTATTATATTTATGCTCTCAGTTTTCATGAGCACATCTCCTCTAAGAGACCATTCTTTAGTTGGAGGAGGTTCTCCAGATACTTTAACATCAAATTCAAACATGTTTCCGGCCCGCACTTTTATGTCCGATAGAGTGTTTCTATCGATATGAGGCGCCACTGAAATAAATTTGTTAAATAAATATGAAATACTTTATAATATGCACATTATGAGCAATAACGTATGGATTTATTTTTAAAATTAAAATCTATGACTTACACTTTTTGAGTCTAGCAAGGTGAGGTAATGTTGGTTCACTCGCTTCACCAGGGCCAGCTTTATTTACCGCACGCACCCTAAATTCGTACTGATTACCTTCAGTTAAACCAGGAACAATTCCACTGTTTACATTACCAGTTACTTCAGCAGCCTTAACCCAGGTTGGACTGTAAAATGCATATTTAAAAAAAAAAGTTATTATAAAATTTGATACATTGTAAGATATTAAAAGTATACATCAGTAGTATGTATTATTTATTAAAATTAAAACTAAACAATGACTACAAGTTTAAAAATATAAAATAGTGATATTAGTTATTAATAATAACTTATTATTTTATTTTTTAGAAATTTAATACAAATAGTTGATAAAAAATATTATGTGGTTTTAACTTTTAAATAAAAACGTACTTAATAATAATAAAAAAAAAAAAATGTAATAAGAATATAATTTAACGATTATTAAAGTTATTGATTAATATTTTTAATCCATAAAAAATTCAATTTAATACTTTTATAATGTTCAATTGCACATATTATTTAACCGATTGTTGTGGCAAAACTCTAGCCTAAATAGGAAAGAAGAAATCATAAAAAACCATCTCCGAATAGAACATAGATATATACGATTCATATACAATCCAAAATTATCCTGTGGCCAGAAATATGTGGTGTAGATTACATCATGAAACATATTTTAATCGAATGTCAAACATTTACAAATCTAAGAATCAAACATCATATCCTACATGTATTAGGAGAAATTAGATCTTAAATCTAGTATTAACATAATTAATTTTTTAAAAGAACTTGAATTAAGTAACCTAATTTAAATATATTCTATATTGTGAAAAATAATATTTCAACACTTTTTAAACTAATGGCCTAGCAGCCAATATATTATGTTATTATCAATTGAAAAAAATAAAACAGAAAAAAATTGATTGTTGATTAGAAATTAGAAAAAAATTAGAAATTCATTAGTATTATTAAAATAACTGTCATAAGTGGTATTTAAAATTATATTTATGATTACCTTCGGTAAATAAGTTACATAAGTAGTTGAATTATTTATGTTTTATTAAAATTATCAAAAATATCAATAAATATCATTGCAAAAATTTTTTAGAATTTTTTTTTACCTGAATTTATCTTTTTTTTCAATTATGTAACCAGTTATTGGTGATCCTCCATCAGTCATAGGTTTATCCCAACCAAGTTCAACAAAATCACTGTCAAAGTCTTTGATAATGGGATTTGATGGTTTACTAGGAGTATCTAAAATTAATAAAAAATTGGATTATAGTTGTATTAAAGGTTACCTGCATTCAATTAAGTAGTCAAAATATTACCAAATGGATTTTTAGCTTCAATGCTTTGGTTAGCTGTTAATGGATCTGATTTTCCTTGTTTATTTACTGCCTTTACTCTGAATTTATATTTATGTCCGGGTATTAGGTCAGTAACTTCAAAGTCAGTTACTGGACCATCAGTTTCTCCAGCTGGTACCCAGCGACCCAAAGCTTCATCTAACTTTTCTATGACATAATTTTCAATTGGTTGACCACCATTGTCTTCTGGTGGTTTCCAGCTTAATTTGCATCCTTCACCATGTACATCGGATACTTTAAGCGGTCCTTCTGGTGCACTTGGCTTATCTATAATTGGAAAGCCCATCAGAACAATAAGATTAAGAATTTTTATTTTACTTTCTACATTTCAAAATTATTATAAACTAATAACAAATTTTTAAAATACTGTGACGTGCATTCAGACTTTATAGTTATATTATTGTTCATATTGTTACCTAAAACGGTTACTTCAGCGTACGCTGTGTCTTTGCCATTTATATTTTCAGCTGTTATAATATATGACCCTGAATCTTCTCTTGTTGCCATGCGAATAATTAGTTTTGTATTATAATCGACATGTGTTTGCTTTACACCATCGCCTACTCGTATATCTTTGTGATTCTTTAACCATTTGGTTTTTGGTACCGGCTCGCCTGTTACCTGTAGAATTTTAAAAATGTATTATTGCGTTTAGTTAAAAATAAAAATAAATTAATCCATCTGTTAAATTTGATTTAAAAATAATCCTGAATTTATATTTTAGTTTCTTTTCATTTTAATAATTTGTCATAAGAAAAATGTATTAATAAATAAGCAACTTACTTTTATGTCAAAACTAATCGTTTGTCCTGCTTTGATTTTAATATCGTTTAAGTTTGTTCGATCAATATGTGGTGCCATATTACGAGGCTTAGTAACAATCGTATTGGTTGGATCACTTGCTTCACCTGGACCAGCTGCATTTATCGCTTTTACTTGGAATACATAAGATTCACCTTCAACTAGATTTGGCACTGTTGCCGTTGTTTTATCAGCAGGTACTGTCAATGCTTTTTCCCATATTCCTGATTTATCTTTAACCTCAATTAAATAGCCTGTAATGGGAGATCCTCCATCTTCTTTTGGTGGAATCCATTTTAAGTCAACAAAATTCTTATCCCAATCTGTCACTTCCAAGTTACCTGGTTTACCTGGCTCATCTAAAGAAAAATTGATATTTCATAAAATATTGTAAAAATTTAATATAATAACTGTATAACTGTATTACCAAAAGGATTTTTAGCGATGATTGATTTTTCAGTTTGGAGTGGATCAGATTCGCCTTCTGCATTTACAGCTGTAACGCGGAATTTATATTCTTTACCTGGTGTCAGCCCAGTTACCGCCAAAGCTATAAAAATTTAATTGTTAATACCACACATTTTTAATGTTTTAATGTTTATTCTAATCGAACCGGTTTCTGGTGATCGTCCACATGGTATCCAACTGCCTTTTTGAGTATCAAATTTTTCAACTAAATAATATTCAATAGGAGTACCTCCATCATCTTCTGGTCTTTTCCAATTTAATTTACAGCCATCTTTGTGTATATCAGAAACCTTAAGTAAGATTATATTTATAGTATAACATTTCAATTCAAATATTTGTATTTTGATTTATATTGATTTACTTGAAGTGGTCCAACTGGTGGCGTAGGTTTGTCTGTAACTATGACATTAATAACAGCAGTATCTTTTCCAGAACTATTTACAGCAGTAACAGTGTATTGACCACTATTATTACGGCCTACTGGTCTAATAACTAATTTCGTATAATAGTCTACGATTTCAATATTAACATGAGGTTCGGATCTATAAAATATAAATTATAAAATCTTTACCAATAATGGTTCATTTAATTGGTTTAATATTTTTAAACCTTACTTTAATGGCATAGCACCACATCTCCAATCAACATGAGGGGCTGGCTCACCCGTTATTACAGCATCTAATTTCAATGATGATCCAGCTGATAGTTTTACATCCATAAGGTTACGTCTATCAATATGAGGAGCCACTAAAATTGAAAATTTAAATAGATGAATAATTTAAATGTACAAAGTATATTAATAAAAATATGTATGCACTTACAGTAACGTGGTTTGGCTATAAAATTAGCACATGGCCTACTAGGCTCACTTTGACCAGCTTTGTTTACGGCAATTATGCGGAATTGATATTCGTTACCTTCAACTAAACCATTAACAATTCCTTGGGGTTGTTCATTGATTGTTTCTCCAGCTCTTTCCCACACTCCACTAATATATACATATATATATATATATATAAATATATGATTTTATGTTTTAAATAATATTAATATAATTATAATGAATTACCTATATTTATCTTTTTTTTCGATGATATAATGTGTAATTGGTGTACCACCATCACTAAATGGTTTTTTCCATACTAGATCAGCATGATTTTGACTCCAATCATTAATATCAGGTGCTCCAGGTGCTTCGGGGTTGGCTGGATTAAAAATATTTATTGTTTATTAAAATAATTATAATACAAATTATGATTATACTTTATTTTAGTATAATTTTAATTTTAATCATAATTCATATTTAAACTTAATCCTTACTGAAGGGGTCTTTAGCGATAATAGTAGATAATGTTTCAAGAGGTTCTGATTCGCCTTGACTATTTAAAGCCTTAACACGGAAACTATATTCATGTCCTGGTATTAAGCCAGTAACTTGCATCTCTGGATCTTTGGTACGTCCTACTGGTAGCCAAACTCCATTATCAGGATCGAATTTTTCCACTAAGTATCCCTCTAATGGTTCACCGCCATCATCTTTTGGTTTTTTCCATTTCAAAGTGCATCCATCTTTATGTACATCTGAGACTTCTAATGGTCCTTCAGGTTTACTTGGTTTGGCTATAGAATTAGATTAAATATATACACACATATATATATACATGTATATTTTTTTATATTAAAAGTTATATTTCTAAATATTTTACTTACAAATAACCGTCACTTCGACTTCTTCTTCGTCTTCGCCGTATTTATTAGAAGCTATTATTTTATAAATTCCTGTATCACTACGCATTGGATTTGAGTGATAAAATCGGCTATTATATGGCACATTATCAATTTGATAAATGCTATTAGTAGAAATAATAACATTATTAAATGACCAAGTTACATCTGGTGCTGGTTCTCCTGATACTTTAACGTCATATAAAATTGGTTCACCTTCTCGGATTGTTATAGATTTAAGATTACGACGATCTATTTTTGGGGCCACTATATAAAAAAAATAAATGGAATAATTGAACATTAATGTTTTATAATATATGAGTGTATATATATATATGTAAATACATACGCTTTCTAGGTTTTGTAATTATAGATTGGCTTGGTGGACTTGGATCACCTTGTCCAGCTTTGTTTACAGCTCGAATTCTGAATTCGTATTCGATTCCTTCTTCCAAATCTTCAGCTCGACCTTTGGTCACAGGCTCTTTCATTTCTCCAGCTTTAATCCACCGTGAAGTCCCCTTTTCTCGCTTTTCAATTACATAACCTGTGATTGGAGATCCTCCATCGTTAATAGGAGGTTCCCATTCTAAATCAACAAAATCTTTATCCCAATCAACAATCTTAGGTGCAGTTGTTGCACTTGGTTCATCTAAAAAATACGCAGTGAACAATCATAATTTACTAGATTTCAATGTTAACCATATTAATCATACCAAATGGATTTTTAGCTATGATTGAATGATCGGCTACTAGTGGTTCAGATTCTCCTTCAGAATTTACAGCTGATACACGGAATGTATATTCTTGACCCGGTATCAAGTTAGATACAGTTAAATTTGGCTCTTTGCATCTTCCTGCTGGTACCCAACGTCCTATACCACAAAATTGAAAAATAATTAATTTGTAGTTTATACAAATTTTTTACTATGTTTATTTATTTACCCGTTTCAGCATCCATTTTTTCGACTAAATAGTGACTCAAAGGAACACCTCCATCATCTTCGGGTGGATTCCATTTTAACGAAGCACCTTCTTTGTGTATATCAGATATTTTAATAGGTCCCTCAGGTTTTCCAGGCTTGTCTAAAATAAAAATAAAACGTTAATAAATTTATTTGTACGTCTAATATTTAATACATTTGTCATACCTAGCACAGTAATGTCAAATGTTGCTTCGTCTTTGCCAGAGTCATTTTCGGCCTTAATTATGTATACTCCAGTATGTGATCTATCAGCCACAGATATCGAAATTTTAGTTCTATAATCTTCATATTCTACATTAAAGTTTTCTTTGCTTTCTAAACGTGCTTTGTTATGATACCATATTTTTGTTGGTGGTGGTTCTCCACTAATCTTTACATCAATTTTCACATGCTGTCCTGCTTTTAAAGTCAAATTCTTGAGCGTGCTTCTGTCAATTATTGGTGCAACTAAAAGATTGATAAAAATATAAAATAAAATAAAGTGTAAATTTCAAATGAAAAAATCCTATATTATACTGATATAATACCATTTCTATCTTTTGTAATGACTGGGTCACTGGGTTCACTCGGCTTACTAAATCCACCTTTGTTGACTGCAATTACTCGGAAAGTGTATTTCATATTTTCAGCAAGATCTGGTATTCTTCCTTCACATTTGTTTCCAATTAATTCTACAGCCTTTTGCCATTTAGAGCTAAAAACAGTTTGATTGTTATTTAACTATAGTTATTAGGTTAAAGTTGATTTATGTTTAATTATTATAAGTATGTCAATATATACACATAAATAAATTTATATATAATATATATATATATATATATATATATATATATATTACGCTCAATAACTTTTTTATTGATCATAGTTAAAATTTATGTTGTATGAATAGATTACATTGGACTTAAAAATGTTATGTTCAATTACTTTTTCTAACAATAAATTTAAATATTTAGCATTGAATTATATTTTCTAGCAGAGAGTTAATATTAAGGTCATTAAGAAATAGTGTTATTTAGATCCAAAAATATAATAAAATTTATAAAACTATGAAAAAAGTAAGAGAAATTTAGTACTTAAATTCAAGACTCTTACATAACAATAGTCGAAGTATAATATTTGTGTACATCTTACTTTTTTCTTCATTTTTTAGGGGGGTTTTTTTTATAGAATAAATAAGGGCTTACGATCTGAGAAGGTCATTAACCTGAAATTTTAGAATATTGATCCTAATTCTATAGAAGTACATATTACATATAACGTTAAGTCATTATTAAAGAGTTGATATAGATTTGCCTCCAAATCTTGTGACGTGCGCGAACAGTTCTGAAGTATTAACAGATTTCAGTGAAAATAATGCTGAAGTTATTCTTATTTTTAAGCTTTGATTATTGTATTAATAGCTATAATTGAGTATAAATTTGAAAGGTGATTATTTTGGATAGATTTATCAACTTTTTTATTGTTTTTTCTTCGTTTTCATATCGTGGATAACTCTAACCTATTGTGTATTATAAATTGAACCGAAACTTTGATTTTCCAATGTGTTTTGTTTAAGCGATTTTGTAAAATGATAAGGAAAGTGAATATTTTTCATATTTACCCCTGACATTGGGCATTGCATTAAATTGCCTGATTAAAAACATCTATCATAAAATATATTATTTTTTATATAATAATTTGTAATATAAGCTAGTCAATTGATTTATTATTTCACCTAATTGAAAATGTAGTCCTTGTTGTGTTAGTTTAGTTATATAATGAAGTAAACACATATTTTAAATGCATTTTTTAAATAATAAATTAAAGCTTACCTGTATTGATCTTTTTTTTCAATAATGTATGATGTAACTGGAGCACCATTTTCGTTTGCTGGAGGTGTCCATTTCAAATGTACGCTGCTCTTATCCCAGTCTTTAGCATAAGGTTTTCCAGGGCGATCAGGTTCATCTATTTTTTACGTAGAAATTAATATTTTTAAAATAATGAAAATAATAGCAATACTTACTATACGGATTCTTTGCTACAATTCCAAAGTCAGTTTCCAGGGGTTCCGATTCTCCTTCAGCATTTACTGCTTTTACTCGGAACAAATATTCTTTACCCTCGTGTAAACCAGTAACTTCGGCTTCAGGAAGTTTCGAAATGGTAACTGGTACCCATCGTCCCATTTCAGTATCCATACGTTCAACAATATAATGATCTATCGGAACACCTCCATCATCTTCAGGTTTTTGCCATTTTAGTTCACATCCTTCTGCTGTGACTTCTGACACTTTCAATGGCCCTTTAGGTTTGGTGGGAGCAGCTAAAATTATAAAATATAAAAATTAATTATTTGAATAATTTGTTATTTATAAAAATTTTAAACTCACTGAGAACAATAATTTCAACTTCTGCTTTATCAGTTCCAGACTCATTTTTTGCAGTAACTGTATAAATTCCTGAATCAGAGCGTTTAGCTTTTTGTAGTATAAATGTCGTTTTATAGTCTTCACTTTCTATGGTTAATCTAAATTAAAATTAATATTTAATATTTTATTTCAATGATTTTTACAAAAATAAGTATCATAACAGTATTTAAATTCAAGAAAATTCGACTTAAAAAGATTTAACCACTACCTGTCATTAAATAATATGGTCTGTCCGTTAAATGTCCATGATATAGTTGGCGCAGGCTCCCCTTCAACATCTGCTTCAAATTTCAAGAATTTTCCTTTGCGAATTTCTTTCTTTCCCAAATTCTTTCGATCAATTTTAGGTGCCACTATAAAATTAAATATTATTAAGCAAATATATTTTATATTCCAATCGATATATGTTCACAAAATTGATTTACGTACTAAATCGTGGTTTAGCTACAACGGATTTCGAAATATCACTCGGTTGACTAGGTCCAACTTTATTAACTGCAATCACCCTGAATTCATATTCATGGCCCTCTATAACATCCGTCACTCGACCAGAGCGTCTAAAAAAATATTTTATTTTATTTAAAAAATAAAAAATGAAAACAAAACATACTTATTTGGAAGAACAAGAGCTTTAACCCAATTTCTCTCGTCCTTATCTCTCATTTCAACAATATAACTTTCAATCGGTGCACCCCCGTCGGAATCAGGGGCTTCCCATTCAAGGTCAATAAATGACTTATCCCAATTTGTTGGATTTGGCTTACCAGGTTTACTTGGTTCATCTGTATATGAATTATTTTAAATATCTTGTTTGTATAATTAAAATTAAAAAGTGATCTTACCAAATGGATTTTTAGCTACAATAAATTTATCAGCTTCTAGATCATCTGATTCTCCTTCTTTGTTCACTGCCCTCACGCGGAATTTATATTGTTTACCTTCTTGTAAACCAGTTATATTGGCTTCTGGCTCGTTAGATTTACCACATGGTATCCATTGACCAGTTAATGGATCAAGTTTTTCAATTTCATAATACTCTATTGGCGTGCCACCATCATCTTCTGGCTTTTTCCATTTTAGTTTGCAACCATTTTTCGTCACATCAGTTACTTCAAGTGGACCACCTGGCTTCGTTGGTTTTCCTAAAATGTATAATATATATTGATGATAAAGCTTATAATATAGATAATATAGTTAGTAGAATTAAATTAATGTAAATTTTCATTCTATATTAATTAGTTAAAAATAAGATATATTAATAATAAGTGATACAAGTTAATATATTAACAACGTGTAATAAGTAGTTAAACATTTCAATATTTTATTGATATATTTTTAATATTTATAAACTGGAATGTTTGTTTATATAATTTATTTTTTACCTAAAATAGTTATATCAAAAGTAGCTGTGTCTTCGCCGACTGAATTTTTAGCTTTAATTGTATATACACCACTATGAGCACGCATAGCCTTAATGATCATTAATTTTGTATTGTAGTCCATGTTATTGATTTCCAGCGAATTTCCTGTAGTTAGTTCCTAAAATAGTTGAGTATACAATAGTTAAGTTCTTGAATATTCATTAATTTATAAATTAAATAATTTTATGATAAAAATATAATTATACATAATTAAATATGTATACCTATATATGTTATGTACATAATCAGAACATTTAAATTTATCATGCAGTATTACCTACTTATAATATTAACATAAACTTATGTATAAATTAATATCTTACAGTGTCTTTAAATGACCACGTGACAGTAGGTACAGGCTCTCCACTTATGTTCACGTCAACTAATTTTGTATGTCCAACTTTCATGACTAAGCTTTGTAAGTTTGTTCTATCTATTCTTGGTTTCACTATAAAATAAAATGGTTTATATTAAGTATATGTTTTTTTTTTTTAACTAACGTGTAAATATATCTTACTGAATTTGGCTTTAACAATATGAGGAAGAGATTCTTCACTAGCTTCACCGGGACCAGCTTTGTTAACAGCACGTACTCGAAATTGGTATTGTTGTCCGTTTTCTAATTTTGGAATTTTGCCTTTACAAACATTTCCAGTAACTTCAGCAGCTTTTATGAACGAACTATCATATTTGCTCTTCATTTCGATTATATATCCTAAAAAGTATAACTAGGTTAGTAGCGAAACAATATTATACATGTTTATCACTAATTAGTCATTTTAATACTATTTACCTGGGTCCCTCGATTTTATTCAAATAATAAAATTCTAATACTTTTGTTTATATTATTTTACGAGGATAACATTGAATTGAGTCCCGCAAATAATTTTGTATTATCGGAGTTAAGTCCGACCAATATTCTTAAGTTATTCGAGTTAAGTCTCTTTTTTAAATTGTAATAATAAGTATAAAAAGTCAATTAATTAGAAAATATTAAAATTTTACCTTGAGAATAATTTTATATCGACAGTTATAGAAAAATACTAAAAAAAAAAATGAAAATTTGTCATACCTATCAATATTTCAAAATAGTTAAAATTTGTTGACAATTTTATCATAATATAAGTATAAACTTATTTTATTATTTTTGAAAACACAACAAAATATTAAAAATTTGTCACCGGCTATATAGGTAGTGATGATATTTTATCTTTACGGACTCAATTCAAGGATATTAAGATAATAAGCTGGACTCAATTCAATATCATTGTTTTACAAAGGTTCTTTTCAAAAAAAGTATTCAAATACTTATTTTTATTTATTTTGTATACATTATAAAATACTTTTTTTAAATTAAAAAATTAGTTTTAAATTTGAATTCAAGATGAAAACAAATACTTTTTATCAATTTATTATAATATCAATACATTATTTATTTGTATATTGTATACGCACATTTTTATGTATTAACTATAGATTTAATTTTCCAATTATTCTAAAATTAATATAAATTATTTAAAAAAAATGAATATTATTTTTAAAGAGAATAAAAACTTTTTCAAGTACAGTATAAACTTGTTTAATCGTCACTCGATTTACCACCATTCTCTGTTATCTGTCATCGGTCACCGTTACCAGTGTATGAACTGATCTGACTATATTGATCCTAAAGAATGGGTGGAATAGAAATAAAATATGACCCGAAATGATACCTACCGTACGAGTCTGAAAAAACTGAGACTGTTAAAGTAGAATAAATTGTATAAATTTGTAATAGACTGCACAGTGAAATATTATCAACGAAAGAAGTAACAGATTGGTTAAAAATTGATAAACAGGTTGGGTGATTTGAAATTTTGAATGATGATCAAATTATTTTTAATGTTACTGCTGTTGAAAAAAACTTTGATGACATTGAAGATTCAGTGCTTGACTTAAAACCATCAACTAGCCAATCAGAAGCACTCATTATCAAAAAGCATTGATTGGATAGAAATGCAAGAGGAAGCAAATGCAACGCAGGTCTTACTTCTTCGTAAAATATGAAACACGGCCGCTCAAAAAGCTCATGTTTCAAAAAAAAATAGTAGAAGCCGGTGGATTATTTTGGATAGTATTTTTGAGTATGGTATTATTTTTGTTATTTATTACAATTACATATTATTTTTATCTGAAAATCACGTAGTAAAATATATATGTTTAATGTTTAATTTACAATATCTGTTAACCGTCTATTCAATTAACCGTTATTGTCCTAGTCCCAACAGTGACAGTTAAACCAGTTTCTACTTTATTTAAATAATTTGTACGAGTATTTTAAATATATTTTCTAAACAATATTTGAATACTCAAATAGGTATTCTGAACAAAACAAAAAAAAAAAATATCATTTTTTATAATCATGTCAACCATTAATTTTACTAACCTGTTATCGGAGCCCCACCATCTCTAAATGGTGCATCCCATTTTAATTCTACCATATTTTCATCGTAGTCAACAACTTCTGGTAATCCTGGAGCACCAGGTGTGTCTGAAAAAAAAGGATAGTAGTAAATAGGCGTATTATATAAGTGAATTTGTGCCATTCATTTTGGGGGTAATTATGTATTTAGGACAATTATTTTTAAGTCAAATATACTGGAAATTAAGATGGGGTAGCTTTAAGATCATTTAAAAGTAATGAGTGATCGAATTTTCAAATTTCTCCTTAATAGAATCTATGACTAATAGTCATAAAGATTAGTTGAGTTAACTTAAGATAAAATAGTTACCATAAGGATTTTTAGCAAGTATCGAAGCATCCGATTCTAATGGTTCGGATTCTCCTTCTTCGTTTAATGCTTTTACTCTGAAATTATATTTTCTATTCGGTTCCAGACCGTTTATTTTGTGTTCGGTTTTTGTTGGATCGACAAATCCTGCAGGTACCCATTTTCCAGTTGTGGTATCCATTTTTTCAACTAAATATCCAGTAATGGGTAATCCACCATCATCTTTTGGCTTATTCCAATGTAATGTACAACCTTCTTTATGTACGTCAGTGACTTCAAGTGGACCAACTGGAGGTCCAGGTTTATCTAAGAAAATCAGAAAGATAGATTTTTGAACATAAATTATAAACATATAGGTTGATAATGAAAACATATACACATAATGTCATAATATTAGTATTATTTATTCAAAACTTAAGATTGATAGTCCTAGTTTAAAATAAGTAAATAATTATAAGGAATAATTAAAACTAATTACCCAAAATAACGACTTCTACAGTAGCTTCATCAAAACCGGAAGCATTCTCTGCTCGTAAACTATAGACTCCTGTATTTTTTCTTGTATTTTCAGATAAATTTAATTTTGTATTATAATCTTCATTTTCAATTTTCACTGAACGTCCATTTATCAATGGTTTACTACCAAAAGACCATATCATGGTTGGTGGAGGTTCACCACGTACGTCTACATCAAATTTTACAACTTGACCTACTCTTACGACAACCTTTTGTAATTTTTCACGATTGATCAGTGGTTTTACTGTTATGGTAAGAATTAAAAAAAATATCGGTTAATAATAGCTTTCAAATAGCTTATTGTAGACTAAACATTGTAAACAATTATAGTATGTCATAAACGATATTAATATTTAATTGAAAATATATTTTTATATTTGATAAAAAAAATAAAATACTTACAATTCTTGGCTTTAGCAGTATGCATTTTGGTTGCATCGCTTGGTTCAGAAGGCCCTGCTTTATTTATAGCACGTACCCTAAATTGATATTGATTTCCTTCTTTAAGATTTTTTACAGTAGTTTGACAAGCCGGTGTCTAAAATTAATTTCATAGTTAAAAATTATCTTGATAAATGTACATTTATTATTATTATTTTCTACACACTTTTGTAGTCAAAATTTCTTCCCAGGCAGCAGATAATTTTTCTTTTTTCTCAATAACATATCCAGTTATTGGTGCTCCACCATCGTGTTTTGGTTCTGTCCACGTTAATTCTACCTTATCAACATCCCAATCAGTAATTTTTGGTGTTCCAGGTTTACCGGGGATTTCTGTGTAAAAAGTAAATTTCTAGTGATTTAGTCTAATTATTTTTTTATATTATAACTTACCATATGGATTCTTGGAAACAATACTACCATCGCTTTCTAATGCTTCGGATTCACCTTCCTCGTTCAAAGCTTTTACCCTAAACGAATACTCATGACCTTCTTGCAAACCTTTAATATCCATTTCTGGTTCTTGTGTGCGACCAACTGGAATCCAGCGTCCGGTTTGAGCATCCATTTTTTCAACTACGTATGCTGTTACAGGTTTTCCACCATCGTCCTTTGGTTTGTCCCATTTGACTTTAGCACCACTACTTGTAACATCTTTCACTTTAAGAGGACCTTGAGGTCTTGTTGGAGGACCTATTGTAAACGATAAAATAAATAATAATTAACATTTTGTACTCGGAAAATATTTTTAATAATTTTGTACATACATAGGACAGTCACTTCAACAGTAGCTTCGTCCTTGCCAAATTCGTTTTCAGCAATAACTTTATATAAACCGGAATCTTTACGTCCCGTATCTGACAAAGTAATTTTGGTATTGTATGGTACATTTACGATTTGAACATTGCCTTCCGATATGACCTAGTTTTTAAAATAATAAATACAACATATTTTATTAAAATTGATTTATTTTGAATATTATAAATCTATTAGTGTTGAATAGACTAGTCTTCATCAAAGATTACCTGTGTTTATTATTAATCTGAAATAAGCATCATTAGTCAAATTCTACTTGTCAACTTTCCATTTAATAAATACAGTTACGACTACAATAATCTAATGTGTATAAAAACAAATATACTGCGATTTAAAAGTAATATGTACGCACACCAATCAAAACTACTGTACAAAACACAATAATACTTAACATATTTATAAATTAAATTCAAATCTACAACTCTAAATCATCAAATAATATATTTAAATGTTTTTATAATTTATAATAGTCTACTCAATTGTGATATTAGAATAACAATAACTACTTTGGTGAAATAATAAAACCGCAACTATTATTACAATAATAACTACAGTGAATCTCAATTCTACTAAACGATTTCTACATAATATTTACGTAGTAATCGTTATTCATTTTACTCACATCTCTTATAAGTTCATCAGTCTGAAATGTAAAATTTTTAAATTTAAGTTTATTTTTAAGACATAATAGAAAGAGATTATAAAATTATAAAATTTAAATAACTTGAATTCTAGTAACAAAATACGTAAAAATCTAATTAATCTAATTAAAGCCGCATAAGTAGGTACCTATACAATTATACTATGCATACATATATAATGACTAATAAAGGTAATATCAAAATGATTTTGTGTATAAATAATTTAAAAGTATAGAAATTATGTCGATGAAAACTATTAATAGCGTTAAGAATAATTATATTTATATCGGTAAATCTTTGTAATTAAATAAAATAGTTACAAATGATTATCCTCTCAAAATTCTCTAATGAATTAAAAAATATAAATGCATTTATATACATTATCAAAAACATATTTATTTTTTTATTTTTATCTTGAGAAACAGCAATAAAATTTTGAAATTTTGTAATTAATCAAAACATAAAAATTTAAGAATTCTATCATACAATCGTTAATATTGTTACATACTTATAAAATTGCTTAATAATTAAACAATTTTTTATTTTATTATTTTGAAATTATAATTATTTTAAAAAATTAATAAAATGATTAATTATGTACGATATTTATTTTTTATATGCTAAGTATATAAATATAATTCATACTGAAGTAAATGTATTTATCAAATATGTAATAATTCAAAATCCTCATCGTTATGTAGGTATGTAAAATTAATATAGATACCTACAATATAGGAAAGGTGCTAATTATTGGGTAGATACACAATTTAAAATAATTTACTTAAATACAATGTATATTTTTCCTGGGTTTTGAACTACGAATTACAATTAATAAAATTTAAAATTTGATAATGATATTTAATATAAAGTATAAATATATATATTGCAAATTAATAATCATCATACAAACCTCTTTGTTAACAAGCTGCCATTTGACAGTTGGTGCTGGTTCACCTTTAATATTGACATCGTATTTTACTGTTTTTCCACCTCTAACTACAATATTTTTTAAATTGGTGCGATCAATTCTTGGTTTCACTGAAAAAAAAAATAGTTTGTAAATATAGCGTCTCAGTTATGTATTGCATATCGTTTAACGTACATGATTTATGTTTAACAATATGAATTTTTGTAGGGTCCGATGCAGGTGACGGTCCAGCTTTATTTACAGCAGTAATTCGGAATTGGAGCTCTGATTTTTCTTTTAATTCAGGTACTTTGGCTTTTAACTCAGTAGCTGGAACTTCAATAGCAAACTCCCATTCTTGACTGAACCTAAAAAGACAATAAATAATAAATATTATTTGTTGATACTTATGTAAAACTGCAATTATTAAAGTATTAAAATAACCAATTTCAAATTGGAAAAAAAAATGTATAAAACCAATATTTATGAAAGAAACAAAATTTAATTATTTAGTTAAGTATACAGTTTACACTGAAATTGTTGTAATAGAAATTACATATTTAATATTAATCTGATAAAATATTGTTATAGAATTATGAATTATTATTTCTGTTATTAATAATGACTGATTAATTTCCAAACTATCAATAAATAAAATACTGACGTTTAATGTTTTAAAATTTTGTAAATTATAAAAAAATGTTTAAAAATGACTCAAAATTAAAAATTAAAAAGTTGCTTTGTCGTAGGTAACTAAAATGTATGAGTTTAAAACTTAGGTATTATAACTAAAGATTTAACCTATTTAATATATTTTTTAAATTTTTGTGATTTGAGATATTAATTTCGTATAATTTTATAATTTTACTTCATACACTTATAAAATAAATTTCAACTTAATTTTTACTTTTTACCAATTTTATTATAGTAGGTACCAATTTGATTTATTATAATGAGTAAGGCATGTGTGTGTAATAACTGGTTAAATTTGAATAATTTTCATATTTTTTTATTTTTTGTAAATTGGTAAAAATATTATCAAAGTAATTACTTATGTATTTTACAATAATTATACCGTCAAAGTATACCTATAGGCTATGGTATCATGAAGTATCTTTTTAACCGTTAATAATTACCTAAAAAGCCTATTTATAAACAATTTTATAAAAATTTATAAAAGAAATGGAATAAATTTTAACATTAACATATTCATAAAATCAATATTTTAAGTTTTCATGCATAATAAATAAAATTTATAAAAATTCATAAAACGCTTTAAACCCAAAACAATATTTGGCTATTTATTTATTTTATTTGGATTATTTTGATGGACATGGTTATAAGTGGTCATATTGAAGAATTATTTTTATTGATTATGGTGCTTATTGATGTTTACATATCTTTTATTTTATTTGGTAAATATAAATTGATGTATAACCACAAAACATTTTAAAATTATTTTTAATCAGACTAATAACTCATAGGAATTTCGGAGTATTTAAAAAAAACTCAGATTAACGAAATTGTATTGAAATCTAGTTGAGCTTTCTTAATACCGAATGGTAATATTTTTCATAATTTTTATACTATGAGTGAATTTTTTCACGAAATATATGTAATATATATGTCAGTTTAAAGAATGCTTCTTTCATACATATTGTCTTCATTTTACAAGTATACATCAATGCAAATATATGTTTAGTAGAACTATTTATGAACTTTAATATTAGAACTAATTGACCTATTATAAAAATTATAGGTAAAAATATTTTTTTTCAACATTTTAGTTTTTAAGCTACAAATGAATACTTTCAATTTGTATTATTTACAATTATAGTCTTTTATCTTACTTGAAAATTGAAATATTGAAAAATAACTTATACTTAAGCACAGATAATGTTCATACTTTCAACTTTTATGACAGTCCAATTCACTTTAATATTAAAGCTAACAGTTGTTTCTATTGGATGCACATTATCAATGTTGTATATTATTAAAACGAAGCCAACATATATTATAAATGTAGTGTTATTTTAACACCTTTGAAGCTTTTTTTTACTGATAATTAATAAAGGTGACGTTAGACGCAAAAAACAGTCGGCGTTGTAACGTCAATACATTTGTCATCCCTCTATGCAGAATCAAAAATTACATTCAACAAACTAAATTATATAATTAATACAATTTTATATAAATTTTATCTTTATTATCAGTCTTCATTATAGTTAGGCTACTTTTTGATTATTACAAAAAATGTATTTAATAAAAAAAAATAATGTAAAATAGAATTCAAATATTTAATTAGTCTGTCGAAAAATAGATAGGTAGATGTTGCGTATTTTGTTACTTTTAATCCATTTAGTAGATCGATGGTATTAAATAATATTTATTGCGATGTAAATTTGTTGATGTGTTAAGATATTATTTAAAATTTAATATCATAAATTACAAAGATATACTGTATACTTGTTGAACTGACATAACATGTGTATGTTTAACTTAAATTATGAGCGTAAACAATTAAATAATAGATTACAACAGAATTTATAATATTAGATAAATACCTGTCTTTTTTTTCTATGAAATATTTTTCAATAGGAGAACCACCATCTTTTTCTGGAGCCGTCCATTTTAACGTAACACTTTGGTTATCATAATCAATAATTTCAGGAGTATTAGGCTTGGATGGTTCATCTAAGAAAAAATTTAAATATTAATCAAATATAATACTTATCTACTTTAATATTTTTTGTATGTCTTACCAAATGGATTTTTGGCAATTATAGATTTGGTCGTTGTGAGAGGTTCAGAATCTCCTTCTTTATTTACAGCTGTCACTCGGAACTTATATTCATGACCCGGTTCCAAATTAGATATTTCAACTTCAGGTTCTTTGGTACTATCTTTAGCTGGCACTTTACATACTCTCACCCATTTTCCTGTGGCCAGATCCATTTTTTCTACTTCATATTCTGTGATTGGACAACCACCGTCATCTTCCGGTTTCTTCCATTTAATTTTACAACTCTTTTTGGTGATATCAGTTACTTCAAGTGGTCCTTTTGGTGAATCAGGTTTACCTAAGACCGTGAACTCTAGAGTCGCTTCATCTTTACCAGAAGCATTTTCAGCTACCAGTGTATAAACGCCTGTATCTTTACGAATGGCGCCAGTTATTGTGAATGTTGTTTGATAATCGATGTTTTCGATTTTTATTCTGTCATTATTAACTACCGTTTGGTTCTTCAATACCCATGTAAGTGTTGGTGCTGGCTCTCCAGACACATCAACAACCCACTTTTGATTTCTACCCGCTTTGATTGTAATATTTTTCATACCTTCTTTGTCAATTCTTGGTTTTACTAAAAATTATCAAAACAAATATATATATATCTATATGAATTATCCACATTTCAATAACCAATTAATACACCATAACTTACAGTTTCTGTGTTTGCAAATGTGTGGATTTGTAGGTTTACTCGGTACTCCCGCTCCAGCTTTATTTACAGCTCTTACTCGGAATTCGTAAACCATTTTTTCTTTTAAACCCTCTACCTTAACTTCAGGATTATTATCGAGTGTTTTAGTCACTTCACTCCATTCCAATGCAAACTTATCTTTCATTTCAACTAAATAGTGTGTAATTGGTCTTCCACCGTCAGATTCTGGCTTTTTCCATTTTAAGGTAACACTCTTATTGTCATAATCGATGATTTCTGGTTTTCCTGGTTCACCTGGCTCATCTGAATAATAAAGATACAATTATTATTTGTTTTTAAATATTATGACTTATATTAATACCGTATGGGTTTTTAGCTAAAATTTCCTCAGTAGTTTCTAAAGGTTCTGACTCTCCTTCTTTATTAACAGCTTTAACTCGAATCTTATACTTCTTTTTTGGAGTTAAATTAGTGAGCGTAAACGCTTCTTTTGATGGACCAGTCTAAAAACGTTATTAATTATAATAATATGAAAACCTGAATTAAACTTAACATAAACATTCGTGTATTTTTTTGTTTACTTCGCCAGCTGCAACCCAACGACCAGAGTCCATGTCCATTTTTTCTACGATATAACCAGTTATTTCTGAACCCCCGTTATCTTGTGGTTTTTTCCAAGAAACGGTTATATGATCAGCTCTTACTTCTTCAACTTTTAAAGGTCCGGTAGGTTTGAGCGGTTTGTCTAAAATAAAGAATTTATTTGTGTACGTCTAAATGCATAACTATATAATAGTTATAATGCATTACCTAAAACAATCACTTCAGCACTTTTTTCGGCAGTTCCAGAGCTATTTTTTAGTATTAAAGTATATTTTCCACTATCAATCCTTGTAGCTCTTCGAATTGTTAATAATGTATTACGTTCATATTTATCAATAGTAATTCTAAAAAAAAAAAAATAAAAACATGATTATACATACATATTAAATATAATTTGTAGTTGTCATACACAAGTTATATTATTAAAAATAATTCAATTTTTTTTTTAAACAATAATTTTTTACCTATCACCATCATGTTGGATTTCAGTTTCATTTAGTTTCCAGATAACTTCAGGTTCTGGTTCACCTCCATATTTTATATCGTATTTAATTACTTGTCCTTTTTTAACAATTATATTTTTCAAATCATCTCCGATAATCCATGGTTTAACTGTAAATATTATTATAAGTTATTTATAATATATTCATAATCAATAACTTAGAATTTTTTTACCAAATCTTGATTTTGCAATAATTGGTTTTGTTGCTTCACTAGGTTCACCTGGACCAGCTTTATTTATTGCTCGTACTCGGAATTCATACTGGGTTCCTTCTTTTAAACCATCTATTGTAGCTGAAGTAATATCTCCTTCAAATACTTTACCTTTTACCCAATCTTTTCCGAACTTTTCCTATAAAATTAAAACCAATGAGGTATAAATAAATTGTATTTATACATGAATCAAGATTTCAAAATATTACTTTGTACTCAATAATATATCCTGTAATCGGAGCTCCTCCGTCATTAACAGGTTTGGTCCATTTTAAATCAGCATGGTCTTTATCCCAGTCAACTAATTCTACATCATTTGGTTTACCGGGTTCGTCTAAATTACAAATTATATTTAATACCTACATGGTATTAGAATGTTTATTTCAAGTTTGAAAATCTTACCCCATGGATCCTTTGCTAAAACTGTTTTGGCTAGGGGTGTAGGTTCAGACGCTCCAATTTTTGATACAGCTTTTACGCGGAATTTATATTCTTTTTTTGTAGTTAAATCTGTCACATCCAAAACTAAAGGAGAATCTGCTTTTACCTCTCCAACATTCTGCCATCCTCCTGATAACAAAAAAAAAGAGATAAGTAAGTTATATACATAACTTAATAATACAAACTACAAAAACGTACCTTTTAGAGCTAAATCTTGTCTTTCAATAACGTAATGAAGTATAGGAGATCCTCCATTGTCTTCCGAAGATTCCCATTTAATTTTACAACTGGTTTTAAAAATATCAGATACTTCCAAATTTCGTGGTGGTGTCGGAACATCTGAAATCCCATTAACAAATATCTTTAAGTATCGTAAAGAATAAATGTAATTTATACAATTTTGTATACCTAACATTTTAGTTATTATTTGAAACTAGTTCTTATAACTTAAAACCAATAGGATTAAAAGTTTATAGGCACACTGTAAATCTTAAATACAATTTAATAAAATATAATATATATGTAACTGTTTATATTACTTTTAGATTATAAATATTGGTCTAGTTAATATATTATATATTATATGTTATGGGCAAAGTAAACTATCGGGCAATGTAAAATATTGTCCGGTGTTTTTGGTCAATATGTTAAAAATATTATTTTTGCCTTACAGGGTTGTAGTTTGACCGGTTCACGTTACTTTGCTCTAACTAAATTGGACATTGTAACTTAAGCTATAAACAAAACTTTCCATTTGAATATATTTTTTATTTAAGCATGTTAAACAGTTAAAAAAAAGTAGATATAGTGAGAAGAATAAATACTACTTATGTTACAGTCAATCAAGTACGTATTAAATTTTTGGAGTTATATACGTATTTTTATATTTATATTTTATAAAGTAATTGATATAAGGCTATAAAATTATAGAAGTAATATTTGAATGTAGTGTAAAAATTGGATTAAACGATGATCTTACATCAAGATTGTACATCAAATATCAATAATTATTAATAAATTAAAAACTTAAAGAGACTTAGAAGCGGTTATAATATCTATAAATACTTTACCCGTAACATATAAATTATACGTATATTATTTATTTATTGTTTGTATTTATTTTACTAATTTGATATAGTTATTTTTTTCATATTAAAAAAGCATGCACTTAAAGACTACAAATAAAAAATAAAAATGTGAATACATTTTCAATAACAAATTACCTTGCATGTTAATATGAACATCTTTGGTGTCTTCTCCTTGGTCATTTTTCAATTTGATTTGATAATTTCCAGTAAGAGCATGCGCTGGTTTTTTTATATTAAATATAATTTTATCATCATGAATAATTGCCTCTACATCTTTTGCAGTTAATGGCTTGCCATCTTTCAAAATTTTTGCATCAATGGCAGATTGTCGTGTTCCATTTACTAATAATAAAATAAGTTTCATTTAAATTTAATTTATATATTATATTACTTTATTGAAAGTTAAATTACCTTTATAAGGAACTTCAAAGCTTATTGGACGTGATACGGGGCCTTCTACATTCTCATCAAACAAAATTACAGGTTTTTCTTCTCCTTTCTTTACCTCTAATAGGCAAATAGAGGTAAGTTCGTTTGATTTACACGTAATTGTACCAGCGTCTTTCAGTTCCAATTTATTAAATATTAATTGATGTTTACCACCACCCAAATTTTTGATTTCAATTCTATAAACATTTACGACCAATTAAATTGTTTCTTTAAAGTTTTTTTTGAACATATACCTTTCTGAAGATGTAATTGGTTGATCATCGAAAAACCATTCAGTGGGAGCTGTTTGATCCTGTAACTCTACTTCTAACACAACTTTTTCTCTCTCGATTCCAACAGTATCCTTAAGTTTTTTGTTAAATTTATTTAAGTCTTTGTAAAAAAAAAAAAGAATAATTTTCATCAGATTAAATGTTATTGATAATAATTTAAAACACTTGTATAAATATTATATTTTATTTTAGAAACAATTATTTATAAATAATCAAAATTTTAAATTTAAATTTAATTGTTAATTAGGTTTTAAATAATTCACTTGTACTAAGTTATTTAATTTAATTTCTTAATATTAACTTACATTTTATAACTAGTTCTGCTTCAGTTTTATCAGCATTTGTTGCACAGGAAAATAGACCACCATCAGTAACTTTAGCGTCGTTAATTATCAGTTTTCTTTTTCTACCTTCTTTTACTATTCGAATTCTGAAATAGTGCATAAAAACATAAAAAATTAACTTATACTACAAATAACAAACAATTAATGGATTATACCTCTTATCAGCTTTAAGCTCTTGCCCATTTTTAGACCACTTAACATCACCTGCCGCGTCATCTAACTCGCATATTAATGTTACAGTATCTTTTTCAACCATTTGTTGGTGTTTTAATACTTTTACGAATTTATATGGATATTCTGTACATAACATAAATTGTTATAATATTTTAAAAACGGTTTTGAACATTTTTTTTTTTTTTATTACATACCAACTATTTTAACAGTTGATGACGTTTTATCATCTTGCTTTTCAATTCGACAGTAATATTTTCCACTATCATTCAACTCACAATTTTTTATTGTTAACCGACAAATTCCACTCATATCTTTTGATATACTATATTTATCACCGTCAGCTAATTTAGTTTTTTCTTTATACCAACCAATAATAGCCATACTACTACTAACTGTACATTCCATGCTGGTTTCGTGTTTTGTATAACCATTAGTGGTGGATTCAAGTGGTCGCAAAAACGTATAAACTGGTGCAGGTTCTACAAATATAATAAATATTTAAGAACATGTTAATAAAACATGATTTTGGACTTGTGTATCTTATAATAAGTGATGTTTTTAAGGAATTAAACGGAAAAAATAAATATCCTTCAGTAGAAATTTTTATTTATTATAAAGAAAAACACCAAAATTAATTTAAATGTTTTTCATAGAATCCTAAGAATAAAGTTCGTTATTCTAATTATTTCCTCCATATATCTTAGTAAATCATTAAATACAATTTAGATTTATTTAAATGGATAAAAACTGATTATCAATATATTACAAGAATTTTTTTATAATTACCTATATAGTATACCTATAATGGGCAATATAAGATAATATTATACATTATAATGTTATTTTTATCTAATTATTCGATTCCTTATATCCATTTTAGTATCTTATTCAATTTAGATATACTGAACAAAAAAGAATAATTAATTAAATTTTATAATTTATAATTCATCCTATACAAAAGAAATATTAGCGCTCAATATCTAAACACTATATTATAAAAATGATGCAAAATATTATAATAATATTATTGTAGAAGTGAACACAAATTGGTTTATATAAGTGTCCATCGCCCAAATAATTATACTAGTTTGGTCTGTTTATACATACAATTGTATATATGTATTATATATGTATTTATAATATATAAAATAGATATGTAGTAGGTAAGAATTACTCGTATATCAATATAAAAAAAAATAATTGTAACTTTTTAGAAATCAAATTTTAAACTTAATACATAAAAGTGTGTACTTTTCAAAACTAAAAAATATGACATTTATACCTTCAACATTAAGATAAGCTGTTGAAGTAACGCCTCCTATTTCAATTGTATATTTTCCAGTATCTTCTACTTTTGGTCCCATTATAATCAATTGATACACGTCACCTTCGTTTTTGAATTTGTACTTAGATCCGGTAAATAATTCCTGATAAATTAAATATTTTCATTAATATTATAATTTTATAGTTATTTTAATATCTCTAGTAGAATACAAAAAGTTCATTTTTATTGCTCAAATATAGCGTTTTATAAAGGTAGCGTCATTTTCATGAGTGGAGATTTCATCATGTAATTTATTAAATCAATTAAATAGTTAAAAAAAGACATAGTTTAAGATATTTAATTGAAGTTTAGTTATTGTAATTAGTTATAATATAATAATATGATTATGTGTTTGAAATCATTATTTTAATTTTGAGATGTTAAAAATACTTTTAATAGGTCTCAAAATGTCATACAATAACATAATATATATATATATCAATTTCATGTAGACTGAGAAACTATTTCAAAAAATAAGTTTTGATGTAATTAAAATTAAATTGATTTTTTTATAAAATTATTTTTATTAAAAACGTATCATATAAACCTATTAAATATATATATATATATATATTTATAATTTTAATTTACTGAAGTTCACAGAATACGTATTTTAACATTTATAGATACGTAATAAGTTATTAGTTATAAGTAATAACTAATAATTGTTTTTATTTTGAGATAAGAATTCTTTAAACAACAAATTACAATACATTCCTTATTTTATCAATTCGAAATCGTTTACCTAATATTTTTTTAAACGTAGTTCTATGATTCTTGTATCGTATATTTTAAATAATATCCATTATTGTTACTTACGTCTTTTCGAAGAAACCATTTAGGTTTAGAATTAGGTTTTGAAAATACTCCTTCAAATGTAACTTTTTTGTCTTTTCCTTCTTTGGCATATTGATCAACTAATGGTTTCAAAAACGATTCTGGTTTCTGTTAATAATTAATAAATTAAAAATCAGGTTCACTATGATAGAGTCAAAAACTTTATTTACCCTTTCCACTTTTTTTAATGCAGGTACAGGTATTTCTGTTTCTTTTAATTCTCCCCATTCTGGATCGTCTTTGTCTTTCCCCCACTTTGCATATTTTCTTTTCTTTAACATAGCTCTGAAGTCCATACCACTAGAATCTATTATTAAATTTAACTATGAAAATAAGCTTTAGGAATATAGTATTTAATTTAATTAAGATTATTTTTCTTGATTTAGATACTTATAATTTTTATTTAAAAAATAGACATTGTAATGGAAATCATTAAATTTACTATAGACACACAATTAAATATGAAATATATTAATTTCTTTTAAATTGTTTATTGTTTTATATATTATGGTATGTTTGAATGAATATGTAATTAGATAGATATGAAAATTACATACAAACATAAAAAAAAATGTTAATTTAAATTCAGTGTTGTATATTACCTGATACGTATAGTTGCATTTCTGCAGTGTCTGACCCGTGAATGTTGGTCACAATTACCTGGTACTTTCCTTCATCATTTGGCTTTACTTTACGCATACACAATGTTATTGTATTTGTTTCTCCATCAGTAATGAATTTGAATCGTCCTCCCTCAATAAGCTCGGTTATTCCCTAAATAAATGATTTTATTTTCAAAAATTGTTAATGAAAAATGATACCATACTTCATCGATCTCAAATTTTGATATAAAAAGTATAAGATATTATAATAACTATGGTTTATAGGTGAGAGTTATGTTTAAAAGTTTGTTTTTTTAAATCTTATGTCAATTTATTAAGTGTTAAAATTGTTTTATTGTGATAATGAATAAAAAGTAAATTTTCTATATCTAATTAAGTAAAAATACTTTGCTAAAATTTAATTTATTAAGCTTACCTATTCAATAAGACAAACATCAAACCATCGTTGTGTGATATATTTATGTATAAAATTAAAAAAAGCATCTTTATTTTTTGTTAAAAATCAAAGTTATGAAGACAAATTTCATAACTGTTATTATAATGGGTTGCATAGATAATTATTTAATGATCTATATCAGCGGTCGGCAACCCACGGCCCGCGGGCCGCACGTGGCCCGCAAAGCAATTTTTGATGGCCCGCACACAAAGGTGGTTAATTTTTGTGTTTTATTTTTGTTCAATAACATTTTTCATATAATTTTCAATATCATATAATTATTTTTCCATTATAAATAAATTAATCTAAACTAACCGTTTTATAATAGCAATACAATAGGTAATTATAAGTATTATAATATCATAATATGTAATTTTTTTTTATTTTTTTTTTTAATGTGGCCCTTGATGAACAATTGAGAAAAAAAATGGCCTGCGTGGTTAAAAAGGTTGCCGACCCCTGATCTATATTATACTAGTTTTTTTTTTTAAATAGTTTAAATAAAAATAGTATGTTATAAATTATAATTTAAAAAAAAATATTTACTTTGAAAAATTTGAATGTAGGAGCAGGTGTGCCTTCCACTTGTATAGTTATATATCCAGTCTGATCTTCAATAGCTGAGTAACTTTCAGCAACATCTACGATGCTTGGTGGTCCTGGTGCACCTAAATCTTTTAATGGTGTTGAGGGTTTATCAATCTTTTCTTCAAGTTCTGCTATGCTAGGTCTTCTCATTTCTGTGCTTGGTCTACGACGCTGTAAAGCCCAAGTTCAAAATTTAGAGCAATGTATTTATAGAAATGATTATATATATATATTTTTTTTTTTAGACGACTTTCACGTTCAACTCCCACTACATCCATTTCTTGGGATTGTTTTTACGCATCTTCAATGACTAACATTAAGCTGATAAAATAATAACTACAATGACTTAAAAAAACTAATATAATTTGTATAATACTAATATTTACAATGTATATGGCTACTTATTTATATGCAATTGAACGATGTTAATAAATTTTACTAAGTAATTGATCAAAGCATGTAACAAAAATTAATCCTTATGATTATAACTGTATAAAACGGAGAAGGTAACTCAAACATTCTTAGATCTAAAGGGATATAATATGTACATGGATACTATATTATGTTATAAAACAAATTTTGATGCAAAAAAAAAAAAAACTACCCGAATTAAAATATTTATAAATAATCATAATGTTATTAAGATATGAGTTAAGTTTTGAATATTTAAGAAACATCAAGCAAATTATTCATGTTTCTACTATTGATATTTTAATTAAGTATGTAACTATTTGAATTTTAATAATAATTGAATAGTTGTTTTTAATTAAAATCAAAACTGAAAGTTATAGTGAAATGAAATTAAAAAAACAAGAATGAATAGGTATTGACAATAAAGTTTTTAAAACAAATAAAATAAATTATTTTTAAAACTATAAAAAATATTTTTCTAGAAAACAAAATTAAAATATAAAAAAAATATGCTTCTTTTAAGGTAATAAAAATATGTTCAAATACTCGTATATATTATATAATATACATTAGCTATTATGAATGACGAAAAATAAATTACTCATGTTAGTATTTATGTACAATAATAGTTAAAAAAAAGTTCATTCCATATAGATACAAATTATTGAGAAGATGTGAGGTATATAATAAAAATCAATAAAAACGGGTTGAAATATTTCAAAATAATTTTTTTTTCAATTAAAAGAATTTTAATTTAATCGGTCGAATTATTCTCAAATAACACCAAGATTGAAAAACGTACCTATGCAAAACACATTTTTAAAACATCCCCATTAAATTATTCCTAGATACGCTTCTAGTTAAATGTGATAAATAATTTTTAATTCTAAAATTTAAATATTAACTATAGTCACTATTACTCATTCATTATATTTATAACTAATGGCTAATACGTGACTACTAGATAACGATGACTCAAGTCTACCCCAATAAATTACCTAACAATTTTTGTTCTATTCTAATTATTGTAATTGAAATAACAAAAGACATTCATATATATGTATAAATTTTAATATTAAATTATCGCAATTTTATGGAAAAAACATATAATGACCATAGAAGTTTTTAATAAAATATATTATAATAATTATTTTATTTTTATTACAAAATTACCGTGTGCAAATACATTGAGTAGGTAATTAATCTGTAAATAAAATGTGTAATTAACCAAAAATATATAATTCATACTTTAACATAGCCATTTATGTATTAAACCTATCATGTAATATAATAATTGTATACTTATAACCTAATCCTGTGACGGTCTGTTTTATGTAGGTACTATAAAAGAACTAAAATAAATATCACAATTCATAGCCATGAAACATTACATCGAAATGTAGTTTATTTTGATGGCTTAACAGTACCGATATTTTATATAAACGCAGTTAAACTTTTTTTTGGAACAGTAGCGCGGCCAATTTTTTTCATGAGATATCAAATTTTAAATTGTCTTAAATTTCTTTAATTTATTAGTATGGTTATAAATCCGAAATTAACCAAAATATAAGCTTACAATTGTATTAAGTTTGTAAATAATTCGATTTCAGAAGTACGTTTAGAAAATCACATTATATTTCAATATATTAAATTTGTACATTTTGTATGCCTTTTTACATAAAATTCCATAAAAAAAATTACCCAATAGGCCTTGGCAGTCTAAAACTTTTTAATATTCAAAATAATAAATGTATACATTTACATAGGTCATAACTCAATCAATTTTGAATTTTAAAGTCAATTTTGATTAATCAAAATTACTTAAAGAAATTGTAAAATCGATTTAATAGTAAAAAAAATTAACGAGGGATATATCTATCATTGAACTGTTGTAGTATTAAAATAAACACAATTTAAATTTAAAGTTATATGGCTGAAATATAGAATATATTTTATTATATTGCACACTATAACCTATAATTATCCAGAAGCTTAAACATTTAAAAATCGAAAATTTATGATTTTTCATATACTATAGGTAACAAATTTAAGTATTAAACTCTATAATTAATGTTTAGTTTCACAATCGTATTATTTGCTTTCTTAATTGTCACTTCTCTTTATTATTCATGTAATATTACAATATCCTTTTATATAAAAGAAATTATATCTTAAATGTAATCTTATAGGAATCAAGTTTTTTTATATCTTTATTCTTGTTTAAATGTAATGTCTTTATGAATCAATATTTTACTTTATTGTATTTTTAATATGTTGCATATTATTTAAACACTTATTACTAATTTATCAATTACATTATTTATTAATAAAACTAAACAATGACATTTTAAAATACCTAATTTATATCTGTGATACATTTTAGCTGTAACGTTAACAATTTAATTTAAATATTTGATGTTTGTTTATGTATCAAACCAGAACTACTATCTGTAAAACGTTTTAAACAAATAATTTCCTCTAATATAGTTATAGGTATGATTTTAAATTTATCTCAGTAATCTTTATTAAAAAATAGCATATTTTTAAAAAATTTCTATGCCTTTATAAACAAATAAAAATAAATATATTTCAAGCAAATCGACTTACAGTTCTTATTTATAAAACTTCTGAGAATGAATAATATTATTCTATTCTTAACAAAATTATATAATATTTAAAAAATACTCCTGTAAAAAAAATTAGAATTGAGTGTTAAGTTTCGTTAGTGATGTAAATGACAAAATATTTATCCACGGTCCATTCAGCAATCTTCACGCGAACGATCACAGGACTAACACGTAAAAAATGACGATCAATAAATAAAAATATAAAACTTGACATCACAATATAGGTTACACAAAAAAAAACGCAATCATATCGGAAACAGTGACTATTGTGACGAGGAAACACTATGAATGAAACCTCACCTTTTCATCAATAACCTGACCAGGCCGCAATTTTCCAACCTGCATAAACATAATTTAATTGAAAGCACGTTAAACAAGTTGCGGTTAACCAGAAGTAACCGAGGGAGACGACACAAAGACAGAAACACAAACGTTTGGAAATTTTGATAGATGGCGATGACGAATTTGATACGGAGATATGTATCGTGGTAGGTAATTGGACAAGAATATCAATTGCAATTGAAGCTTAATTTTTTTTTTTTTTAATTGAAATATTAAGTATAATATCAATATTATTTATTTCGCCATCGCCAAAGAACGTCCACTTTGAAAGTCACAACAGTCGATGAGGGTAAAAAAACCATTGTTATTTTTCAGTTTATTAATTCATTTCACCAAAGAGACGCTGTTCACATTGGATTTTTAACACCCTCACCTTTTTTTCTTCCAGGACCTCTCCGGGCCGTAATTTTCTATTTTCCTAAAATAGACAATTTAAAATGTATTTGAAAATCCGACATTATTTCCATCCCTACTCCATTGTAAAGACAGAACTATGAAATCCACGAACAAAAGTATGCATATAAATTGACAAGATATTTATAAACGCAAAATTGGCGTAAAATATCCGTATTACAAACTATTCGAAGTAAATATGTTTAATCAATTGCTAAATTAAAGGCTTCAAAATCCGCTGTACATGTATTTATATATGTATATGTGGTTATAATAGTTTATTGTTGTCTATTCTATTTTATCTACGTTTCATCTACAATATGTTCAATACTAAAAATGGTTATAATAAAATCTATTGTATAAAAAAAAAATATAAAAGCAGTTGATAATTTGTCATCATGCTTACTAATTTGGCGCTCTTTACATACTGAGCACCGTTAAGAATGCGTATAAGAACAAAAAAAAAAAAAAAACAAAATTGTAGAAGAAAGAATATACTTTTTGGTAGAAATTGCTTTAAAAGAAGGTAGAACGAATGAAAGAAAATTTAAATAATTACAAATTAAGACAGCACTAATGCCATCCGACAGTTGAATTTACAGTGATAATTTACCTCGTCGCTGATTATCAAACTCGGGCGGCGGCCTTTGTTGTCCTCTGGTGGAGGAATTAGGGAACCTCTACGGCTTGATTGTCCAGAACCAGAACTTGGACCCAGTGAGTTTTTTCTGCTATCGGTTGGCGTTTGTTCACGAATAACTTCGATTTTGGGCATTTCAGGCGCCTTGATTTCTGGTACTCGACTTGGCTATAAATAACAACGCAATTACGTAAAAGCAAGTGATCGAATATCTATTATAGTTGGGATGAGTTATGTGACATTGGTTATGAATTTGGGCAGGACTTTGGGCATGCGTAATGAAATCAACTGGTATCATTATTAACTACGAGTATACAATTATAATAATTTCTCTATTGACGCAAACCATGCATTTTACCTGGATACTTGTGCGTCTTGACATAAAATTTAATCAAATTAAGCATAAGATTAGATCTAATATTATTTTTATTACATTTCATAAACAATTTTCATATTTTCCCTAAGACGTAGATATGAGTACATAATTAAAATAATAGCATTATAAAAGAATAAAAAAATTATATTCGTAAAAATTATTTCAAAAGTATTAAATATGTAATATTTTATTGATTTGGTATAACAAATGTCCCTTATTATTATGCTTACCCTGCCTGTTGGAGCTTTCTCATCAGAAGAGTCCAACTTTATACTTGGTTCTTGTATAGAGTTTTCATCTTCTGACATGATAGAATAATCTACACTTGTTTCCTAAATAATAAGTAAATATTTATATAATAAATTTATTCAAATGGTATTTATTATTTTTCATACCGGTGTTCGTTCATCGATAGATTTAGCTTCGTCAAATGAATCTTGTAAATTATCAACTTTAGTACCCTGTAAAAAAAAGTATTCAAATAATAAAATATAAAATAATTTGTATCGTTCACATTAACGATATTTTATAATTGTTTCAAACCACGGCTAATTGGACATTCAACGTACGTTAGATATGGTTGGTCGCATCTTTTTCTCTGGCTGTTCAGGCTCATTAGTGTCTTTTTTCTTCTAGAGTACATAATTTAACAAAATAAATGTTTATTGTAGATTATTTACTATATTTATGTAGGTATATTAATTTTCTTATTACTTTCACAGAAAGTCGTTTTTTCGTTGTTGGATTTTCTTCTGGCATGAGTGATTTACTTTCTGATGGTTTTTTCTGTATAGAAAATATAATAACTTATATTTAATATTAATTTAGGTGCATGATATCGCTAACATGTATAATATTATAAATATGAAAATATTTACGATTATAATTTAGATATTGTACTTAGTATTAATAATAAGGAGTGAAACAAAATATGAAGTATTACTTATACCTTAAAACATATTTACATATATTAATAATAAATATACACTGTACATTCATACTTACACTTAATATCGACAGACGTCGACTGTCGTCTATTTTATTATCTTCCACTGGAGTACTGTCATCATCATTTTTCTAAATATATATTTACAATGCAAACTATAGTTATGATAATAAAAATAAGCAATATTTCACAAAACGATCTTACAGAAACTATGTTTTAAACACAAGTTAGTAAGTATAATTTATGTATGTTTGCCACTTACTTTTACTGAAGGGCGGCGTTTTACTTCTAGTTTTTCTTCTTCTACTGCTATTTTATTTTCAACAGTTTTCTAAATATAGAAATTCTTACGATTATAACTTTATAAGTTTTTTGTAACGTAGAAAAAAAGCTTGTTTTAATTTTTATATTAATTAAAAAATGTATAAATGTATAAACTATGATTTCATCATACATTTAATACCTAACCTATTATACCGAATTTAAGAATTTAAAACTAAGTGCCTATAATTGAATATGAATTATGATATTTTTTATTGGAAGAGAAGAACTATAAAAAAAAAAATATATGTAGAATCTAACTACAATAGCAAGTCAAACTGTCATTGATAATTCAAATTGTAATAACAATTATTCAAATTAGGATTTATAATAATTTAACTCACAGAGTTGACTTACTTTTACTGATGGTCGTCGTTTAACCTCATTTATGTTATCTTCAACTGATTCGATCAAATCATTGGTTTTCTAAATACATATAAAAAATAAAAACTACTGAATAGCATTTATTTACAATACATACTTTTATTGAAGAGCCTCTTCTTTTTGTGGGACTATCCTGAATAGTTTTTTCAGGTGGGGATGTATAACCGTTATTATCTTCAGTTTCCATCTTTTAACAAATGTGGTATATTACAAGCATGCGATTTTTATGTACAATCTACTATATTATATCATAATAATGTATTCTTACTTTTAATGTTGATGGTTTTTGTTTTTCTTCGACAATTTCTTTCGCCACTTCAGTTTTAGTATCATTATTAATTTTATTTTCATCTTTTGTTTTCTGAATAAGAACAAAAACTTAGAATTTATATTTATACACCATATATAAACATTGAATGTTTAATGTTTATAGATGGAAAAATGTAAATTCAAAATTTTAGTTTCATTGTATTTTTTCCGGATATTTTAAATTTTAAATTATTTAAATGATAGCTAATACTATAAAATTGGCTGAATACCAGATAAAAGTTTTAAAAATTATTTTTGAACCAGGTACCTTTATAATTTGTTTTAAAAATGTTTATTACATATTAAATTTACTTATAAAATTGTCAAAATTTTAGTTTAAAACAAAAATTAGGTACATAAATATGTTCAACTCATGATATTATTAAAACAATTATATTAAAATACTTATAATAAGTAAGTATTTTACGCAATGATTTTTTATACTAGTATTTAATTATTTTTTATCATATTAGTAAAAATAGTTTTAAAATTTATTAAAGGTACCTAGTTCTTAATTAATATGTAGATATTACAATCATTTATTTGAATGTTAAAGGTCCATAAATATTTATTTAATTCAAATAAAGTACATATTATAATATATTATATAATACACAACTTAAAATATTTTTGTATACTGCAATAGCTATTTTACTTTATTCATTTAAACTATTTCATAAATGTAAAATATATCAAAAATAATGTTTGCAATAAAGAAGTAATTACTTTAATTGATTGGGGGGATTCAATAACTTTTTCTTCTTCAGTTGGTAACAAGTTATCATTTTCTATGGTTGTCTAAATAAAACACGCAAAACACAAAAAAAAAAATAAAACACTATTCTATAAACTCTAAATTTTAAATAAAAATATATACAAATAATCAAATTACTTAAATACTTATTATATTAGGAACAAAATAACTCTACATTATTTATCCAAAAATTACACGCATACATACTTTTAATAATGGTTTCTTAGTTTCCTCAACTTTAACTTCTGTTTTTTCAACTGGAGATTTCTAAATTAAAACAAAATCAATTTATAAATATCGTTGGTATTTTAAAAATAAGTGTTATACCATAAAAACCCGATAAAATAGAGAGACATATGATTAGAAACTTAAGCTTTACCAATTTATATTGAATGTAACAATGCCTATGTTCAGTATAAAGCTTAAAAAATAACAATACATTACTAAGGCTATCTAAATTAAAATATAAACGAGGTATATAACTATTTATGTGTTTATGTTAAATATTTAGCACTATTTTGAAAGCAAAAAATAATTTTATTCTACACTTTAATATTCAATAACTAATTAATTTATAGATACTTTTATTAATGGTTTCTTGATTTCTTCATCATTAACTTCTGGTTTTTCATTAGTTGTTGATTTCTAAAATAATTAAATTTTAATAATATATTATAATTTTTAATAATATTTTCAACTAGAAACTAAAAAAAAAAATCGAGGGGGATAGGTAAATTGTTTAGTTGTTGATAGTTAACTTTCTTTCCTCATTTCTATATAATATGAATTTAGATATTAAAAATATAAACATACATTATTAAATATATAATACAGTCAAATTCGCTTATAACGATCTTCAAGGGACCAAGAGAATCTGATTGTTATATCCGGATTATAAAAATGTAATAACACATAAGATATAAAATCAACCAAATACATTGCTTGGAATCGTTGTAAACGGCATCGTTATAAGCAAATTCGATTGTAATTAAATACAACATGTATTTATTTATTATGTGTGAATTACTTTTATCGCTGATTTCTTAGTTTCTTCGTTTTTAACTTCAGTTTTTTCATTGGACAATTTCTGTACAGGTAAAAATAAGATTTATCAATATTGATAATATTTTCAAAAGTTTAACTTAAAGAGAAAAAAATGAGCTCAATGGATATAATGAATTAAGATTTAGTGGACATCCGTTCATATTATTATTAATACTCTTTTTAAACATTGTTGATTATAGAGTATAATTGAAAAATGGAACAAAATATGTTATTATTTCGCAAGCAACTAAGTACCCTACATTATTTTCAAATAATTTATACATACTTTTACAGATGGTTTCTTGATTTTTTCATCTTTAACTTCATCTTTTTCGTCAGAAGTTTTCTATATATTTAAAAATAGGTTTAGAAATGTTTTTAAATATACTAAAATTTTTAACATAACAATAAAGAAAATATAAAGATTAAGAAGATGAAAGAATTAGGGTAGTGGACACATATCTTGTTCTAATTACATTAATATGAGACATTACTATTTGTTAAACATGTTTATACTCAATGTATTTATAACTAAATATTTATCGTGGATTAATAATTAATAATTTATGCACAGTTATTTCTATCAATGGTTTCTTAATATCATCATCTTTAACTTCAATGTTTTTATTAGAAGAATTTAAAAAAAAGATTTTATTCATACGTTTTAATAATTCTTCACCTTAAAATCTTCACAAAAAACTAACAGGTTAAAGAAAAAATTTTGCTGGAACTTTAATTATTTTTGAAAATGCTTACATATTAATGAAAGAATAATATTGTATGATATAATATTAAATATATTAATAATCGAAAAAAATATCTAATATTTTCTATATTTATTTTTTTAAGTAAAATGAATAAAAAAATAATAATCTTTATTATGAAATATCAAATTATTATTTAAATAAAAATAATTATACCACTTCCCCAGATTAAATACTAAATTATAAATAATTATAATATATGATATTACTGTGATAAATAAATGTAATACATATTGTGCCATCCATTTTATTAAAAACTAATTTTTTTGAATTTATGAAAATTAAATTCTGTATATTAAAATGGACTTAATTGACTAAATTAGTATTCTCAGTTTTAAAATAATTACTTTTAATATTGAAGATCTTCTTTTTTCCTTATCTTTCTGCTCCTCTTCTGTAGTTGTAGTTTTTTCTGTAGATTTCTAAAATATTTAACCATTTAGTAGAATTGTATTCAATTAATTGTATCGTATAATTTTAAATAAATTACTTTTAATATTGAAGATCGCCTCTTTACTTCCTGTTGTCCATCTTCCTTTATCTCAGTTTCATCAGTAGTCTATACAAAGTAAATTTATTAAATAAACATAATAATCAAAAATATTTGAAACATAATGCACAATATAAATCTACAATCAATTATGTCTTACAATACCAAATATTAATTACGAGAAAAATGTATACAATAGAAAAGTTTAACGAACTCGTTGTAAATACTTAGAAAGATCATTATATAGTTTAAAGTGTAATACGTAAAAAGATAATTGGACATATCAAATTAAATGTAGTTTGATCATTAAAAATTTAATGAAAAATAAAACAATAATGAATACAGTTTAAAATTATAAGTCCTTGAATAAAGGTGTAAAATGTAAGTAAATATAATAAAACTGAATACTAAAAAAAAACTATCAAAAATATTTAAAAATATTAAAACTTGAAATATAAATACATAAAAACCACTATCGTGAGTGCATGACATTATAATATATAGGTACTATACAATTGTAGTTAAATATATGATTCATTTCTTACTTTAAGTATTGAAGATTTTCGTTTTACTTCTGGAGAAGCACTCTCTTTAGTTTCACTTTCTTCCGTTTTCTAATTAAAATTAAACGTAATTTACTTAATTACAGATTTAACATAAACTGTATAATACATAATACTACGGTTTAAAATTTGATTTATACCTTGGTTGTTATTGAAGATTTTCGTTTTACAGTTTTTTCTTTTGTTTCTTTAACTTCCTCCTGAAATATGTTGTACATTGTTTACAAATTGTTTTTCAAAAGACTTTAAACACTTAAAAAAAAAAAAATTATATTTTTTTCTTATCTTATCATCTTACCTCTTGTTTCTCATCAACTTCCATTTTTTCTGTTAAAAAAACAAACAAAATTATTATTTTTCTTAATACTTTTATATATTATTAATAGAATTACGCTCACCAAAAATATTAAGTTCTGCAGATGATTCATCACTTCCAGCAGAATTTTTAAATACAATTTTATAGGTACCAGAGTGTTCTATTTTGGTTTTCGTGATTATTAAACTTGCGCGTTTTCCATCAAAGTTAATAATTGTTTCTGATGTCTCCGTTATTTTTGTTGAGTTTCTAAATAATGTATTTTACAAATAATTCATAATTTAACATTTTTATTTAATATTTAATTTCTTACCTGTACCATATGACTGTGACTTGTTTATCAATTTTGGATAAACTAGAAACAAATTCTATTCGTTCACCTTCATTAGCACGCTATAATAAGGTTTAAAAATATTATACTTAAATTTTGTCTATCTTACTCAATAAAGGTAATATACATTTGTTTATTATTTTACTTAAAATTTATAGCTCTAAAATAATTATAATGTTACATGAAAAATACTCACTAAGTTTTATTAATCACCAATTCTTAACATCTTTTCGAGGATGGTGTTATATTATAAATTTGAGTATATTTTGAATTGCTTTTGATTATAGAATTAAAACTGGCACATGAAGCATTAAAACATTTTTTTAAACTTTCAAATTGCAAAATAAAATAAAGCATATTAAATTAGAATTACTCGCATTATTTGCAAAAAGCAAATTATTAACAACAATTAAAATATAATACAATACAATTGTACATTGTACATCAAATCCATTAGGCGTAATACTGTAATCATATTTTTGTTAAAATTACAATTTTATTTTATACAAGAAAAATTATATTATTTCTAATTAAATATATTATAAATTATATAATAGAGTTAAATAAGAATAAATATATTTTAATAATTATAAGATCATAACTAATAACTTATAACATTCGTAATAACTAGTTATGTAGTATTTTATTTCTAAATTTATTTATACATACCTACTTAGCTGATAGTATTAGACCATAGTAATTAACCCCGTAGCATTATACTATGTAGGTATACCACGAATGGTCGATAATTTAAAACACTTTTGTTTGATGAACATATTGAAATTTATGTTTGTATTAAAAATTAATAGAAATGCGTGTTTAGGAATTATTATTTAAGTATTTTATCTGACTATTTTAAAATGCATTATAAAAGCTTAAACATGTTTGTTTTCTTTTTTGCAATGTGGATTGCAATTACAATATTTTCTTAAAACTCAGTGTATGCATATGATGTGTTCTAAATTAAATATTAACATTAGCTATTTGAGTTTATTCATCAAAATATTATTAAAATTAACTTAACATTTGTGTAAAAATGAATTTTAATTTTTGCACAATATTCTCGAACCATTTTCATATATTTTGGCTGCAATTAAACATATATTAATTAGATACAATATATTGTTTTGATTTAAAAAATAACTGAAATGGATCTGAATAAACAAATTGAAGTTCTATTTTATTTAACGATACGCATTTACAAATAAATAATTCTTGGTAAAGTATGGAAAAAGATGACTTTGATAGCTATAAATATTCTACTCCTTCTGAATTTAAGGAAAAAGTACGCAATGATGTAGAATATATCAGGCAAGTTCCAAATAAAGATAAAGAATTTAAAATTATGATGTGGAAAGATGAGCTAGAAAAGGAAGAAAATAAAAACCTAGAAGTTAACGATTGGTCAATGCACGATGGTCAGTATCCTCGGTTGGGACCGATAATTTTTAACAATAGGGAAAAAAATGCATCAAATGATAATATGACTGGCAAAAATTAAAACATAATATATATATATATATTATAATCGATTAATAATAATAAAACACTTGCATATGATATGCAATTTTATGTAACTATATTTGATTGAACTTATATTTATTATCTATTTAACAGTGAAAACAAATTATTATTATTATTATTATATATGATAATAATACATGCATATTTTATAAAATTAACTTATAACAAATTTACCTGAAAATTTTGAATAAATATTCATATAATTCCATCTTTATAAAATCGTTTTTATAAAAAGAAAAAAACTATTTTAGGAATATGTGAACCTATATTTAATTATTCTTTAAAAGTTTCATTTGTTAGTTGAATTAGTATTTAAAATGAAAAGAAAAATCACACGAACACTACATTTTTCATTAGTACTCACGATTGATTTAAGTTTCTCATCAATAGATGGTTTTTCTACTTTTTCTTCTACAACTTCTTTTACTTCAATAGGACTAGATACTACTTCACCTTTTTCGTTTTTAGCGATCAAATTGTAAATACCCTTATCGCTGGAAGTTGCATTTTTCACTTCTAATTTTACCAAATACTCTCCCTAAAAGAAAAATGCAATTTATTTAATAAATAAACGTTTGAGGTTATTTATGTTATTAATTAAATTTCATTACATCATTAACGCGTTCGATTTTCGTTTGTCTTGTAACGTTGTCTTTGATCACAGTGTTGTCTTTTTTCCATGTGCACTGGGGTTCGAAAATGGACTGGATGCGACACTCAATGACAACGTTTTTAGTTTTTGATATTGTGACAACACGTGGGACTTCTTTGATCACCGGTATTACTGTAATCAAGGTTAAATATAAAGATTAAAATTTGTATTTAATACGTGTACTATTGGGATATGTTTTTATTTACTTTCAATATTGAGTGTCAGATTTGCATTCAGTTCACCATTCCCGTTTTTTATACTGCATTTATACAACCCCGTGTCTTCTTTACCTGGATTCTAATGGTGTTATGTTAAAAATAAATTAGTAACTAATTATATTATTTACTATATTATAGTTATAAATTTATACAGAAATGCATTTGCAATTATTTTGGGATTTAAAATTTATCATAAAATACCTTTAATTCCAGGCATATGTAGTAAGAATCCCCTTTTTCTTCGACTCTCCAAGAAAGTTTCGAAGATTGGTTCAATATCTTACCATCAAGGTACCAGACGACTTCTGGTTTGGGACTTGCCTTTACAGTGCAATCCATAACAACTAGTTTACCGTTGTTTTTGGACTGTATTCTTGGTTTAATTAAGAATGTAGGAGGTTCACCTTCTGGTTCAGGATCGGTTTCAATGTTAAGATTTAAGTTTGCATTGCTCTCACCATGTTCATTTTTCACGTGACATCTATAAGTGCCACTATCCGGACCAATTGGATCCTATAATTAAATATCGATATTTTTAATTACTTACTGTAAAACCATAACTTTGATAGCATTATTATTACAAATGAAAAATATAAAAATTACTTGTATCAATAAAAGTATTTCGTATATGTTTTCTTTCCCGGTAACTTTCATAGAAATTTTCGATGTCTCCGTGACAAGCTTCGTTCCTTTATACCACTCAACTTCTGGCTTAGGATTAGCTGTGCAATTGCACCGGAGTGTAATTAGTGTTCCAGATTCATTTGGAATTATTCGAGGTTTTTCGATAAACGATGGCGCAAATCCAGAACTACTATCACCACCTGAAATCAAAATGGGATTTTTTTATTTAAACATTTAAAAATATTTATGTATTTTTGTATATAAAATAAAATATATGTATTTATATATATATGTATATTAATATTAATACCCACACGTTAATTTTTATGTTACAATATTATTATTATTCACATTAATTTATTACTGGTATTTAACATGCGCGGTTGTAATGGAATATAGGGTACAATAATTGTGCATAAGGTTGTATTATATATATATATATATTTTTTTTTTGGGTATACCTTGGAAATTCAATGATATATTTGCATTGCTTTCACCAAATATATTACAAGCATTACAACGATAATTTCCACCATCTTCTTTGGTGGGATTTGTGATTTCTAATCTAAGTAAATACATGTCTTTGCCAATTGTCTTTTTTGACATTCTAATCCGTCCTGTATCTAATATTAATTTAGATGCTTGATACCAGTTTATTTCTGGGATGGGATTAGCTTCCAGCTCACACTCCATTACTAAAACATCCCCCTCTTGATGTATCACTGGCTTCTTAGGAAACCTTGGTTGTTTTCCTTCTGGAATTCTAAAAATATAAAAAAAAAAAAATGAAATAAATATTTATTAAGCATTGTAATTGAATATACCATAAAGTAAAATAATAAATATAAATATAACGGTAAAAATAGCTTCTTACTTATTTAATTAAAAACGGAAAATTTTATAAAAATAAGATATCATCGAATCAGTAATATTTTACACATATGCCAAAGTTTATTAATTATTATACATGATATATTATTTATTCACATACATTTTGCTAGTTCTATAATAACTATAGTATCAACCCCTTTTTTAGCTTTGAATCTATTATTATAACTTGCTAAGCATAAATTTATGTTTAAAAGTTATAGTAGAGTAATATTTTTTAAATACGTAACTTGAATATTTTATTCTTTATTTCTATAGGTAATCCAAGTTAAAAAATAAAAATTAACTACTTATATTTAATTTTTATTAGTATTACCCTGGTTTTAATATGTTGTTAATATAAAATATTTATACGTATTTTAAAGGTTTTCAAATTCATAGTGTTGTGTTTTCATTATCATAGGTTATTATTTTCATAATCAATTAAATTGGTCAATACTATTTTACTTTTATTACATCAACTTTGAAATGTTTCGATATTTCACTTTTACTTTGGGGTATCTAAATCGAATTCATTATTAAGAAAAAATATTATAGAGGTCGTTGAGAGCTTGAATTAAGAAAACCAATATCAGATACTAAAGATTGTAAAGACATTTAGTTATAACTACTTATACTAAATTACGAACATCAAGTTCAATCACTGTAAGTGTTTTTGGATTTTACTATGTATCAAAACTATGTAGTACATATTATACAGTATACTAAATCTAAGTTACTTATTTTTAATTAAATTTATTTTATATTTATTTATATTATATAACCAAATTTGGTTACTGTACACAAATTATAATATTAAATTACAATTTTAAAGAACTGTTATTTGCTTATTTGAAAGTAGATAGGTATTTTATATTTAAATACCTACCTATTTAATAATACTGAAACTTATTAATAAATCCTTATTACTTATAATATGTTCACATTTTCAAAGTATTTGTTTGAAATAAATATAGGTATCATTATCTATTTTATATCAATTTAATTTTTGTATGATAAACAACCAAAGCTTATTAAAAAATGTTCTTGTTCATATTTAGTGTTTTCTTTTAAACAGCTTGATTTTAAACTATATGTAAAATAGGTAAATATTTAGCTCAAAAAAGCAATAAAAAAAAAAAGAGATACTTAGTTAAGTTAAATTATCAAAGCAATCCAATTAGAATTTAAAATAGAACTGTAGTATTAAAATTAAAACTAATATTTGTTTTGTTTGTTATATAATATATTGATTTATTAAATTTAAAATATTTAACTATATAACATAAAAATGTTTTGCTATATTTAAATATGAAACGAAAATAAGTAAGTATGGACAAGAATCAGATCAGAAATTGAGTATAAGCATTTATCCTGTCATAGTATAACAGTGTATGTGTTAAATTATTATTATTTTAAACTTGTGACCAAAAATAAATGTTAAAAAAAAAAAAAATTAATCGAGCTATATGATTATTATATAAAAATGGCCAAGGCTATTAAAAATATATGTTCTCAATATAGATGCTTACATGTTGGATGTTCCTTACAAGCTTTTAATTTTTAAAAAATTCGAAAAGCAATCTGTGTTAAATCTCTAATTGACATAGCCCAAAGACTATACTCCTCACAGCAAGTGAATATTTTTAAAACCGACATAAGATTCTAATACGGACTAAAGACAAATATATGCACCAATCATACTGACTATGATCAATTTCTGATCAAGCATTTGATAAGTACATACTAAAAATAAGTAGATATCATACAGTTCTAAAGTAAAATTTTGTTTTCAAACTTCAAATAATATTATGTTGTTATTATTATATTTAATCAATAATATTTTTTAATATTAAAAACTATTTGATTGATATTTTTATTTGTTATAAATCCCCAACATTAATTATTATAATTCAGTAATTCAGTTGAATTCATAAATTATGAGTAGTTAATGTATTACTATAAAAACTATTAATTTTATAATTTTTACAATTTTAAAGTATTGTTCAAAGTTTCTATCTATTTTCAAATATTTTTTTTGTAAACTATGTAATTAGTTTTTATGATCAGGGTTATAGACATATAAATTGTTTTAAGAGCTTACACGGGAGAGCAAGCAACATAGCAGTTATCACCAAGCCCTTTGTTACCCATTAAAATTACGCTTTTTTTGTGGTTCAAATTTCTTTTTCTTATTTTTTTATCCCATTATTTATAATTGTTGTCCATAGATGACACGGCGTTCTTTTGATATTTTTATGTTCATATTTTTCGATTATTTTAAAAATTAATAACTTGTAAAATCGAAAATGGACTTAAAATCTTCCGCGCCCAAACGAATGCACAGTGTTGTATCTCTATATCTCGGTTTTTTATCTGATTACTGGCAATTTGTTCATTTTTTTATTAGATTTTTATAATTATTATTTTAAAATTAACTTAAAAATAATAAGTTAATACAATATTGATAATCTTCTAGTTGTATTAAGCTTAGCTTTATCAAAAAAAAAATTATACCAGTATTAATTTTAAATTTAATTTTCCTAGATTAATGGTGTCAGTAATATATTCATATTTCATCTTTTAATATTCCGTGGATGAGAGTAAGGTCCATAAAACTATATTTAAACCATGTCCCGAGGTGAGCTTTTTAATTAAAAATAAAGCTGAAAGACGATCGAATGAATGGTTTCTGATATCATTGATTTCAAATAATCATACGTTTGTTATTTAAGACATTATTCATTTCGAAATTTCTTAAAACCTGATATCAGCGCAGCCTACTGGGCCCAATTTTGAATTTAAACCATCCAGGGACTGGCTCAAATACATACAAAAAATTTTATCAAAATTAGTACAGTCGTTTAAGAGGAGTTTAGTGACTTACACGTGCACAGAAGAATTATATATATATATAAAGAAAGTTGGCCCTTTACGTAGGTTAAATATTGCATGTTTCATATAAAATAAAAATATTTTATCATGTAACTTTATTGTATATAATATGGATATTGTCAAAATGATCATAAAATAAAAAATAAAAATATTAAACAATCATTTAGCCATAATGAATATTTAATGTTTTATACAAATAAAAATAGTGAATATATAATTATATATATATATATATATATATATGTATAATTGTAGGTATAGTTTTTAATTTATAATTTATAGTGGGTATCTTTTAAGGGATTGTAAACACTTTATAAAAATACATGTCACACAAAACAACTAAGACATAATATTGTAAATATAATTTTTTCAATAATTTTTATTTCAATTTTTTTATGCCTAACCATTATTTATATTAAATAATTATATTTACTAAGATATTTTACTTACTTAAGATGACCTTTATTATCATCATTTAAATTCAGATTTACATTAGCGACACATTTTCCATGCACATTGATTGCCTCGGCTCTGTATTCCCCACTATCTGTTTCTTCTGTATTATTTATTTCTAATTTTGCCAAGTAATATAGCTTTTGATCTACATTTAATGACGAGGAATACTTACTACCCTTCACAATATTTTTACCGTGGTACCTATAGTATAAAAAGAACCAATTAAATAATATAATGATCATTAATGTGAAAATTAATAAAAACAAAAATATATTTGTTCTCACCACTGAACCGTTGGTTTTGGATCTCCCACAAGACGACATTCTATAATAACGTTTCTACTATCTTCAGTCTGTGTAATTATAGGTCTTTCAGTAAATGTGGGCTTTATCCCATCTTCAGGTACAGGTGCTTCGTCACCTAAAGTTAAAACTTACTGAAAACCTACAGTTCATCACTGCCCACCACAGTGTACACGTAATAATAATAACCTTATGCCATGTACACACATTATCTATGTCATACATTTATACAAAAGAGTTTTATAATATATATATATATATATATAAATTTCACTTACACTATATTAAACCAACTTAAAATTAATTATCTATTTAGTTTATATATAATAATATAATTTTATGTGGGTGATATTTGGGATCATAAACCGCGCATTTTTTTTTTTTAAATAACTATTTACCAATAAATATATATTTAATACTTCTGTATATATACGTATACATTTAAGTAATTTTTATTATATGTTTTAGATTGTTGAAAATAGTGAACTCACACGTTATTTATTACATACTACTGCGTATATTACAAAGCTAATGTATTAGAATGGTAATATGTTTTAATTACAGATCTGGTTTTGATAAGCGTTCAATTCAAAACCCTTCAAAAAAACACTAAGAAGTAATTTTCATTACGTGCCTACTGTAAGTTATTTATTTGAATGTATTTATTTTTCAAATTTAAATTTAAATTGTTACTAAGTATTTTAAAATTTTACATACCGTATTTTTCAAATTAAACGTATAATTTATTTTTGGATTTAATAAATTATTTTAAAATTATTATATTAAATGCCATTGCACTATCAAACAGGATTTCTTGATAACTTAAGGTTCAACAGACTTGTTAAGAATACTTTTCAAATGAATTAAGAAGATTCATTTAAATATTTGGTATCATTTGTATTTACAATGGGTATTCAAATACTTTTTTGAATAACCTCAAATGATTTTTAAAATTATTCAAATATTCTGCTTAGATTTTTTTAAGTTCAATAAATTTAATACTAAAATATATTCACATATAGATACTTTATTAATATGATCATATTTTTATAGGTTCGAGAATTTTAGATAACACATAATATTATTACATGATTATAAGTTATTTGTGATAAGTTAAACTTCAGTTGGGTAGATGAATAATTTATTTACTTGATTATTTGCTTATTTAATACAATTTTATAAATACTTAGAACCATTAAAAAAAAATATTATTTTAAAATAAAATAATATGAATAAAAGTATTTAATATTTTGGAAAAAAAACAAAGAAAAATGATTGAAAATGCATTTATCAAAACGTATTTTAAAAGTATTCAAATACTTAACAAGACTGAAACTCAACATCATAACAACAATTTTAATAATTTAGAATATGAGAAATAAATTCAAAACAATATTTGGAAGTAATTATAAATATACCCGAGAAGACAATACAATATTTCCCCAATTTAATAAGCATTTAAATTTAGTAACTTCTCAGTTACCTATTTATCTGAAGTTCAGTATGAACTTTAATTCTTGGAATGTTTTAAACTTTAACTTAATGGGCTAAATATTTATTTACAATGATATATTTGTATGTATTCAATACGTTTAACAGTTATCATTAAATCTAAAAATTATAGTAAAATCATCTTCTAAGGTCTAGGTTACTAATAATAACCTATTAATATTGAAAAATATAATTTTTTTAATTAAATAAAAATTATACAGTATAGTACATACCTAAATAATAATGCTTATTCTAAGTGTTTTAAAGAAATTAAACCGAAAATACTTTGTATGAATTTAGGTTTTGAAATGAACTTATCAAAATGAAAATTTATCATATTTGTAAATATCATATATGATTTCATTTTTGTTTTAAAGAATATTTCCTTTCACATAGCAATATATCACACAAACAGACGCACAAAAATCAATTGCAATAGTTATATAATACAATATATTTACAAGATTAAATTAAACTCATTGAAGAGTTCATTTATACTACACAATTTTAGAATAGACTGTAACTAAGCCCAATTGCATTTAAATAATTTAATTTTATACTGCATCGCCCATACAAAATATTTTTATTACTACAAATTGAAGTCTATATGTAAGGTTAAGTTAATTTAATTTATTTTTTGAATTTAATTTTCATAAATATTATTAGCTCTACAATAAACAAGCAAGAAAGCCAAATTCTTTAAAATATAATTATACAATCAAAATACCTAATTTGTAGGTATAAGTTTAAATATATGTTTAATACGAGTAATGCATTATTAAACCTTATTAATACTTACTGTCAAAATTAAGACTAATTGTCGCATTACTTTCACCCAACTCATTCTTCGCTGTAACTTTATATTTTCCAGCATCTTCAACAGTGACGTTTCTTATTTCTAGAGTTGCTAAATAGGAATGTCCATCTTTATCTACATATTGCTGAAAAAATAAATAATTAAAAATTAAAAATGGCTCTGAAAAGTTTAGATTTATTTTTAAATAAAAAACTATGATTTAGGTATCTATTTATTTATTTTTCTTATTAGTTAAAAGAGATTTTTATTTTTTTACAATTGAAAAGAATAAAAATTTTTCTTATTTTATAAACAATAGAAATTTAATAATAATTTATTATTTTACTAGTGATAGCTTTTTAATCCTTATAAAAACTAAATTATTGGAAGTTAACTTGTATTTCTGTTATTGCCTATATATCAGTAAACAATTTCCAAAAATGATACTTCCGTTTTTTATAAATAATTTTTCCATAAATACTTAAAATTATAGTCATAAATTCATAAAAGATAAAAGATTATAAATAAAAAATTGTATTTCAAAAAACGGTTAGTTTTATTTCCAATACGTGTGTTTAAATAAAAATTTATTTTTCAAAAATAATATTTATTCATACTTTATGTCTAGGAGAATCGATCACTGGTTTTCCACCGTGAATCCATGTAATTGATGGTTTTGGATCAGCTTGAATAATACACTCGAATAAAAGTCTCTTACCATCGTCTTCTTGTTTAATCGATGGCTTTTTTGAAAATGTTGGGGCCAGTCCATCTATTTGTCTACAAAAAATATTAATAAATTTAGTAAACAATTTAATGGTTAAAGTTAAGAATAAATATAACTTACTTTTCATGAGGTTCGTCAACCGCTAAAACAAAAACAAAAAACAATTAACTAATAATTAACTATCAAATTGACATATTATGTTGATTGGAATATAAGCCAAACCAAAATTTATATTTCATCAAATGTTTAATTTATTATTTTAATGTTCGAATAAATAATTAATTACTGCATACATACTTAGATACCTATATTTTTTATACTTTTAAGTACTTTTAAACCCAAACCAAATACTATAGATTTACATAGAAACTTATTAATTTAAAATAATTTTTATGTATTTCTTAATATTACTTAAAAAATATCAAAAATGGGAGCAATGATCATTATGTATAGTTTAATGGCTTTTTTTTATTTTTATTATTTTAACATAAAGTATTTTATCAAGCCAGATATTTTTCAAAAAATAATAATTTTAAGTTTGACGAATACTAAAAAAAGCTTTAAAATGTATTCTTCAATCTCCAAAGTTATTAAATCTTTTTAATTATCCTATATCGTATATCATATTATTTTATTTTATTTTAATAATATTATTTTATTGATAACTTTAAATATATTGTGTGATGCTAATAATATATAGCATATTATATTTACAATTAATATAATTTTTAAAGTAAACTGGCATATTAGTATAGAATTATACTTTAAGTAAGTACTGGTTAAAAAATTAAAAACATGATTTTTTTGACATAAATATGCATTAGATGTACGTACTTACAGGTTAGTCATTAAATATAATACTATAGCATAAATATTTTGGAAATATTTAACCTTAAATTATAATAATTTAAATAACAGCGTTACGGTTTTAAACTTCATCTTGAATTTTTCAAAGCATTTCATAAATACAATTTTATATGCATATATATTATCATATTCAATTAAATGTTTCAATGAAAACAACTTTTAACAATTATTTTTACTGTTTACAAATGAATTAAAAATACCTTAAAATTATTTATTTCTAATAGCTATTGTTAAATTATGATGTTTTTCATATGAAAGAATAAATAACTATGGTATAATCAATAAATAATTTAATTTGATATTTTAAAATAGAGATAGGTATAATAAATGTATAATAAATTATTAACCTGCCTGTTCATAAAACATTTAAATAAAAAAATTCTTATTGTTAGGTGTTCTTAAACATATTTTTTAGCAAAGTAATTTTAAATGCAAGTCTCATTAGTAGAAACGTTTGGTGACAGAACTCTTTATCTATATTTAGGGGAATGTGAGTTTATTGCCAAAATTAACCCACTCAACTGTTCTCACTGGATCACTGTGTATTTTTACATAGACATAGTGCCAACATCATAAATGTTAACGAACTTGAGAAGATAGAAGGGCTATTTTTTTTTATAAAATATAATCAATTGTTATGTTCACGTACCAATTAATGCCGTAAATCGGGCATTGAAATATATAATATTATTTATAAATTATACGTCATAAGTAGCTCATTTAATTGTATAATTTCAGAATATTATTTTTGTTTAACTGTTAATTTATAAAGTATCTGTAGAAATTTGACCCGCTTAAGTTTACAACTAAAAATTATGACTTTATTTCATAAAATTAATATAAAAATTTAACTTTTAAATAAAATGTTCCATAAAAAATCGAGAAAAAACATGATAAAAATATTAAAAAATCTAAGTACTTCAATAGTTAAAAAAAAAAAATATGCCCAATAAATAATAAAGTGATAAAAAAATGTTTTAATAAAAAAATTCTTGTTGTCAACAAATAGTGTTATTAAATAATACTCATAATTATACCTTTATTATAGTAGGTATATAAAAAAAAACTGAAAAATATTTTGAAACGTATTCATATTATATCCACCACTTTTTTTTAACTAAATCAAAATTAAAAAAATCAATAAAAATAGAAACTTGTAATATCTACATTTCTGAAGTAATTATTTGCAATCCATGTAAGATACCACATATCCATTAATTATAATGAATTATTTTTTTTTTAGCTTAAGTGTGATAACAGTATCATAATATTGATTATTATAATAGGTACCTACGTATATTTTACCAAATTTTGAGAATAATTTAACCAATAGTTGAATAGTACATACTATTACATATATATATGGTCGCATATTAGTATATTATACATATTAATATATTATTATTAAATATTTAAATATTTATTATTGTGTATATTATACAATTTTAAGGTATATAAAACATTCAGTATTTTATTATAGTATAATTATTTTGTTATAAGCTTGAATATAAATGAAAACTATGAACAAATAAAAACTAAATTGTAAAATATAAAATTTTTATGATTATTTTTCAAACACAATAATTTTATTTCTAGTTTTAGTTTTCTTCATCAAATTAAAAATAATTTTATTTAAAATATTTAAAGACCCGTGTGAATATTTCACACATTTAGAATAAAAAATGGGCTCATGCCAAAATTTTATTGTAGGTACTGTTTTAATCATTATGAACTTATCACTTTTACGAGGGAAAATTCAAACTCCCAATTATGTTATAATTGAAATTGTATGTTTTTACAAATAAATATTAAAGAGGTAAATTTTTCATCAATATTAAAAAAATAGAAACAAACAAATAAAAATAATACTGTTGCGATACTCACGGCTGAAATTCAAATTGATCGATGCTGCCACTTCACCCATTTTATTTTTTGCTTTGACCTTATAAAGGCCAGCGTCCATTTCGATTACATCATCCAGCTCAAGAATTACTACATACGTGTTGGTAGCTACTGCCTGGATTTTCATTACAGTCCGGTGGTCTTCGGCCAGCTGAGTCTCACCCCGGAACCATGTAATTTCTGGCTTGGGACATCCCAACAGTCGACATTCAAATATCAATCTGTTTCCTTCGTCTTCTTGTCGCAGTTGTGGCTTCTGCGTGAAGCTAGGAGCAAAATCTTCGGCTACGCCCATCGTTATAATGTGCAAACCGGTTGGTGCTCAATAGCAAAAAAAAAATATTTTCGTCCTGTGTACTCTAGTGTGGAAGGACTTCTATTATTAATTCAACAATTCAATAACATCCTTCGTCCTTTGTAAGGAATTCTACATAATAACATTCTGAAAAAAAAATAATAACATAAAAATTGATATTTAATACAATGTTATGTGTAAGTATCTCGTTACAATAAACTCATGAAGAATATAGATAAATCAATAATTAATACTTATATATTTTGTAAGAAAATTATTTTTAAATTAAAATCTCAGTAACTAGATATATAATTATAAACCGGTGAAATATTTCGTAAATGGTATTTAGTAATTTATTCAAAATTTAAATTAACTTTTTATTAAATAGTGTTGTTAATTATTATGAATCAAATAATTAGTACTGTTATTATAATTAGAAGTGAATTTTTAAATTGTATATTAGATTATGACATTTAATATACATTATATTCACTTAATTAAACTATAATTCATTATTAAAATAAATTTTAACTTCAAATTAAAAAGTATTTTATTATATTGTATCAATCCATTATTATACTAAACACAGATGGAATGGCTAACGTATAATTAACTATTAAGTATGTATTTTATATTTATACAGATAATATCAAGTATTTTAAATATATATTTCAAAAACTATTCAATTAATTGATAGAATTATAGTTTTCATAACTATTTAAAATAAAATAAACCACATAGTTAAATAACTAAAAAATAAAAAATTTAATAATAATATAATTCTTAATTTATTTATTGGAATTTATTTATAGGCATATTATTTATATAAATCTATAAAATTCTACGTTATTTTGGTACTATAAAATAAGCCACGTACCATAATTTTATAATTTTGAAGTATTTAGTTATATGAAAAATTAACACTGCGAATTTAAAAATATGTTACATTACATTTTATGTATAATTTAATGAGAAAAAGTTGAATTATTAAATTTTGTGCCAGAAAATAAAGTATATAGATATGATATGTAAGGATCAAGAAATTTAATTTTCGATTCAAATCTAAAATTAATTTATCTATGAAATCAAAAACATATATTTGATTCATTCACATATTTTTATTATAAATACACAACCGTTGATAATTACACAACGTTATATTAAATAATTGTATACACGCATACTTGTATATTATATATAAATAAATAATCATATATAGTATTGCGTAATAATTATATACATGCATCTTTATATAACTATATAGGTACTTCACAAGAAGTATAAAGTTAACAAGTTGTTAATTATACAGTGTAAAACAACATGGTGCTATGACGTTTGATACTAAACTATATACAATCTATTAACGTATACAAATTTTTGTTTTTCTCAATGTGTGTACTTCTCTTTATAAACATAAAATAAGTATGGCTAATAACCTATTTTTACAAAATTGTCTGTTAGAGAAATTCACGTAATGGGAAATATATATTTTTCTCTAATATAATGATCTAGAATAGATTATACTTGAACTATACAGTACAACTATCAAAATCTGATTAAAAAAGACGAGTAAGTAATCTGATGAACCAAAAAAAAAAAACTAAGGCATTTTAATTTTTTTAAATAAAATTGTTATTGTTTAATTAAAATCCTAGAATATTTGTTTCTAGTATTTAAAAAAATTGTTTTTATATCTAAATAATATACATAACAACTTTTTATCTTTGATTACTACCGAACTTAATATTTTTGAATGCGAAACTATTGTTTGCAAAATAAATAAGAATGCTTTTGTTCTAGAACTAAATATACATTTATGCTAATCATAATTATAAATTAAAATAAATTTTTGATTTGAAATAATACTTATCCGATTTTTGTCTGTATGACATAATTACATGTCTTGTAGAAAATATGTTTTATTTAGATAAAACATCTAACGATAATAATTAGCAAAAACTAGTAAATAAAGTGGGAAAATGGCCAATGGAAAAGATAAATAACTCGTTTGTATGTTTAAAAAAAATTAATATAAATGTGTAAATGTAACACATTAAAAACATGAATTTTAGATAGGTGTACCAGTATATTAAATAGAACACTATCCAAGTATAACTATACTAACCTATTTAATAAATAAACTTATAAAAATTTAATTTTAACAAATAGGTGAAATTTATAGTTATTAAAATATGTAAATACCTATTTCGATTTCATTCCAGAAATTATCTGGCTCATTATTCGTAGATCATAATTATTTTTATTTATTATGTTGATAAATACACAAAATTTGTGTATCATAGGTAATATAAAACACAATTAATAATGGTTTTTTATCTTATTAAACTTTATTCATACATATTTCTCATATTCATAGTGTTATCAAATATCCACTATTAAATTACTACAAAAGGCGATTAAAAAATAATATATGTAATCGTAAATATTTCACAATATGTTAATTTTATTTTTATAACAAAATTTGTATCTTATGATTTTTTTAACTTTTTTTTAAACTATATAACTTATATTGATTTAGGACCTATATTTATTTAAAAAACAAAACTTTCAAAATGTTTTCAAAATAAAATCGTATTTAATGATAATTAAAACAAAAAATAACTTTATTAGAAATGCATTGTTAGAATTTATATGTTGGTAATTGTATCTACATAATATTATGGTTCAAGCTTAAATTAAACATGTATTAAAATATTCAGTGATTGTCAAAATTTATTTTGTTTTATTGGTTGATACTTGAATTTGTAGAACAATATAGAGAAACTTCAAACCTCTATAGCATTCATTTAAACTGGCTCAGAGTAAAGGTTAATATTAGAAAATATGTTCACTATAATTAGCATTTCAGACAAGCTGTACAATACTACAATATACAATATACTAAACAGTATAACAAATGTCAATAAATATTTGTAGTATAATTTATTTTGAATGATGTTTGTACAAAGTTTTTAATTTAAAATACGTATTGAGTCAATTCAAAATATATTTTTAGAAGAAAAAAAATATGCAATTATTTTTGTTTATTAGTGTAAATCATTATGAAAAAGTGAGACTAATTAATTTGACATATTGAGTATATTGCATCAATAAAATTCCACGTACTAGTTTAAAACTTTCAAGTAACTAAACCAATATCTTTGTGCAATTACTTAAAAATATTTTAACAACATAATTAGCTGATGATTATGAATTACAAATACGTATAAGCTCTAATATACTCATGGATATACATCAATTTAAAAAAATAAAAATAAATAATAAGATATTTTCAGCATTGTAAATTAGCAAATACCCACAGCTTTTCAAAATATTATTATAACCAAAAGCTATTTTAAAATGAAATGAGAACTTTATGATTACAATCTTATCTTTACTAAATTTAAAAATATAATATTTTTATATGTTATATTTTTTAAAAAACAGTTTTGTATAATTTTTTTTGTATAAAATTAAAATTACTGTCTATAGAAAAAGTAAACGCATTAAATTAACTTATAAAAATATTTGTTTTCGATTTCATAAATAAAAATTACAAAATTTTTAATTTTAACTGTAATTATTATATGGAAAATAAGATAAATTTACGAATTAAATAATTACTTAAAGCATAAAATGCATAAATTATTTTGTTCCATAGTTTTTTTTATTATACACAATAATTAAAAATTACATAAATAAAAACTAAAATAATATTTATTACTAGTTAGATGCATATTATATAAAAATGTTTATACACGAATATCATTGCATGTGAAAAATATGTTAAGTATACTGCAATATAATTTAAATTTAATTTTTCAAATCCTTTAAAAATAAATAAAATATAATATTTGTTTAAACAATCTAAAACAAAATAAAATTTTTAAAAATATCATAGTTATGAATAAATACTCAGACTAAAGATATAATTTTAAATTTGCATAAGTAAATTGTATACGAAGTAAAAAATAATTTTAAAAATTAATAAAGAATTGATTTGATTAATTTTAAAAAAAAGTTGTAAATATAAGGATATACTTTTTTTTAAAGAGATAACTTCAATTTTTTTATAAACTACGGTACTCTATTTATTTATGACAAACAAATGCAATAAAAAAAATATTATCGAAACATTCATCGAATTTACCATAATAAATTCAATTTTATTATACTGACTAATTACATAATATTTTACCTAAATCTTTATCAAATGAAAAGACTTACAATTATATTTGTATTTATATGTTTTAAGTCAAATAAATTATTAAATTTATATTTTATTTTTTATGATCCATGTTATTACCTATATGTGAATTAATTTAATTTTTAAATCTATATAACTATGCCATAAATTCAAATTGATATCAAATATTATAAATTACTATTATCTAAAATAGCATAATTGGATAACATAATAATAATTAATTTATATACATTAGTGAGAAAGCTAATAATTGCAAAAGAAAAATTATAATCTTAAGTAAATTGTAACAAATATAATTATTTAATGTTTTTTTTTAAGTTTTCATAAAAACTTATTTATATTGATAACTAGTTATATAGGTGCTTATGTGTTATGTAATATGCATCATACGTTATACTTACGCATAAGCTTTATATTTTACAATGTGTGTTGTATATCTTATGTGCATCTTATTAATGTCTATTGTATAACAATTAAATACAATTATCTTATCAGAATATATTTATTTTATGCATTTCAAATGCAAATCAAGTCTAATGAAAATACTTGAAATACACAAAAATAATCATTTAACATTAGAAAAATAAATATAACATTGGTTTTAGTAATGGATTTTACCTAGTTAATAAAGTCCTTGAATAATCGAGATGGTAATCAAACTATTTAATACATATTTAAGGACTGATATGGATTTTTGAAATAAAATATTTGAATTTGTTGAGTGTCACTAAATTTATTTAAAATAGAACGTCTACTTGTGGGAATTGGACCAAAACCAATATGGCGCGAGTGGACATAAAAATAAAGATGACTAATAATATTTACACTAATTTAGGGCGTGGACACTGTCCAAAATATCTTATTTTATGCAATCGTACACTCAATATGTGATTACACTATTAATTAAAATTGATCATATCACCATTAACCTCCCGAACATATTTCACAATTCGATAAGATTTCATCACTGATAAGCTAAATATTTGTTAAAGATCATTTTAACATAAAAAAAAAACTATTTAGTATTAGACTTGACGTTAAGTCTATTACCCATATAAATTTCAAAAATGTTCAAAAACAAAAAAAAATGTTTGCCTCAAGAAAAAAATCTGACTTGAGTATTAATTTAAGTATATGTATAATAAAATTTAATAACATATTTTAATATTATGGTTATAACTTATAAATCATGTAGACATGTTGTACTACTTAATATTAAAAAATACTTGCTTGCCTATATTCAAGCTTTATCATAGTAATTTAATATTGTTTTTATTTAACATTATTTTTATTAAAAAAATATATCGAATGTTATAGTAGGCAAACACTTAGAAATTACATTGGCTAAATTATTTAATGAACAATTTCGCATATCTAAGATTCAATTAAAATAAAATTAGATATACTTAAAGTATTTCAAATACTATTACATTTATGATATTTTGTTTTATATTCTTGTATTTTTACCAGCAGAAAAAATAATCAGAATAATAAACATAAAATTAAATATAAGTGTAAAATTAATAATTTATTTTAAGTCTTTAAACTGTATGCTTGAACACAAAAATTAAATCTATAAAATAATAATGAAAAAATACAATTTTATTTTGTATCTAGTATAAAAAAATATAGTATAGACCACGAGTCTTCTCATTGATAAAATTTAATTTATTTTCAAATTTAATATTACATAAGTTATTATATTTTAATAAATCATAAAATAATCAGCGTTTTAAATAAAATAATAAAACAATAATATTTTAATAAATACTTAAATAAATATCAAAAAGTATAGACCCACCTTCGAATAAGTTGCTCCATTGTAAAAAAAAAATCACTTAACACAGCACATGACCACAACTCAGCGAGCACTAACAACGTTCATTCCTTAGTTCTTCCTCGAGGGATATTTTTAGCATGTGAATCTATCGAGAGAAACGTGATGCGGCCACAAATATTAAAAGAAAAAAAAGAATAGAACACATATTTCTGACGTCAGAAGTATTAACTAAATAGTTAAGACGACAGCATTTTGAATTTGACAACTCGTACACAATAATTGTATTTTTTCAATCATATGTTGATTGGCTTCTATATACATATAAATATAAGTATATTTAAAATTATGTATAAATCAGATGAGCCAAATTTACATAGGCGCAATGACCAACTAACGTAAACAATAGAATTTGATAGACAGCTTTTGGATTGAGAACAAGAAATAATTAATCGGCAATTTTCCATCAATGAATGATAACGTCGAGCCAAAAACATAATATTAATCAAACAGGTAAATTGACTATCTTTTATATAACTTTCATTTTTCTTATCTAACAAACGTGAAATACAATAACAAGACCTCTTAATAGCAAACATGTTGCATCCAGAATTCCAGACACAATTATAACAAATTACCTATTCAACTAATAATAACATACTTTCAATACAATGAACGATTTTTTCGACCTGTTCGTTAGTATTGCAGTACAATGACATGACAAATAGTACTATTAATTAAACGTATAACTGTAATATTTATTTATATCTTAGTATTATAATTAAAATTATAAAAATAAACAATTAAATGTTCAAAGTAATGATTTTTTAAAGAATTTATAAATTTATCATCATTAAAAACTTAATTCATAAACAAAAAATTTTCTTTAAATAATTTTAATTTAATTTGTGGAGATTTATAATATATAATATGTATAGTTCTAGTAAAAAACTTAAGAAGATATCAGTGCACTATTTGTTTTCTCTATCTGACCTACGCGCAACATCAAAAATTACGTTCATCAGAATCAACCTTTTGTTCTTACGTAGGTTTTTTTACAATATTTAAATTATTATACGAGTTTTGAGTTATGTTGAATAGGTATGTAAAATGTTTAAGTTTAAACATTCTCACAACTCACTTAAAATTGAAATAGGTATTGTAAATAGGAGGATTATTTCTTTTTTAATAGCTATATTCCAAAAATTTTAAAAGTTATTGTACATATTTCTGAAACATGTTATGGTATTTAAAATATTCTATTATTTCAAAATAATTGTTTTTATTTTGGAATATTAGTAATCGAACTTTTATTAGAATTTTTAATATACAGTACCTATAGAGTATATTTATACTGTGGTACTTGTCAATAAATTATTTACCACGATTTGGCTTTTAAATATATATATATATATATATATATATATATACATCTAGGTATTTTGAAAGTAGTTACTAAATATATTTATTAATTTCTAATCGATTCAAAGAAAAACAATTATCAATGCAAATTTGAAAAAATTGTAAAAACTATGAACGAAAAAAAAATGAATTCAACGAATTTTCTAACTTTTTGGTATCTAGCTTCTCTAAAAAAACCTTTTTTTTTAATGCAATGGTATTATTATTTAAAGCTTAAAAAAATAACACACTAATGGCTAAAATGGCTTACTTCAAGGTATAGCAAAACAATTCAAGTCTTTAAGACTCTATTTCAAGAAATCAGTAAATTATCCACTTAGTAAATCTTAGCTAAAAATAATATTACAATTAATTCCAAATTTTAAATGAATATTATAACTATTTAAAAGTAAGAAATAAGCCATTATAAACTTGTTTATTATACAAAATACCTATATATTTTGTTAACTAGTGAATTTCATAAATTAATTTAATCGTAATTTAAATGAGAAAAAATAATGAGGCAGATAAATATGTACCTATGTAAAAGAAGATCAATTATTTCCTCGGTTTGTATTATAAACAGTATAGTTAATTACCTATACGTGCCAGTGTGTTTATATGCGTATATTAAAGATACAAAGCTAATACGTAAAAATAATAACTAAAATACATTTATTATTTTCATATTATTTATATACCTATACCTATATATGTTACTATTGCATTTATATGCATTTATTTGTATCAGAAAAATAAAGTATGAAAAGAAAAATGGTAATAATATTTATCAAAAACTAACATTGTAAGTTATTTAAATTCGATAAAAATGGCATTTAAAAAAAAAATAAAAAACTTTGTAGTATTCATACTAGAATCAACTATAAATATAACTGTGAGCCTTAAAGTTGGCAATTAAAATTTCATGGGTTATAATTTTAAGTATTTACTGAAGCAATGTATATATTCATTATAGTTTGTAATTAGAAACTCCGTACCGCATATATTAATTTGAGACAACAAAGATATTTGATTATTTTAATTTTAAATATAAGTACAATATGTATACAATTAAGTACTTCATAAAATTAACTAAGATAAAAAGTTATAAATATTGTATACCGTGGTAAAATATACGTTACACTGAAAAAATATTCAGAAAAATATTAAAATTACAATTTAATATTTAAGTTTTTCTCAATACTAGACTTAAATTTAAATTGTCCTTATTTTTATATTTTCTGAAAGAAATATTTACAAGCGTAGGTAGTAGGTACAAACTTAAAATCTGAATCATAATAATATATTATATAAAAGAGCGGTCATCCTACTAATAACTGATTCAAATAGACGTGTTGACATGACACATAAAGACATGCGTGGGCGTATAAAAGATGAAGTGTTAAAGTAAAATTTTCAAGAAATATGATATCGTGCTAGGTATCACTACAATTCAATGTTATATTAGTGAGATGTAGTTATATTTGCATTACATAAATGCAATATACAATATTGTGTTAAAATATAATATTAAAAATATTAATACAATATTATGTAAAATATTGTAATATTATTACAATATTATGTTAAACGTAAAAATATATATTTCAATTTACATATGGGTAGGGGTTTATGTTATAGTGTGATATTTTATTTATTTATATTAATATAATATTAATAATTAAATTATATATATTTTTACAAATAGATATGTTGATATATTTTATCATCGTTATAGCTAAAAAAATGTTTTATTATCATCTATTTCTAAGTAGCAATTAAAATGATTTATAGGTTTACTTTATATTTATTTATGTAATAGGTATTATTATATTAATCCTCTTTATCCTAACTGATTGTTAAAAATTAACTACATTTTAAAAATTTCTGAAAAATCAATATTAATAAAGCATTTATTCTAAAATTTAAATTTTATTGAAATGCATTTAAAAATACTACTTATCTATAATTTATATATAGTTATATAAATACATATATGATGTGAACATATTTCATGGATTCAAATTTTAAACAAAAATTGTCTCCGTATCTTAAAAAATAAAAATTCTCAAAATAGAGAGTATTATTAATCAGTAAACTACATAGAACTTTTAAATTAATCCCATCTATTAATACATGAAGTGCTGATCTTTGAACATTAATCTCAAATTAAAATATGAATTTGATTAAAACGTAGTCCTGAAATATTTAAAGAAATCATCATATTATAATTGTGTTTTAAAAATTTAAAAATTAATTTTTAGAGTAATCAATTATGCAATTATGCATAAAATACTAGTTTATCCTAATATTTTTTTTAGATTTTGTAAATTATTATCAAGATCAAAATAAGACGTGTTCTAAAAGCTTAACTAGTTAGCTAAATTATGTTTTTATATATATTATATATATTATATTTATATCAGTAACAAATTAAATTAAATAAGTACTTAAAGTTTTTAAAATCAGCAATTTATACATATTTTCTTATCTCTAGTACAAAAAATAAATTCAACAAAAATGTCAGCAAGTATGGTTTTAGTAGTAGGAATTGTTTTTAAAATACGGCGACGATTGCATAACATTGTTACTTTCAAATTTAATACCACGAAAAGTTCTGTTACGCCGAGATGAGATGAGTGGCCAGAGCTCACCAGCTAGGTCTCGGTCTACAGTCTGGCTTTTTTTTATTTTTAGTACGGTGATTCCTAAAAATATTTTAACATTCAATTGTCTAACAACAATCGGTCAAAGGATATTTTAAAATTAATTTAATAAATAAGAACTTATTGTTAATTTAGAGATATATTTACATACTTAATCAATTTATATCTTTTAATAGATAAAACTATACAAAACTGGTATACTCAGTGATTATTTTCGGTTAAACACAATGAAATCAAAATAATATAAAATTAGTAACTTACATTAAATTAATCGCATATTTTATGTGCCTATTTATTTGTATATAGATGCATGTATAACATATTATTTTAACATAAGATTTGAACGATTTTTACTGAATACATTTATAGTTTTGTAAAATGTGTAGCTCATAAATTCATTCTTTCATTAAAACAGTGAAATAAATCACAATACAATGTATGCAATATTCGTATAAGCATGTATAATTTATAAATGTTTATAGTATCTATTTTATAAGATGGCTATCAAATTAATAATTGTTTGAAGTTAATATTAAAATTATTGTTTAACTACAAGTTAGCAACCTAGATATTCACAAATTTTAACAGCCATTTAATATTATTATTCTATTTTAAATTTTAATTGACGGGCGTATGTTGGTATATAAAAAATCTAATTAAAATCCTAAGCAATAATCGTAAGAAAAAACTGTTTGCTTTTATTACTTACAGCTTACTCAGCTTATAAAATTGTACTATATTTTATTTACACATTTATCAAATACTTATGTATAATACATATATACGTAATGTAGAAAGACGACAAAAATAAGCAGTAATCTGAAGATCTAAAAATATATGAAAAAAAAACATAATATTATAAAACAGCACGTCCATATTATTAATTTATTTTGTCATGGATTAAAATTTGATATCTTGTGTATATTTATAATACTGTTGAAAAACATAAAACATTGAAAATAATATGGAGTATTGAGTTCAATTTTTTTTCGATTTATTTTAATTTGTTTGATTAATTTTTATTAATTATATGTCATGATTCAATACATTATTAATTTTTAGAACAAAACTATAAACTTAAAATAACTTTTTTAAATTTGAACATAATATTTTGATGTATTGTTCATTCGTATTCGTGTTCTCTCTCCTACTCTTTCTCCCTTGCTGCCTCTCGCACTCTATTTCTCTCTATGACTCACATAAATATAGATAATATATGTATACATCGTAACATTCGTAACTACTGAATTTTGGTAGGTATTTTAAACTAGAATAAAATCACTATTACTTTCTCTACACTACAGTGCACTTCAATAACTATTAATAATTTTAACAAATTCATTTCTGTCGCAGGATCAGATAATGTTATAAATTTATGATAAATTACATTTACCATTTACGTACAAATTTAAGCGCTCTATTATTAAAATAATAATTGAACTATAAAATATCAAATAAAGTATAGTTAGTATAATCCTTAGGTACTCATATCGTAAAATTAAAATATTTGAAATTTAAATAAATAATGTGATAATAATTTATAATTAGGTAGATATGCTATCATACTCATAATATTTTTCATAAAATTGCTTTCCAAATTGTTTTATATGTTTATTTACATGAAAAACAACTCTAGTAAAAGCAAAACGTTATGAATGAATATATAGGTAGTAGGTATGCTATAATAAATTATAATGGATATCGATGTTTCAATTAATCGTATAATGAAATGTATACAGTAATTTACTTAAGTAAAAAATTAAATTACCTACCCGCTTTGCATCAATAAATGTGTTACAAATTCCATTGTATAACGAACTAACTTAAATAGTATTCAATTTTTTTTTAACAATCTATATAAAAATGTCACTAACCAATAACATAAATGTTACTATATGTTACACAAATATGGCTAACTCACCGAAAATTGGCAACACTCCATATCCCAATCCGTGTAATTCAATACAACTATACGTATTTTTAGCTATGAATTCGCAATTATAATTTTCAAATGTCGTATGTGTAAACTGAATCCCCGGGCAAAAATGTTACGTACATTTCAATGAGAAATAAAAAGCTGATTATTAATGATTAAACATACAAAAAAATTCGATAAAAAATATCCTCTCAGAGAACGCAAGTGGACAATATTTAGAGAGCGTCAATATTCACTTTTACTATCAATGAGCCATGATGTGACACTCCGTGGTGGAGAGGCAGGGAAATGGCGGTGGTAGGTTATTAATACATTTTACCACGTATAAATAGACGGTTTTCTTATTTTTTTTTTAACTTCCATTGGTTTTTTGATTACGTGCCAGGACAATTCGGTCTGCTTCAGTGAACTACCAGAAAAGAATATAAAAACGTTCATAACAAAAATATTACAGAAACAAATGAAAATGTCTAACTATGTAGGCAGTAGATACCTATATCTCAACTAGCTTATGTTTATCTGTATTTGACTTAATTTTTGATGAGTGTAGCCGTAAACTAATTTAATGAGTGTATTGATAAATAGTAATTACCAGTTAAGTCAAATATGTGTGTAAAATATTAAATACACTATTTTATATATCCCTTTTATTTATAACAATGTATTATTTATACACCGATAACACTCAAACTTAAAATTTTTCAATTTTTTCTTTATGTTTTCGAAAAAATCGCGAAATATTGTACTAGTTACTTTTCTGAAGGTCAAATGTTCAAAAATTACATAATATTTTTTTTGAAATCTTTACTCGAAAAATCTTGTTATCGTAAAATTGTTCATAGATGATTCGTTCAATAAATAGTATTTATAAGTACCAATTTAATAAGGTCTTGAAATTACATAGTTATTAAAATTTATATATAGGTATGTACTATTGTCCTCTTTTTAAATTCTTGTATAACTTATAAAATTTAATAGTAGTATAGGTACAATAAAACTTCCATAAATCGTTACATCTATTATATTATAGTATTTTTTTTTTATATAATAAATAGTCAATGGTGAATGTTATTAATGGATGATTGCTCATATTAAAGACCAAAGTACCGTTGTATATATTTTATTTTTATTATTGATTGTTTATGTGATGAATAAAATTAAGAAGTATATTTTCTGCTCGAATCACATTAGCTAATGACTAATTGTACCTCTAAGGTATAGATTGTTTATTTCAAAAAAAAAATTAAAGTAATAAATAATAATTATATAATATTATGTACAATATACATTGTGCATAGTAACTTTTGGAAAACTATCAACTCCAAATAGCAACTATTCGTATTTAAATATACTATTCGTCCCTTAAATTACCATTATAATAGCTATGTAAATTTTATTAATCAGTATTATATAGTACATTATTATGACAATTTAATGCAATGAAAACAAATTCTAATACTTAAAGGGTTATCTGTATTAATCAAAATCATGACTGAAACTGTAATTATATATTTTTGAGAATCGTAATCGAATAAGAAATTTTACATTTTTTAAAACCGACAATTATGGTTCTTAGAACAAATGTAAATATTTATAAAAGTAATTGTATTACATACTATACGACTATAATATTTTATAACTTATAAGTATCGCAAATTAATAGACTTGATGGTTGAAACTGTAATAATAAAAATCTTAAATATACGAAGTCAGGTTCTTATCAAATATCGATAAAAATATGAATAGGTACTATAGTAACATAAACCGCAGTTAAGTAGTAACGTTGTCTACTATAGAATCAGTTTATTAAACCAATAATAACCCAATATTAAATAGATAAACAAACGGTGTATCCGAATTACACGTCAAAAAAATAAACATAAATTGGAATGTCCGAATTGTATTCCACCTCTTAGAGGGATATGTCCAAATTGCAAGTTGCAGTGTATTCACAAGTTTATCTTCTTTTTTTTTTTTTTATTATTAGCTTTTAGTAATACTATTACAGTTCAACAATTTAAGTTTATCTTTATTTACCATGCATTTATGTGCACAACTTAAACTTTATTTTTTCTTTTTCTTTTAAAAAAAAAAAAACGTATGAATAGAAACTGATTAGTTTCAAGATTTAAATATTTTTTATATCCAAGTAAACATTTTACCAAATTATAAAAGGTGACATCATTAAATAAATAATAATAATATAAAACTTGGTGGAGTTTTAGATAATATACAATATAGTATAATTTTATTTTTAAAAATTAGAAAAGTCAAAAATAAAGTTTTAATTGTGCACATTAGTGCATGATAAATAAAGATAAACTTAAGGGTACAAGGCATATAATTTGAACATCATATCCCCTTCTAAGAGGTGGTATGTAATTCGAAAATTTTTTTTCGGTATGCAATTTGGATGCATAAAAACAAATAGTACTAATAAGTAATACGAGTATTACAAGTCCAAAGCCGGTTTTGATACTTTTTCTTGAAATTAATGAATTTATATTATATTAAATATTTATTTTTTCAAGATTAAAGTTGTGTTAAGCAAGTCACTATTAAAATAAAATTCTTAACCAAAGTAATGATGAAGTGTACTATAATATTGTATTTATAATTTATGTTTTTCAGCTTAGGTCAATTTTTTATATTATATTTTAGGTTTATTTAAATTCATTAAATTATTACAAAAAAGTAATATAAAATAAAATTAGTGCCTACCTAATTTAATAATTAATGCAAAGTGAAAAATAACATTGATGTGCAAATCTTCTGGTTAAAATTTATTTAGAAAATAAATGGTTCGTGATATAAATAATTTAAAATATTATAAATGTATTGTATTACTTTTAGTAAATAATATTGAAATTCTTAAAAGTTTCTAGTCCCTCCCAATTTTTTGAAATGCAACAAAACGGCTACAATTGTTATTTATCGATTTTGCAAAATTAAACTTTGAGCGTTTATAAAAAAAAATATGACTATGTAAATGCTCTATGAACACATAATAAGACATTTTTAATTCAATTTTCAAACTTTTATACTTACAAAAAAATATGTAATCAAGTATAAAATGAAAAAATATTTTTAAAAAGTAGAGAATTTTAAATTTCAATAATTAGCATAAAATGAGCCAAAATATTTTGAAATTAATACCATATAATATCTATAAAATTCTGAAAAATGCAAGTCTCAGCAGTTTTTATTTTTGAATTTCAATAAAAAACAAAATCAATTATGCCTTGACCTGGTTTTAAAATTTCCGTTTTTCGTAAGTTATTATTATTATTATTTTTCTTTTTGCTCGATTATTTCAAAAAGTACTTAAGTACTGGAAACTTTTCCCCAGATACTAACTGAATTCAACTAACTTCCAGAAATCATCCTAAAAATTTTTAATTCAAGCATTTTTACTACTCCAAAAAATGGCTTCTAACAAAGACAAAAAAAAAAAAAAATTTAAATGTAAAATTAATATATTCATTTATTTTCAGAATCTGAAAGATTGAATCAGTTTCAGTTTTTAAGGAATTAAGTATAGGAAATTTCAATAAATGAATATACAATCTGTATCAAATATAAAAACATTTAAAACGTTATTGTATTTTTTTATTTTTTTTAAATACAATAATTTATTCTGTATAATGTATTTTGAAATGTATTCAATGATAGTTTTAAGTTATCTACTTATAATGGTGAAATATAAATTATACTTTTGATTAAAATAAAATAGCTAACTATTTTAATAATTTAATTAATACGTGTTTTTGAAATTTGAATTTAATTATCTTGATTAATATATTTTATGGTATTACACGCATAATCAAAAAATATAAAATTAAAATATTATACATTTTAACTTTTGAGTGTAAATAAAAAAGTAAATTAAGTTTAAGACGATTTATTGAAAACAATTTGACTGCATCTCAAATTCAGTAGTTTAAATTGGTAAAAAAAAGTCATTTCTTTGGAATTTTAACCATTGTTTATATCATGTACAAGGACTTATAGTTACTGTTTGGTGTCTGCTATTTCTACTTTATTCTTGTTGATAATACTCACGGGGTAAATACATAACTTTTATCCAATCGTATTAAATTCATTATTATCTATAAATATTAATTAAAATATCTAAACATTTTTCCAGTATTTTAAATATTTGTATAATAGTTGATGCATAGAAATTTATATAAATTTTTAATTTTACTTTAGTTTCAGATTTCATAGTAGTATTCGTGTTCGTTTATATTACTCTTTCAACTACGGTTATAAAATATTTACTCATGTGTTTAGAAATAAACATTTATATCTGGTTATTTTTATGATGTTCCTTATTTTAAATTATTTATAACATGGTATTATTTTTTATCTTTTTTGTTCCATTCATTTATATAAATAATTAATAAACCAAAGCGCAAACAAGTTAAAGAAAAAAATAGTTTTAATTTATTAATTTAAGTTATAAATCGAAGTTACCAAATAATTTATTTAACTTTAAACATTTTAACTTATTGTGGATATTTGTTGTGTATTATTAACTTTCCACAGTTGAAAAAATAAAGTATTCATTTATTTTTTCAACTTCAATTATCCATAAAAAATATTTTTAAATTTGAACAAAATAACTATAATTATTATTTTTTGTTCTAAATTTGACGAAATTGGAACTTAATTTCAAATTTTTATACAAAGAATTGTACATATATTTTTAAATTTTTTTAATTTCAATATGATCTACTTATATTAAATGTACAAGGCTTAACTATAGAAATTAAATATTTTAAAAATTTTTACCTACAAAACGGTTTGTAAATTTATGTAATTTTGACAAATTACAATTTTGTTTAATTTATTAAATTGCTTGTTCTAATTATTAAATGAATCACAAACACTTAATAGATATCTATTAATTATTTTAGTTGCCATAAAAAATAAAATACAAATTACAAAGAATAAAATTGTGGGTAGGTGGGTATACTCTCTACTGAATATTAGATATCGAATTGATCACTGTAATAGTTGTGTTAAATTTAAATTCAAGGGCCAGATTTAGATTAGGCGAGCCGAAGCTCTTATTCTGGAAAACTTGGTCGAGGAGTACAAGAATACCAAATAATAAGTGGATTTTTAACAGTTCTTATCGATAAAATACGATTAAAAACAGTAAAATCGGGAACCGCATTTCCAGTAAAACGATTGAGAACGTTCGATTTTTTTTTTGCTAACGTTACCAAATTTAATAATTATAATTGAACGATATTTTTTTGATATTTATTGAACTTTTATTGGATTTACCAAATATTATTAGTAACTTAGACATAAGATAAAAGTGTATGATGGTTAGATGTTAAATAATCGTCGCATAAACGTCAACGAAATATTTGTCGTTTTTTATATTGATATAATACTCGTATAGCATATTCCTATTCGTTACATGATGAAAAATAACGAAACTAAAATTATACTTTCAAAACAAGATGAAGACCTAATATTATTAGATTCTAATAAATATCGTTTTATTTAGAAATGCAAAGATACACTGATGAAACTGAAGTGTTCGAGTAATAAATATACTTACTATAAACATTTTAACAGATTCAGATAAAAAAAATCATTGATTAAAGACTCGGTAAACACAGTCATTCCAATATATCTACCTCTGCTATAAAACGTCAAGTTTTACGTGAAAACTAAAAATGAAAAGCCGTAAATTGTATTTCAATAAAACCGAATAAAATAATATGTACAGAATTTTTAGCAGACAATGATTCGTCTCCATGCCATTAATAGGTATTTTACTATAGTTATGAAAACTTGATAACACCGAAACGAAAAGATATTATTCGTAATTTTCTAAACCACTTTATAAAACAATTTAATGAAAATAATAATAAAAAAAAGCTTAATGTGTTAAGGTAAAAAAAGTATTCACGTACCTGATAATTAACTGTTTATAACATGTTAAACTACAATACTGAATAGGTATAGAATTTATGACGACTTATACCAATTTTTTTTTTGGCGACGAAACATTTGAATATGCACCGAAATTTTTTATTCAGCTTTACACAATCCATTTTTCTAAAAATAGCCATTATGTGCCTGTAGCTTACTTTTTTTTAATAACAAATTAAAACAAACATATATTAACATGTGGAAGTTTATTATTGATTTATGTTTTAAGACGAGAATATTTAGAGTATTTATCATTCCTCATTTGTACACGGATTTTGAACTTTGAAGCCATAAAACGGCGAAAGAAGTGTTCTCTGGTGTTAATATTATTGGTTGTAGATTCTATCTAAGACAAGTAAGATGGCGAAATGTAACTTAAAAAATAAATCTTATTAATAGTATATCGTTTTACCTTTTTTGAATGACAATATAAGATAAGATTTTTAAAAACTATTTATTGAAAGAATATTTAAATAAGTATAAGAAAACTGAATGCTTTCACATAACATTTAATAGCCTATTTTACAGCTCTCCTCCAACAATATATAGGTACTTTGTTATTAAAATTTTAATTAAAAATCAATCAGAAACGATATTAAAAAATAGCTACAGTAGAACAAGGTAAAATAAAAAATGCCAGTAAAACAAAAATATAAAATACTTAATATCTATAATTAATATATGTTGTATGCGAAAAATAAAAATTCAATTAATTTATTAAAATATTTAAAATATGTTGGCTTATACTATCCAGCTATAACTAATGTAAACCTAAGTAACTCAATGGTCATTACATCATATTTAGACTTTTTTCGAGAATATTTTTATGACACATTCAAATTATGTATATGTCGTAGGCATATAATCAAATCAGGCATTTTATTAAATGCCTAGGCATGTAGTCAAAGAATTTAATGTTTATGCAATTTCACTATCTGCCTAGAAATTTAGTTAAATGCCTATTTCATGCCAGGAAAATAATAAAAAAACATTTTGTATTGTTTTAAAAATTTAAACATATTTTCTATCAGTTATTTATTGCTATTTTATATATAAAAAAAGATATGTATTAAATGACTAGGCATTTAACTAAAAGTCTAGGCAAATAGTGAAATTGCATAAACATTAAATTCTTTGACTATATGCCTGATTTTACCATATGCCTACAACATATATTATATTACTGAAACCTTCAATAGCCAGATAATTTATATGGTAACGACTAACGTTGCACGTAAAATCATTTTCAATCGTATTGGTTTTGGGGTCAGCGATAAGTGTTTTGTTAATTTTAAGTGTTCTAAATTGTTGGATAGCCATTTTAATTCATTCTATGATGAGTATTATAATTCAAATTACAATTTTTCAAAAAAAAAAACAAAAAAAATGTAAAAGTTAAGCAACAATTTTTATCTCAACGTTTGTATTTATTACACATTGTTTCTAATCTAGTATCTCTATGATTGTTTTAAAGAACTTTAAGGAACCTTGTATTAAATTATCAAGTTCATTAACCAAGCAAAAAAATATTTATAGACAATAATAGGAATAAAACTCGAATATTTCTAATGTCTATAAATAATTAAAAAAAGTCAATTATTTTGAAAATTTTAAAGTATTTTAAATTTAAAGAAAATGGTAATATTTCCATTTGGTAAAAATTACAAACTAGATCCAATTTTTCACCAATAACTACCCTCAAAATTAAAAATCAAAGCATTTTTTCAATTATCATTAACTATTATTTCAACTTTAAAATCATAGTAAAATCAATACATTTATCACTTTAATCAAAATTTAAAAGATGTTATGTTATTAAAATTCAATATTAACCTAATTAATAAATAAGTTAATTTTGAAAATTTACTAGATAGTTAATAACTCTCAAAGAGATTACCCTCTTTTATCATATTTATTTTCTAAATAATATAAATCATGTATTCAAACTATAATATATTACTTTAATAATTATTAGAAATTTGAATTCAGGAATACTAATCAAAATCTGTAAATGTATTGAAGAAATATTGAAAATCCGTTATTTATACATTTAAAAAATCTTATTTTTTATTATAATAGTCAACACATTTTTTGTAGGTGATAATTTATCATTAATTTTTAATTTATTATTTAAAACAATAATAAAATAACTTGATCTCGGGCCAAGGTGACCGAATAACGAGACGAATACCCGCCATCTCTCTATATAACTATATACTATCTATAATAAATATATCCAATCTACTTCATATTTAACATAGCATAATATAAATAGTAATAATATATATGTAATATACTCGTATATAATATAATTATATCCAGATGCCTAGCAGTATTTCTGTAATCAGATATGTATTAAAAATATTATATTCTCCTCGATGAAAATCGGTGTTAAATCGGTGTTAACAAATATAACATTTTTCGATTTGTCTTCTCAAACATCTATTATATCATGATGCTTAGTTCTTACTTATCTATTGTTTTTTTTAAATTTTATAACATATATTATATAGACAATAGTTTATTTTTAAGATTTTCATTAATCGAAATTCTACTTTTTACTAAAATTGTCCTTGACCAGTTTACAGTTACATTCATCACGTTAACTCTTCCTAATCTTATGTTTCCACTCTTCATTTACCTTCTTTGACAGTCTTAGAAACTTAGAATATTATCACGCCAACTTTTGTATAGTGACTTCACTTTATGTTTATTTGTGTCATAAAAGTAATATATCTTTTTCTTACTTCATACATCATATTTCATTTGTTAAATTGAATTTAAAGCAACCGACAAAATTTTGATTATCAATTTTATTTTTTTTTTTATTAAATTTTAAAAATGTATTTAGTTGTATGTAATAATTAACAAATATTTATAAACTTTATATCTGTATGGATATATAAGTACACCATTAATAATTTGCGATCATATTGGCAAAGACTATTATTTTGAATTATTTAGATCATAGTTATCGAAGTAATAGTGTTAGTGAAAACTATGGTTATTCATCATTATTTATTATAAAATAATATACTGATAAAATATAAAAATCCTAAAGCTAAATTCATATTTAAATTCAGTGCTTTGTTTCGTATCAATTTTTGTTATAATTATTATATATTATTAGAAACATTATTATTAAATTAATATTTTCCCAATTATTAAAAAAATTACTGAAGTTTTCTTGCTTCCTACCTCCAAAAAGTGTTGATAAAATTTAATCTGCTACCAGAAACCACCCTCAGTATTGAAAATAAAAGCATTTTTGTTGTTCCAAAAAGCGACAACTGATAAAAACAAAAATATGTAAAAAAAAAAATACCTACATGTTTTTGTAAAATCGATACATTTTTTATTCCTCTTAAAGAATCTAAAAATTGGTAATAAAACTTTCTATTTTAGTTTATTTATACAAAACTAATTTTTTAAATATTGATACTAAAAGAATGAACATAAAAATAACATTTATAACTAGATAATTCAAAATTAAACTTTATTTATATATAATATACCTAATTACCTATACAAAAAAATTCAAAATAAGAATAAAACAATTGTATATTAAGAAAGAAAAACAATACTACCTATACATTTACACTCTGCATGTCACTGTTAGCTTAAACTTTTAAATTTTAATTTATAATATAAATATATATTGCAATTATAAATTTATTGTCAGCTTTTTAGTAATTAATTCACTTACTCCCTCTGGAGAAATTTTAATGAAGAAGTATAAGAAAAATTATCGGTTTTCTCCTATTGTTGATTTCTTACACATTAATTATCGTATATTTAATAAAAAAATTATAATATTTTTTTTTCCATTTACACTAAACGTACTATAAAATTAGACACAATTTTTCTAATTATAATACCCGTATAGCCACTTAAAATAAAAAACATATACACATATACAATTTGGTAAAAGTTAATAAAAAAAGACATCGATCTTAGTGGAGCATCCCGGCTGACGAGCTACGGATCATTAGTAAATTTTCTATCATTCAAATTATTTAACAGTAATACTGTATTATAATGCTAGCGGTATTTTTGGTAAGCTACTGTTTTGATAGTTACTGACAAACTTATAACTAACATTGTTTCAGTAATTAGCTAAAATCATCATTAAACGATAAACAAAGGGATACAATATTACAAAAAATAATTAATTACCAATATAGCACACACTAAAGAATTTACACTGAATTACATGTTACAAATATTATGGTTAATAGTTATATAGTATATTAAAATGCAGACATCTAAATTTTATGATAGACAAAATAAATTAATTATAAAAAAGAACTGTACCCATTTCAAACTGCATTTACTTAGTATTTATTTTAACTAATTAGATTAGTAGTGCTTAAAGATCTAGTAAATAGTTTAATTATTGTTTCGTTTAACCATTCTTTACACGTAGTAATGTAATTATTAGACAAAATGTTTTTGATGTATTAAAAAATGTAAAAATGAATTTCACTTAAATTTATTTAGTACAAATGCATTTTTTTTTTTAAATAACCATGCTATACGATATAATATAAAAAACGATCTAAACGTTATTATAATAATTTACAAATGAATAGCGGTTAATAGGTACAGTCATAGGCACGCGTAAACCTAATATTCGGAGGAGTGCCTACAATATTTTTGGGCCCTTTACTTAATTTGGATACTCTTTTAACAAGACATGTACAATGTATATTTAATAATTATAATATACAAATAAACATAACTTACAATTTTTCTTTTAAATATATCATTTAAAATCATTAGTAGTAATAATAATAATAAAATATTAATTTGAAGTTATGATTTTTGTTTCACTTATTTAATATAGTATAAAATAATCAATAAAACGATAAAATACAAATTTATTACTTGGTAGTGTTAAACCTATAAAGCAACTATTAATTTCTATTTAATTATTGTTTATATTTTTACTTGAATTATCACAAGGTTCATATATTTTGTTCATAATTCGAATTATTCAGATTGTTTATTCGTCTTTTTTTTTAGTCACCTTTCTCGTTTTTCAATTCAATAATAATAAATAATGTATATTTGTAAAGAGAAATAAAAATAAACATATTATTTTAGTTTTTTTTTTTTTAACATTTAGTAAGTAAATAAGTTTTTAATAATATCGATATGAGTTAAACATTACTATAAACATTGATTTTAAAATTTACTAAAATCAATGCTATTTCTATATAAACTTACGATTTGTTCTGGGTAGAATAAATTTGTCAGAAGAATTTCGTATTTTCTTCGATTTTAAATTGTTTTATTCTTTCCATATTTGAAAACTGCTTTTTGTTGACATATTTAAAAAAAATAAAAATACTCAATATAACAATATTAACTCAGTGTACAGTAATCGTTGTACCATGGTCCGTGATTAATATTTTCTATTTAGTAAATTAATGAACGATCAACTTATAATAGTTCCATATTTTTTATAATAATTATAAAAAATAACAGATATCACTTGGTTGCGTTTTTTTCTACTTCAAAAAAGTAAAAATTAATTTATAAAATTATAACCCGTTTAATGATTGTCTCTAATTGTATCATGGAATTATATTATCAGAATTAATAGGTATGTCATATTAATCGGTGGACTGACTACAGTGGTATATATTATAATTACTATTACCATGTTATATATTTATGTTATACATTTCCTTGGATCTTATATCTGTTTCCAAGCTAATTGCAATGTTTATTTATTGTTTGTTTTATACTTTCGTAGTCAATAATATATCATTAACATCTAGTTTTTATAATCATAAGTTTTTCCATGAAAATTTAAAATATTTTACGTTATATTATTTTTTTATATCGATACATTGTTTAATTTTTAACATGATATTATATTTAAGAAAAAATTATATTTTTATATTAGGTAGTAACATCAGTTAAAATTTGAACCCATATTATATGTTATAAGAATTAAATTGTAGAATCCCAATTGGTCTAATTACAGGTCGGGGAGTACTCAGGCACGCACGGCACCTTCTATACGCACGCCTATGGATACGGACGATAGGTACAGTTATCGAAATTTTTAGATCCATTTGGGTTCACACTATATGGCAACTCGTTTCTAAAATTTAGATTTAATTTAAATATTATCTAAGAAAAGCTTTCCTATTATAAAAATAGGTGAGGAGTTTGATGTTTACTTTACAAAAAAAATAGTTAGCACCATAATATTATAAAAGCAGACCTTTCTTGTAAGTAACTCAATTTAATGTTCATAACAATTATTTTATTTATTGATAGTACCTAATTATTAATAAACCAAATTAATTAATGATATTTAAAATGTTTATTCACAGAAAAAACTTTATTTTTGATAACAATTTTAACATATAATAATTTTTTTTTAAAGACGATAAAAAAAAAAAAAATAAAAAAAATACTTACCTACATAAATGCCAAGTTTTGAATTGAATCCAATGAATCCAATCCATTTCTTTGCTGAAAAATTAATTATCAGAGTACCTCAATTGGTCTATTTAATCTAAAAATATTTAAATGTTTAGGTTACTATAATAATTATTAATTAGTGTACACTGTGGTCTGTGAAAGCTTGTTAAGATATGAAAATAATGGTATAAATGATAAACATGTATATTAGTAGGTATCTATATTTGTCAACAAACTTTTAGAACAATTAATTTTTTTACTAAAAATTTTCATTTACCTATTAAAATAATAACAATATTTCAATTATTTTTTTGTATATTTTGTTTTAGAACAGTTAGGTAAAGGCGATTAGGTAATAAAATTATTATTTATAAATATCATATCAATCATAATAATTATCGATACTATTATTATTTTATTTGATTCTTTTTAAGTACTAATGAAGTAAATACTTATTAAACATTAACATTTCAAGTTTTATGAGTGTATAAAATATCAATTTAAAAATGAACCACAATAATAAAACGTTCATATTTATAAAAGAAATGTATCATCGGTTAATTATAACTCTTGGCTGCAATAAAGAGATACAACCACGTTATGTCATGAATCATGATATACGGAAAAACGATTTGTCTATAATAGGTATGAAATATCGTCTAGCTACCTATCTATGTACTACATAGTAGTATAGTACATAGTATGCGTCTATATAATTATATACTAAACATGTAATAAACGAAAAATAACACTAATCAATATGTTTTAACTCCCCCCTCTTTATTAATTTTTATTAACCAAAATAATGGTTTTTACCCGAAAACCGTACTTAATGAATAAATGGTAGGTATCTACATCGAAAAAAAACATAATACCGATACCGAACATTTGGTAGTTTAGTGTAGGTAAGTAAATAAGTACATTTAATAGCATAACATCCACAATAACGTGCAATTAGTAATTACAATTAAAATGCATTTCAAAAATGTATTAATAATTATTAATTTATAAAAAATGAACCGATGATAGTAGCTACATATCTTGGTATATTAATAGATGACTTTTATCCATCATCCAGTAACCATAATTAATATTAAAAAAATTATGTATCTGTCTATGATCGGAAAATGAATTTGATAACAGATCGCTGTACTAACAATGAAATTATATAGGAAAAGTTTTAAAGTACCTAAAGTACCTAAATGCACTAAGTTAATTTCTAGCATTGGGGTTTACTTTAGGTTTTTTTAATTATAATATTGCTCAGAGTATGTGCATGTCATTATCTTCACGAAATTATAATGAATTGGAAAGAACTTCATTTCAACATTTTTAGGATTAGATTAGATGACAATATAATGGTCCTGAATGGGGGTAATAGTTATCATCCCAATAATTTTAATGTACATTTTTACCAATACAATCATAATTTTTCATTAAAATATTTTTTGGATTCTAAAATAACCAAAACAATATTCATTTTGTTTAATAAATTTACATTATATTTCTTATATTAAAATTATTAATTAATAAAAGTATAAAAATAAAATATAGTAATAAAAATAACTATAGTAAATTTAAAAAATTTTCAAAAAATAATTATTAGTTGAAAAGATCCACTAAAAAGTTTCTATTCAGTCCTAAAAAAAAAATATTAAGATTTTTATTTAGAATAAAAATATCATAGCGATGACATGGATCTTTACTTAAGTTTACTACAAATGACATATAATTAAATGGTAAATTACTATTTTCACGTTTGGTACTTAAATAGTATTGTGAACACTTAAAGAACTTAAATATTATTTAGCAGACTAAAAATAAAAATAATTTTCAGTATAAAATATATATATGCAAAATCAGGCAGTTAATTTCGGGTCCAAAACCTTTTTGTTAATTATTATTCAAAACATTGATAAAAAATTGTAAAAACTACTATAGTTTTTAATACGTTATACAACATAATAGACAAGATCAAATAAAATTTATTACAATATATGAGTTTATTAGCAAAAGAGCAACATCGCCAAGGTCAAATATTTTATTATATAAAATCAGATTAGGTGCATAATGTTACAACTAAATAGTATTATTTTTATAGATTTCCATGTATATTTAAATATAGTAACAATTAATGTAATTTCAAACATTATACTGAAGCACATTTTATAACTGAAAGAATTGTTTGCATAAAATGTATGTGATGTAGAGTGTAGTGAAATAAATATTAATAATAATAATTAAAAGTAAAATATAAACATGCATTTATGTTTAATTCCTATGTGCATACATTATGTATAAAATATAAAATATACAATCAATATTTTTTAAATTTAAATAATTTAAATATACTATAAAGTAATTTTCATACTAGATGTATTTAGCGTTTTAAAAAATATTTCAATATATTTCTATTGAAATTAAACATGGAGTTTAATGATTTGTATACTAATATTTTTTATGAATAAAAATAAAAATAATTATTAGAATATAGGCTATTAAAATATATATATTTTATAGTTATAAAAATAAATAAATACATAAGACCATAAAAATAATAATAAAATAGATGATCTGTTTTTTTGCATACATTAATAATCAATATCAATAATTTAGTAAAATCAATAATCTGTATGAATAAAAAAAATACATCAATGTCTTAAAATCTTAAGACTAATTGCACAATACATTCAGTCTTATCTTGTACAAAATATTATTTATATTTGTATTAATAAATCATTTGCATTTGTAGTATATTTAAATACTTAACGATATATTTATATATCTATAGATTTAGTACATTTTGTTATATTTATTAAAAAAAGATAATAATAATTTTGGTTTGTTAAGGTATATTAAAAAAAAAAAAAAAAAATGGTTATAATAATCAAATGTATAAAATTGACATATTATAAAATATTTAAAAATGTGATGTCTTAAAAAATTAAATGTAGGTATATTAATAGAATTGTATATAATAATAAATATAAAAACCCTTGTAATCATCATTACTTCAATAAATTAATTTTTATATTTATATCATATTTTAATCTAAAATACCTTTGTACAGAAATAAAATTACAAATATTAATGAAACCCAATATTTTTTTTCACATCAATGATACTTAAATACAAAATAAATTAAATAATAGTATAATAAATGATAGACATGTTTTAAGTGTTAAAACAAAAACTATTTAACATTAAAAATATGTATTTGTATTAAAATTTCATAAATTTGTCAAAATTTACATTAAACTATGTCCATATAGATGAATTATGGTGTATTAAAATAATCTAAAGAATAAGATCATAATAATAATAATAATATATAATATTATATTGGTCATATTCTAGCTGCCTATCATAAATTTATAATTCCAAAATATACTACAAAAGGTTTTAGTTATGTATCATTAATTAAAATTACACCAATGTGGCAGTCCTAGATTGAGGTGTAGCTTCATCTTGATACCAAGATAACATTTCATTAGCAAATACACTTTCATCTAAACATAATTCATTATTTGGTTCAAATGAATCAACAGGACAAACTGTTTCTTCCATTAATGAAACATTTCTGTAAAATTAAATACATTTTAAATGTTTTTTTTATTATAGTGAAGTATATAATTATAAGATAACTTACTGAGGTACCAAGGGATGACAATTGTGAGGTTTTAAAGGTTGATAAATTCCTTTATTTTGTAATGCTGGTATTGGAGGCGGCAAGGATGGTGTTGGTGAAGGGTTAGCTGTAGTTTGAACTACTTCTGGAGCTGCACTATTAGAATTTGCTGATGGTTTCCTAAATCTTGTACTGTATTTATAAAAATCAGACATTTCAAATGGCTTAGTTACTTCACGATACGGTTGCCATTTTCCAACCTGAACAACCGTATGATTTTTTGGTGATTCAAATGGAACCTATTAAATAAATATGCATACATACATAATTATTCAAATTAAATAACCAAGAATTATAAAATAATTACAGTGTCAAAATGACTGACTAGTGGATCGTACGGAAGTGGGTGGTTTTCAGGTTGTATTGGAGGCGAATGCATTTTAATAGGAGGCGGTAAGTCATGAGTAAGTGTTGGCCCAGACTCAACACTACTACTGTCTAATGATGTTTCAACCCATTTTTTTTCAGAATTTTTTCTACTTTCAGACAATGAAATCTGATTTGAATCTGTAAATGCTTTTTCTATTTGTTGCTGATTTTCATTCTTAATGTTACCCAGAGAATGAGTTCTCATTAAACTATTTTCTGGGTACATTTGATTTGGTAATAAAATGGTAGTTGTGGGATGCTGTGAATTTGTATGTCGTGGCATTACAGGAATAGTCGAAGGTTCATGATCAACACTACTATTACTTCGAGAACTAGAACTTCTAGTGTGTCGCCTATCTAAACTTCCAAACCTGTAATCACAAAATATTAAATTGTTTAGATCATCTTTGTTATAAAAGTGTAGTATCACAAATTATAAAATATAATAATGTATACCTGTCTCTATACTTAGACGTGAAATCTTGATCAATAATTTTACTTGACAATTCATGACTTGATGGCAAATTTGTAGAATTTGAATTATTATTAAAAAATACACCATTATCTTTAGGATGAGTAACTATTAATTCAACAACGTTTATTAATTTTACAAATATATTTTTTAACAATTAACTAGGAATTTACCATGTTCTTTATCCAAACTAATTGTTGATCTTGGTAATAGCATTGGTTGCATATTGGAACTAGGTATATGTTCATGAGTATTCCATAAATTATGTATCCCATTTCCAATTCTAAAAATTGATTAATTAAAATTTTTTTTAGTAAAATTATTATTTTTTATGTATAAAATGTAATATATTTTAAATTATTTAAATTTACTATGTTATGTTAAAAATACTTTAAAGAAAAGATATTAATTATTTTAAATTTCCACTATATATATATATATATATATATATAATTCTTAAAAAATGATTTTTTTTTTTAATAATATTCAACTTTAATTAAATTATATAATTGATAAATTATTTAATGTTGGAGTTTAAGTACTTATATTTAAACTAAAAATATTGTATACGTTTTATAAACAATTTGAGTGAGTTTAAGTTTAAAATAATTAAATATTTAAAATTACCTTGGATCATGAGAATTTCTTTGACCAGGGAATTTGTTATATGATTGAGACTGTCTTAAATTACTTTTGTTAGATACAGCTTTTGGATTCAAAGATTGTACATTCGGTTCTTTAGGTACAACAAAAGTACCATCAGTCACGCTAAGATTGTTCACAAAATCTAATAAAAAACAACAAAATATACATTTTTAATTTATTATATTTTATTAATTGTCCTTAATCAATCATTTTATTTCATGATCTTATTTTATTTTCATAATAATTATTTATGATAAATACTCGTTATATTTTAAAATAAAATAGTTAAACTACATTTTAAAAAGCACATTTTTAGTTTTTGCTATTTAATAATCAATTATACAATAAATAATCTTATAAAACAAACATTAATTATTTGGAAAATTGAATGTGATTTTTAGTTAGGTTATAACAATGATATACTTTGTTTTAATACATAATGGATCCTTCATTATGAACACCAGATTTAATCTTGTTATTGTTTGGTTAGAAAAAGTTGTTAAATTAGTTAATTTGTTGATAAAAGTCAAAATTAAAATTAAAATATGAATAATGCATGATCAATTCTTGTTGTCAATATTCATAATAAATAAATGTCTTGATAATTTGTAACAATGATTCCAATAGTTCTTACTGTTATTTTGTTATAAAAATTCCTATAAATGTATGTACATATTGCAGTAAATCATATTATTCAACTGTTTTGTACACAGATAAGGTAAATACATAGTTGTTTTTTTGTTATTAGTATAGAACATAGCTTTCTTAAATACAATTTCACACACTAACAAAAAGATGTTTTCTAAGAAAAACTGTTAGAAACAGATGATTTAATCAAATTATTAGATGGTAAATAGTTGATACTGAGGGAATCAGGTGAAAATAATAAATTATGTTGTACCAGGTAGATTGATTGCAACAATAAATATTGTAAGTATAGCACAACTGAAAAATTATGTAACAGTAAATGTCATGGAACTAGAGCTTGTGACAAAAAATAATTTATAATAATAACAATGATTGTAGTATATTGATTTCATTTTTGAAAAATACCTATATAATTTTTGATTAATACTATTTGGGATTCACTTAAATATTTGGCTCATAAAATAATTAAAAATTAAAAATCATAATTGTGTTTGGTAAATAATGTTAATAACTAATGAATAACATTAGTTTCTGCTTTAACAAAACATTTACAAATATTATAATGTGTAAACTGCTTGATGAATGTTCTACTTGAATGTATATACTTGAAATGTCTTGTAAATAAAAAAATTAAATATGTGATAATAATTATATGTTGATCAAATTGTTAATATTTTATTTATGACAAACTTATGATTTTAGAAAAGATATTGAAAATAATACACTAATACACAGAATTAAATGATTCTCATATATGAAAGCTAAAAAGATATGTAACTGTACTTAATAAATAAGAATGAGTAGTGTAAATAGTTTTGATTATTCCTCATGATATGATCTGCATAATTTAACTAAGCTCTTATAGCCATTTTAGTTCTTTCTATTTTCTAATTATTTTTAGTATCCCTTAATTGATAATACCATCTGTCCATTAATATTTTAGAATTTGTCTATAAGTAACATTTTAACAGTATATTGTCTTTCATGCTAACTAACTATGTTAGTGTCTAGGCTAAATTTTCTTTAGTATACATTGTAAAAATTTGGATATTTTCTTATGTAGGGAACACATAATACCTAAAAAATAGCACTTCTGAAGCTAAATTAAAGTTACTAACTTAAATTTATACTATTTTATATTACTATTGTTTATTTTATTATTTATCTTATACATATTATTTTCACATAAGTGCATAAATAATTGCAATACTTTGCACTTACATTTTTAAATATTAAATCTAGATAAAAATGTCCTTATATGATAATAATATTATAGGATGAAATGTATTCAGTAGAAAAAATATTGATAGTAAAAATGTCCATATAGACTGTGTAGTCGTTAAAGCAAAAATGTGATAATAAAGTTTAATCTTCATGTTTTCTAACAGATAAATGCCAAAATAATACAAGATCAGTTTAACAAAAAAGAAACCTTGTATTAAATTTTTATACAAAGTTATGAATTTTAAACATTTTTAACTAGCAAATAATACAAATATTCTCATTATTTTGTAAAAATATTTCAAAACTTATGCTTTATATAGAAAATGCTAATAAAAATATTTGGTGAAAATTTCATAGATCTATCGTTATTTATTTTTAATTACAATGAAATGAGAACATTTATTTAACACACAATTTTCTGGTTTTTAATTTTCCTAATAACTAACAAAAGTACTAAGAATTTTATAGTAAAAAAAAAAAAAAAATGTTTTGAGACACAACACATAAATAAATAAATAGAGACATTATTGTGAAAATAAATAAATTCATGCTCTACTCAGAATTGAATATGATTTATGTGTAGCTGTATGTCAAGTAGAAATAGATTTTGTGTATAACAAGAAAATTATATGGTTATATTTAATCAGATAAAGTGCATTTACCTTTAAATTGTATTACTAGTGTTAGATAAAAATATTAAATAACCAACTCAAGAATTTAAACATAAAACTTAAGAGTGGTATGTGGGTAAGCAAGTATGTAAATTATTAGATTTCTCTACTCTAAATGTATAAGATTGAACACTGGATCATGGTATAGCTGGCAAACATGTATCTACATGACTAAAATAATTTAGGAATTAATAATTTAAACTTTACTTGGTCTATGTTACAATTTACATTTATCTACTATAACTGTAACATATTTTACCAAAGTCCCAAAACTTGTCAATTTTACTTAAAGAAATTATTTTTCTTACTTATTTTAACTTAATTAAATTTAAATAGCTTTTATTTTTATTTTTCTCTAATCTTAACAATAATGATCATAAATTAAATATTACCTGTTGTGTAACTGCTCTCAGGGCGAGGCTTTTTTTTTACTTTTTGATTATTACATAAATTGATTCTTGTTTCGAGTTCAATAATTCTACTTTGACTTTGTTGATACATCATTCTATGTTTACGCCGCACAGATTTATTGGCAGTCTCATCATTAGCAAGTCCTAAAGCAGCTTCAGCAATTCCTTTTTGGATTTTATACTCCAATTCAAGTGAAGCCAAAGTTTCATCCTAACAATTAATACACTTATACAAAATCTATAGGTATATTAGAGTAAAAATATTAATGACTACTTACATCTTTAAATTTCAGCTTATTTATTAAATTTTCAGGATAAGTAAACGATGTTCCAACACGTCGACGAAATGTAGGTGGTGTTTCACCAGGATCCAATGGGATTTCCGGTGGTAAGCTGCCTGTCAATTCTGCTTCTTGTATACATAATCGTTTTAACTCGCGATTCTTTTCGGTAATTTTAGATTCTAGTGCCTTACGCCTAGATTGTAAACTCGCAACCATTGTGTCAACTTTATTAGAAGAGCATTCTGAGAAATATAAAATATGAATTACATAATAAATAAATTAAATAAAATACGTTAAATTTAATAATCTACACTTTACACATATTAAGCAGTTAAGAACCAGCACATCGATACTAAACAATAGATTGTACAACACTCTTACCCATAGTTTTTTAAATGCATTGCGAAATTAGCACGTTCATAAACCGGAATTTTATACGCTACAACATTGCGCGTGAAATTAAATGTTTCAGCGAACTAGGTACGTTAAGAGGAATTAGATGACATCAACCGGACGTAATAACACTAATAAATGATACAATTAAACACGAAAATCAGTGAAGTTAACACTAAACATTAAACAATAAGCTGAACTACATTAAAATATTTCACGGCTTATCTGGTGCGTAATTGCTTGGCGAAAACAATGCGACCGTCTGATAGCTATAATCATTGCTTTGACCAATGAACGACTAAACACGAAAACGATAATATTTATAACGTTTCTGACATCCATCTGCCAGCCGTCCGTCGCTTTGTATTCTGTTATCATTGTTGTATTGGGGTGATCACTGTTGTATGAATAACGACGAGTTATAACGATTATAATATTGTACGATATTGTGTAATGTACCATCAACGCTAAATCAAACATCAATCGACAATTATTATTAACGGGTGTGTAAAGTAGGGTGACCAAACTAAGTTTGGTAACCGTTTTTCGTAGCACTAGTGTAAAGAAATCTCGTATGTTTGGTACCATTCGTAACAAACATTAGAACTCGGTGAATATCTCTGTCGTGGTCGCATTACAATAATTATTTACAATGCATATTATCGGGCGTCGAGTATTTAAAATACATCCACAAGATAGCGCCATGGAATTTGCCCACAGTCTTTTTGACCAACTATTGTACATTAGCGCCGCGACGGATCTAGATAACTGTTTTCCGCAAGAGTCCGCGGCACCACACACGATAACGCGTCAAACGCGTATTCATTATTCAATACATTTTTAGTGGGAGGGATGGAAGTTCAATAAACTCAAACTTGTTTAATAGCGGAAAACCACTCTTTTCCTCGTGCGCCGGGTATATATTTTTATTGTAAACAAGTTTCGAGTAAGAATAATAAAAATAATATATTTGAATTGCAACAAAAACAACAAAAACCGTTAAACTTCGTTTAAACATCTAGTTGCGTCAAAATTTTAATTTAAAATGTCGATAAAAAAAAAACTATGTAGGTACTAAACTTACATTAAATGTTTAATCTTTTTAATCCAGTCAAAATTTTTATCAACATTTATAAAAAAAAAATATATATTAAATTTAAAATTTAAAATATTAATATATATATATATAATTAGCTCAAAGGTTAAAATACTTAGAAAATCATACGATGTATAAGAAATGAAAATATAAAACGTTTGATTAGAAATCGCCTTTAACGCATGAATATTTGTTTTTGTCAAAATTGAAAATTTGGATACGCGTAAAAAATATTCATGAAATACATTTGACGTTTTATTTAATTGAACTTTTAAATTAAGTAGGTAATAATAACTTACGAGGAAACTTGTATATTAAACGTATATTCTACGTATTTTATTATGTTGTTAAAAAATTAAGAACTAAACATGTATACCGTAGATCAGTGGTTTTCAACTGGTGTGCCGTAAGCGTCCTTTAAGTGTGTCGCTATAAATCTATTATTAGTTTTTTATAAATATGTATTTACCAGTGTTATTATCGATATTCGGTAAAAACTGGTAGGATAAAACATTAATCGTATGGATTGGTGTGCCATGAAAATTGTTTAGGAGATGAAATGTGCCACATAGTTAAGGTTGAAAATTACTGCTGTAGATATAGGTATAATATGTTCTAATGCTGATAAACGAAATAGTCATCGGGATCAATCTCGGAGATTAAATGGCATAATAGTATGATGGGTCATACTGTCAATGTACCATTTACGGTATTACGGTTTTGTTAAGGTATTATTTTCTTGACATGTCCTATCTAAATCACGAATTATTGTTTGACGTTAGGTTTCGTTGTTTCTATCTACATTATCTTATCTCGATAATAAACGAGCGCAGAAGTTTAAACATCTTTTAGATTTTTGTTTTTGTATTGGTCTGTATAGATAGAGAATTATAGATATTGTCGAAAGTGTATGAGTGTTCCATCTGTCGTCCACAGAGACATTAGATATACAATTAACTGTAATTCATAGCTATAGATTATAGTCTTATTGATTTGATATTTTGATGCAAAACTAACCTGTATTATTTGCTGAATAATATAATAAAACCTCTTAACTAACATGAGGTTATTTATATTCTTATAATACTCTATAGTTGCCATATACATAATATGAAATATCTTTAGAAATAAAATTCACACCGTCTCCGCTCAGAATCATTTTTCATGTATAATAATTAATATTGCAGAATCCAAATTTAACACATACATTTTGGTAAGGTTAAGAGAAGCTACTCTCATAATCTATTATTATATTAAAGTAGAATAACTTCCCGTTTTTTTTTTTTATATTTGCATTTTTTATTTAACTTGCAAAGCTTGTTTCAATTTATTTTAATGTATGATATTTTGATATAATCTACTATTATAATTATAGGTACTGATAAATTATTTTTTTAATAAGCATATATAATAATGTTAAAGTTTTTTAGGAGCGATTAAGAACTAAAAAACGATTTGATATACCTAGCTGTTTTGATTTAAAACATATTTTTACTTATTCATTTCATATTACATTAAGTGCTAGATCTCTGAAATATTCAAATACTCAATATTCCAACAATGTTTACAATTATATATTATTGATTGGAAAAATAATATTATACTATTCATAAACGGTAAACCGTAAACAGTAACATAGTATCATGATAATCCTGATTTTTACTTTTTAGGGGCTGTTTCCTGAAATTTTTTTATTAAATTGGTAGATCTAAGAGCTTGATAAATAATTATTTAAAGCTTAATAGATACTACATACTATTTACTTAAGTATGTTCACGTATTTTAAATTTTAAAGTTGTATCTAGGTACAACATCGTTATTAATCTTCATTATTTTTATAAATATTTATTAAAAAACAATTTTTTAATACGGTTAATTCAATGATAATTGAATGCGAAATTTATAGTACATTAATATATTAATTAAATATATATTTAAATAAAATTATGAATAAGATTGGTATAGGTATACAGGTGGTCGGTATTCCTAGAAATAGTTTTCATAAATACATATTTCAACGCTTCATAACACTACTAAATATATAGGTAGGTTATAAATTTACTTAAACTGCTATAGGTACTTCTTTTTAAATTAACTTTCTTAGTTCTTAGTTCCATTTTTTAATAATAATATAGGTAAGTATCTAAAGTATTCCTATTTTCTTACGAATTAAGCATACTATCTAAGATAGATAATTGTTTCATAAATTATAATGTAAACATTATTTATACATACTAAATAATAACAAGCGTGGTTTTACACCCAAACAATTAGGATTTAATTAATTTTTGCTATACTTACAATATACCTAAGTATATTCTTAATCATCTCAAAAGAGAATATCAAATTAAAAATAAAATATCTATCAATTTTTCATTTTGCTATGAACAATAATATATTAATTGTTTTAGAGATATATTACATACACTTTATAGCTATAGAACTACCATATTAAATTTTACAAAATCAATTATTTCCTATTAGGGTTTAATTTTTCTTCCGGTGACAGTGTGGTGTGTAATGTGTACAGATGACAAATATACATACATAACGACAATGTGACACAATAAATAAAATTCGATAGTAATATAATACTGGGCAACTGAGTAAGCGATATCTTACAGTATGTAAACAATTAACAAATACAACAATTTATATTGTTCCCAGAATAGGTATACTCTTCAAACATAAACATAAAATAGCCACCATTTACCACTGTGATGGAAGAGTAGAAATAAAGTAGGTAAAGTTGTATTATATTTTTTTATAAATTTAGTGTATTTAAATGTTTTTAATTAAATTTAAATTGCAATCAAAGTCTCATTTGTATTAAAAAATACACATGTAGGTATTTGCATTTAAATGAATGATTTATTTATTTATTCTAATTAATCTAATTAATAAATTCCTAAAGGCAATTTTAAAAACAAATTAATATTAAATATTTCACCAAATACCTAACTAAATAAATATGAATAAATAAAAAAAAAGAGAGAGCATAAAACTTTGTACAAATATTATATTATATCATACTTCAAATTACATAGGGCGTATTTTAAAATAATAGAATTTATTTAAATATTAAAATTAAAACCATGATTATAAAATAGGTATATTGAAGTATATTTTATATCAGATGCGTCAATACATTAAAATTGGGTTAGTTTAGATTAAGTTGAGAAGAATATTTCAGCATATTAAAATTGATAGATATGTCTTGAAGTCTATATAAAGGAAAATTTTGATTAAGCAGCTGATATACTATTTTAAATGCCAAAATATAAACTGTAGTATAAACGTATGGTATCTTCATAAGTTTAAAAAATAATTTATTTAAATTTCATAAAATAATTATAGCTCATAAACTCTATAAATATTATTTTACTTTTATTAGGCATCAAAAGTTGAAACTTTAATTTTTAGAATGTAACAAAACGATTATTATATTAGCTTGACAATTATATATATTTTTGTCTGTGTTTGAGAACACTTTTCGGAGCATAAAACTACTTCAATTTTCAATATTAAGGGTTATAGTTTCTAGTACAAATTAGATAAAGTTTGTAATTTTTTTTTGTGGTAGAGAAGAGTTAAAAGTAATAACATCCTAGTGCTTTCCTATATAATTGGGAAAAACTAAAAAAAAAAAACAACAGGAAACAGTAATAATATTTACGCAACAAATGTTTCCAACAAAATCAATTTTGTTTGTTGAATTGAGAAAAAAAAGAACACCCTAGGGACTTGACATTTTCACCTAATATTTATATTAGCATTTCTTAATACAATATAATTTTGCTTATTTTTGGGTAAAGTAATATTTAAATAAAAATTATTTTAATATTTTACATTTTAAATCGTTAAGTATGCATAATCATAACTATAGTAAACAATGTAATACCTATAATATACTACAGACTATTTAATTCCTGTGCCATAATAACATGTTTGAAATTATACAGAATCAAAGACATTTAAATAACTATACTCACCTTTTTACCATTATTAGCAGGATATAACTATACAAGAATACAATTAAATGGTAAATCTTTCCATGAATTTTAAACAATATTTATCATTTCTTGTTTCTTCTAGACTGTCTACTGTCTAGATTACTGAATATTAGCATTTAGCGCATATTGACGCGAAAATTATTCTATAAATACTCTTGTTTGCAATGGTACACTATACAGCCCACTTAATTAATATTTTTGTATTTTTCTACTTACTATTTTAATTTAACAACCTAAGTTCAATTGAATAACAAATAACAAAGTTAAAAAAATGAAAAACATTTGTATCACAATATAATATTATGACTTAACATCTGATTGAAAACATTTGGTATCGCTACTTATGTTTTATTTTTGGCAGACCAAAGAATGGGTTTTAAAAAAAGTTAGTGCAAATTTTAGTTTTTACCCCCTATAAATGACGTGGACTTGCGTAAAAAACAAATTGTAATAATGTAATCATACCTATTGATTTTGTTATACTTATTAGTTATTAATTACATATACTATGTAGTTTATCTACAATAAGTAATAATTAATAAATTAGTTATGAATCAATATATCATGACTACTTCACTATGATCCATATAGGTAGTTATGTAATTGTGAGATATGAAAGGACAAACAAAATCTATTCAATAAATTTTCTATTCCGACAATTGATTAACACTTTTTTTTAGAAAAATTGTATTATACCAAATTTTGTGTACATAGCAATTGCCTGATTTCTAATGATCAAGTGATCAAGTAAACAATCCAATAATTCTTCTCAATAACCATCTTGATATCTATCCAATAATGTATAGAACATAGCTGTAGTATAAATTGTTCGACCACAATAACGTTAGATGAATTCTTTATTTATTTAAATAAATATATTTATAGATATAAATAATCAAAAGAATTATAATAAGTGTTTTTACTTATAGTACTCTAAAGCGATTTCCAAAAAAAAGAACATCACTTTTAAATCAATAGTTTTACCACGCTTTGTTAAAAATCTCCTTCATAATTTATGTTTCATATATATATATATATATATATAAATTATACATCTATATTGCAGACATGATTAAACATTGACAGTGTATAATGTATATTGTTATTCTACGTTAAAAGTTTAAAGTTTAAAAAAAGAAAAGGAAAAATATAGGTAAAATATTTATTTAAATTTAAAAACTATATTATAAACTGCCACAATAGATTCTTTTTCAATTTAAAGTTTTAAGTTTTTACTAAAAAAGTTAACAGTTTTAAGTAGATTCAACGTGTAATATAATGGATATTAGTATCATTATTATCGTAGTATTACATCCAGTGAACACAGATTCCATGATTAGATTTTTAATAATTAAAACAAAAATAAATATTTGGATGTTCAAATGATTTGTCTGCAAAAAACTATCAACGTTTAATTACTATATTTTTTTCTTTGATACCAGTAAGTATTTTATATATATTGTTAAAACTTAGATATAATCAGGTAATTTTTTTCGAGAACTTTTAAACCTTAAAATAAATTATTGAAATCGAATTCTATGTGAAAAAATTGTTTATTAATTACTAAAAATAATACGATATGGAACTGATAGGTATGTAGTATTTACATTATTAATACACACAGTCACAATCATCTTACTTTTTTGACTTAAGGTTAAGTTTGTGATTTCATCGTTAAATCTTTTAAACTTTTTTTTTAGTTCTTAAACTAATTATGTACGCATTATATATATATTTTTTATATTTGTGTGAAATGTATTCTTGTTCTATAAAATTTAATATTTAGTTATCACTTGTCTTGCATTAAAAAAAAAAATAATAATAATAATCTTAAGGAGAGCCTAAGAGGCCACTTGATATGTACTTTGACGACGTTAATAGACGACGCTAAACGCCCAAGGCACTTTTTATGTATAAAGAATCACAATTAAGAGCCATAATAAGTGGATGTGGGGAGGTTCAGAAGAAAATGCCATCGTGGCACAAATTTTAATATAAACTAAAATGATTGGTGAATATACCACACATATGTTATATTAATGCGACATTTTATACATGAATATTTCGGTACCTAAGTTCAATACTATAGTTGCATAGTTATTGAAAAAAAGTCATAAAGAACTTAATCAATTCTGATAATTTTTTATGATCAAAATAGCCTATAATATAGTTATACATTTAGAAAAAGAAAAATCTCTATAAAAACAGCACTCATCTATAGATTGAAAATTAAATGCAGATTTTTGTACTTTTGACAGGGTATAATTTTTTAAACAAATCGTTAAATCTCGAGACAAAAAAAAAACCCATACTCAGCGATTTATACACACTTTGAGACAAAAAAAGTTCATTAATCTAAAATCGCCATATAGGATGTAGGTGCCTATATACTTTACCATGTGTGTGCTCAAATCAGATTTTTTTTCAAATAGTTTTTTGATTTGTGATACAATAAAATGTTTGGTGTTTAAAGTACCTACCTTATAAAGCTATAATACGTTTTATACGCTAGTGGCTAAAACATGCTCTAGTGCTCAGCTGAAGTAAAACGAAAAGCCGAACGACTTTTTTAAAGTAATTTCTTTATAACTCAGCAGCAACGCGATAACCATTATGCGAGGTGATGTATCACTGTGTAGTTATGTGCATGTGTGCGTATATCGTATATGTATGTAATTTGATGATTGCATACAAGTCTCACAAGTCGTGGTCTTTTATTATTCCGTGAGCCCACGTCCGCCCACCCACTTGCCTCTGTGAGCGCCCCACGGACATATTATTTTCCATAACGGCCCACATGGCTGCTGAAGGGTCTGCAATACATCTATTATATTACCTATTATTATTATCGTGACTGTACGGTGATCACGTGACGACGATCTCTATCGCTCCCACAACTTTTCCAGCTTTCACACAATGCCTATATATACTTTACTATTGTATTATTATATATACACGGTCGGCTTTTAAATGCACTGTAAGGAAAAATACAAAAAAAGTATAAATACATAAAACGTACCCGGTACAGTACCCACGAATAATAAACCCAAAGAAGGGTATAGGCACTAGATTGTATAATGGTGTGTATATATATTATATATAATAAACAGGCACAGGTATTATATATAGATTTACCTATGCTCTATATACATATATATTATATACATGACTCCCCTAATCGATGAGATGGGTTTCGCGTTCATGCACGTTATACGCGAGTTTACGACACTGCGTGCATTATTATCGACAACATCAAGCGTCAAGTTTTTCTGGCTGAACACGATAGTAATATAATACAAAAATATATATAATATTATTATGTTTCGGGAATATCGAAAAATAGGGCGTTTTAAAAGAGTCTCTGGTGAGAGTAATATGAAGTCTATACATTTTTTAACAGTAGCTGACAATATTTCTCTCAATCCAAGTATAAATTCACTATATCTATAAATATGTGATAGAGAGTTTTTCCATATTGTCAATAAGCTATTATAAAGATCTTCTGTAGTTATCTATTCTTTAGGTGTAAACATCGATTCCCAGAGATCTTTTTTGGGCTTAAAGATAATTAAAAAATACAACTATCTTAGCAATATATTCGTATAGTATTATAAATGTACACTTGTGATTCGTATTAAATAATTCCAATCAGTTTTTAATTCATCAGATTAAAAAAAGTCTATAATTAACTACCTCGAAAATGTATATGCATTAGCAAAGACACATTGTGATATTATTGAAACTGAAAATATTCAATGAAAATGATTTGGAAATTTACACCACTTGATAGTCAATATGTCACTGCTTGCTTATAATTTATTTTCACTTCAATTCAAATGTATAATTATTTTTTTTCTCGATTTATAAAAATATGATAATAAAACGGTTTATATTTTATATCTTTGGTTTGAATTATTATTTAATATTTGTTGATATTTATATTTAAAATAATATTCAATACTATTTAATTAATATATTACAAACATGCAAATATTTTATTTTAAATATATTTTATTTTATTTTAATAATATTTAATTATTTTAAATTATTTTAAATAGTTTTAGATTATCTATATTGTCTACACTTAGTTTTTAAGTTAAAAATTAGAATTTACTTACAAAAGTATATAATCCGACTAAGTATTGAAATATATGTTATTAAAAATAGACGCAGTTATTTCAAAATATTGTTCTGTAAATAAACATACCAGTAGCATTAAAAATGATAAATGTTTGTATACAATATGTGTGTTTGGGTACCTCATGGCTCATAGTATATCAAACCTTCACTCAATCCAACAAAATCCGACCAAGAAATTCAATGTTCTTTAAATTGGTGATATACACTCAGTGTGTGTATATAAGTACACAACAACTATACCGTGTGTATATATTGTTATATCTGTATTTTACTCTAGGTAAAAAAAAACAAGAGCTCTAGAAAATATGTATACCCTTCATATGGAAATTTTAAATACGCTCGTGTAAACAAGTAACCGTTGTATAATAACATATCGTCAAACGAGTGAAGAGGGGGTAAGTTACAATAACATTTATTCTTTTACAGTAGTAATCACACTATAATCCATGGTTTAAATACATTGTAACAAAGTTAACTCAAATAGGATATTGAATAAAAATTGTAGTACACTTGATATTTCAAATGTTATGTTAGGAGATTTTAAATGGCATTTTATACAATTTTCAACTATACGGCATAGTTAACGAATGGTTTATGCTTTAATTTAAATTCTCTACATTGTCCGTAACATATTATAATACGTATACCAACACACACTCACATAATTATATATATGATATTCGACTGACGATGACGACGACGTTCTATGATAGAACTTCTATACTGAAAATTAAAATATTATTATATTTAGGCATCCCGGGTAGTTTATTATAAATGACGATATACTCTGCAGTTACCACCGTCACACGAAATCACTCACATTATATAATATTATTATTAAACGCATATTATAATAGTACGTGTACTATAGGTATATCGTGTATGTATGTTTGTCTGGCCTATTATGTTGCGCAGTCTCTCGTTCATCCGAGTGCAAATCGTCGTCGTCGTCGTCGTCGTCGTGTCGTACACTCGTACACATAATATTATGATATTATTTTGTTCGAATTATTCACACACACGTCTTTTACGTCTGTGCATGACTAAATGATGATCTCAAAGTAATATTTTACCACTGCGCGCTCTAATATTGATCGTTGTAAATTCGACTAAAAAATTTTTAATAGTTTTCAAAAATTATTGGTAATCGTTAGTTGTTGAGTTCTAATCGTGTGTGACTAACTGTGTAATAATCATGTTAGGCTATTTTCGGTAGAGTGTAATCGCTTTAATAAGCTTAAAAATGATCACATGAATTACTCGAAACGTTATATGAGAAACGAACTAGATCATAGATTTAAATTTATTTTAACTTTTCAATAGATACCTACGTAGGTAGATATTTTTGATAAAATTCTATGACCAGAATCTTTTATAAAGTTTTTAAGCCTTAACTATACACATTGAAAATATTATACAATTTCAATTATTACAAATAATTTTTAAATTTAATCAACATTTTTAATTTCGAACACATAATATTAAAATCATATTTTTGTTTTCGCTTATTTTAGATTCTGAAGAGAACGATAAATGTATTGATTTCCCATTAATATGTTTATTGATAATCTATAAAAAGTAAAAAAATAAAAAAAATACTTCAATCTTCAAGTTTAATGATAATTTTTGACAAAGAATTTAATTTAATTTATACATTAAATAGAAAAATATGATTAGAATAATATAATATAATAATAGAATAATATGATTCGACATACGTTTTACTTGTAACTAAATAAAAAAAAAAAAATTGTTATCATAATCAATTTTTATATAAACATTTTAAGTTCGAAATATGACAAAATTCGTCTATACTACAAATTACTTGTATAATAAAAATTTTTAACATCTCCAGTTTTTATAACTAAAGCTTGAAAATTTAATGCAAAATTAATACAAACATTTTAATTAAACATTTGAATAAAATTACATATATAAAAGATGAATAACATTAATAACCTTGTTATTATTAGAAAACATTATTTACATGAACTTAAACTTACAAATGTATCATAAATTTTATTTAACGAAAAACTGTTTTCAAAATACATAGATTAATTTTAAAATAATACACATTTATTCCATGGAAGTTTTTTATACTATTTACGGTAAGATAGAACTAAAAAAAGTTAATAAAAATAATTTATTTTGGCATAAATATATTTTTTATAATTATTAAATATGAATAATATAATAAATACAATGTTTTTACTTTTTATTAATATATTATTCTACGAGTATAATACTAATAGTAAAATAAATTACTGCTTAATCGCAATATCAAAAACATCTAATAAAATATAACATAGGTTAACAAACCGTCTTTACTTTGAATTATTTTTCTTATTCAATGATTTAACATGTTTATAACAATTATTTACACGACACCTACAGTAGTATAGCAAAGGCGTAAAACAGAATCCACTTAGGTACCTACTTAAATTTTTTTTTCAATTGTTGAGAAAAGTACTGAGAAAATTTTACATTTGACTCTCTAAAGTATGAAATAGATCTCATTTGTTACACATCATTGTAAAGTAAATGCATGCATTGCTCAACTGTTTTAAATTTAAAAATTATAATATGAGATTAAAAAGTATTATATGAATAAAAAAAATTAAATATGTTAAACCGCACCAATCACACTGTGATGAGACAGCCATAACTCATATAAAAACTGAAAAGATAATATTGATTTTAGTTGTAATTCTACCTACCTATTATTATACACCGGATCAAAGCATTCAACATAATTTATACTATAAATTATAATCCCGTATTAATTGCTTACAAATAATAATTTTGTAAAATTATAAAATCTAACAAGTCACAAACAATATTTGAATTGTTTTTTTCGAATATGAATCATTTAATTATATATTAACACAGTTAAACGAATAACAATGCATAATATTTATACTTTATTAGAATTTTAAATAATAATATACTTGAAGTTAATGGTTCATTTATTGGTTAAATTGTATGACGTATATAGTAAATGTTTGATTGAGAATCATGTTTGCATGTTGTGTAAAATTATGTGATTTTATTTTGTGAACTTTTAAGTTAATTTAATTGTCGTTATTGTGATACATTTTTTTTACATTTGACAAAGATAATACTTTAAGTAGTGTAATTGATTGTAAGCGATTATACAAACAAAACATTATTAAGGTTAAAAGTCACATAATACTCATAATATTTTAATAACTTAATACTGTTTCAGTCGAAAAAAAATAATTGTTCTAATTTTAATGATATTTATTTATGAATTAGTTATATATAGTTATACTTATAAAAATTATTATTTAAATCCAAATGATTTTATACAAGTTTAATAACGTATATCAAGATTAGTTTTAATGGTATTCTCTGCAATTAAGTCTTAAAGGTTATTTCCGCGATAAGAAATAATGCTTTCATTAGCAAAATACAAATAGTTTCAATTTGACAGACGTTTTAAGTTTTAATAACATTTAAGACGGATCTGTTATACGTTAATATCTGCATATATAGCGTGTTATTTTTAACTAAACTGTACTGTTTTAGAGAATATTTGTATAATCTATCACTGTTGATATGATGTTCGTCTAATTTAAAGTTTAAAAAAAATCAGCATCTATTTATGCATCACTTTTTAGTATGTTTAAGAGCAACTTTTTATTTCTTGAGTTATTTTCCAAAAATATAGTATTAAAAATACTAATTTATCAAAAGCCATATGAACCGCAACAAAATTAAGTTAGGATTATTGATAATAGTATTGGTATTGGATATATGAAAGTAGAATGTCTCCTATGTCAACAATTCTTATATTAATAATTAATTAATAATAACAAATTTGAAATTTCTATCGTCATTCAGCACAAATTACTTATACTCGTAGTTCGTACTGCTACTGTACTCGTATACCTTATTCATAAAATGTCTAGACACTAATATATATATATATTTACGATTTCACGTTTTTAACATACCTATTATTTATACATCATATTATAAGTACTTTATTCTTACTGACGAAATGTTAAAAAAACTTCCCTCTCCTGGCTATTCTACTACAATATATGCACATATGCACATACTACGTTCTCGCAAACCTTAAAAAATATTTAACAATGTTTTATGAAATAATATCCTAGTAAACAAGTGTTCTTTATTTCATTTTTCCGTTACTATTAGCATTGATTTGAGAATATTCTAAAAGTTTATTATTTTAACAATATTGTTTATTATTTTACTTAATAGTCAACTCAAATTATATTATGTGCAATAGAGCCACGTAGAAAAGAAATACAAATAGAAGCTATCAATATAAAGTTTAAAATGTAATCAAAAAATGTTGAAAAATTATTTTTAGTTAAAATGTATTAAAAATGTATACAATTGTTAAAAAAAGGTAGACGCAATTTTTTAATTAGTCGAATACAAATGTATTAAATAATGAAATACGAATAATATGATTGTAAATTATAAAAACTTTATTAAAATAGGTACTGTTTAATATTGATACCAATAATAAAAGCCACAAAAAAACTATTTAATAAATATAGTCGTATTTATATAAATATATAAATATATTTAATAATAATTGCAAAATCCTCATAACACAGTTACTTATATTAATTTATTCTTTTATGCATATTTTTTTTACCAATTTGATTCTTTTCTATAAAAATATTTTCTATAGTTGTATTATTATAAGCAAACTATAACAATGTATTTTGTGAAAAAAATAAGTATATAATTTGTCGACAGATAAATTACTAAATATAAAAAAATAAATGTAGAAAAATTTTCTTTTAAACAGGTAAAAATGTTGGTTGGTGGGACTTTTAAAATTTGTAATTATTTATTAGATATTATAATTATAATTAATTATCGTATGTTTATATATGTTTTTAATTTTAGCATATTAAATAATAAATTAATAAAGTATATTTGTAAATAGTATCTTTATACATACTTAATAAATATTTATATCAAAAATAAAAATAAAAATATACTATAAAATAAATTCATGTTAATATAAATAACAAAAAGATAATTTCATATTAAATTTGAAATTTGTAAGTAGCTTTTTCATATTCTTCCTCTATAATTTATTGTATTTTGGTTTTATCGATAAGCCGGTCTTGTTAAAGAATTATCCTTTATACCTATGTTATATTTAAATACATGAAAAACGAATAACTATAATAGTAAAATCGTTATATAGATTATTAATTAATTAATTATTTTATAGAATATTATTTTAAATTGACTCATTGAAATTATTGTTGTTATATAAATATTTAATATAATATTAATAATAACATAATAATGTCTAAATCTAACCTTAATATTTTAATTATCTAAATTTCAAAAAATTTTAAACTTTTAGGCATCAACTTTTTCAGAATTACTAATAACTTTTATAAATTATTTCACAAGTATTTTATACCTCGTCTTCAATCTTTTTTTATTAAATTGAAATTTAAAACCTGTATAAAACCTACTTATTTTCCATTATTTTTTAAAAAACTAATTAATTAAATTTTTATGTAAGTAATACACGTTTTCATAAAAAGTGTATTTTATTTCCTTGAGAGTAAAAAAATTCTTTTAATAAAAGTGGCATAAAGTAAGTTTTTACATAACAATATGCTTAATGATTATTACTTATGACTAGAAGTCTGGAACCGATGAGTTAAATTTGCATAATACTGCTTATCAACCACCAAAATTTAATGTTAATTAAATGCAACAAGACCCATTAAATGTTAATACTGTGGTATTTGGCTTGTAGGATTTAGAACCTTACAATATTTTTTCATAGCAAGTAGATAATTAAATTTTTTCTTTTTTTAGCCAGAGTTTTTTCAAAATTTTAACTCATTGGATTATATTTATATGTGTAAACATATTGATTTCTAACTAGTTTTACATTGAAAGGATATTCAATATTTTATTTTTTTACATTTTTTCTAAATTAATTTCTTATCTGTTTATTTACAATATTTACATACATCAAATAATGTAATAATTGTATATAAATGTCACATCTATGTCACGTTATTATTTGTTTAGTAAAATAAGACAACGTTTGCATTCAAAGTGTAATCACATAAAAGTGGATAATATTTTAAGATATGAATACAAGAACTTATATAAGTACTCTTTTACAAAATTTTATTTTCTACAATTCAATAATTTATTTAAACACCCATTAAGTTTTTTATTTGACATTTTTTTTTATTATTACTAAAAAAAATTATTTTTTTTTAAATATTTTTCTATCATTTTTTATTATTGAAATTATTTATTTAATAACAAGTTTGTGAATTATGCCAAATCGATTTTTATTTTTAATTAGCCTTAAACTATGCCTATTTTTTTATTTTTATAACAGTTAAAAAAAGTCTTAGCCTTTCGATGAAGAAGATACAATTGTCAATTTTTTTTAGTAATAAGTCTTTGTTTTGATAATATAGGTTAATATAAATAAAATATTAAGTGAACTTCCTAAATCATTTTAACACTCTGTAACACCATGTTCAATTTTTAAAAAGTTAAAATATTTATTTTTTTCGATCATCACTAAGATTTATGTTATCTACTTGAATTTATGAACCTCTATGTTAACTACATACAACACATTCTCTAATTTTATAGTAAGATAATTTTGATTCATATTCCTTTAAATAAATTGAAAAGCCTAATTTAAAAATAAAATTAATATAAAAGAAAATATAAAAATGAAAGTGATTGTATTTGTAATATTTTTATTGTTGATAAATGACATGCTTCTATAATTTCCATATTATTTTCACACAAATCACATAAAACTTCTTCTGTGGAGTTCTTTTTTATACAAGTTTCTTTTCCATGAATACTATAGAGTGAATAATTATGCCTTAAATCTTATTTCTAATTTCAACTTAACTAATATTCTTTTAATCTTCTCATGTTACAATTTTTTTATAGAATCTAAAAGTTAATTGGAAATAGCCAATAGAAAGTTAATTCAATTTTCGGATCATTTTCAAATAAATCCTTACGCCCATATTCATTTGAAATCGAAAAAAATAATGTTATACAATTCACTAGTCCTCAGTTTTCTTACCTTTCATCAAAGCACTTAATACAAGTATTTTTTGTGATTTGGTTGCTTTTCTCAATATTTTTCTGGCTCGTATGATTAAATAATAATATACACTTTTATTAATTAATAATATTAAAAATAATAATAATAACAATAATGTTTTTAGTAATAATTTTAAATTTGTCAAATTAATAATAATGGATCACCAAATAAATTAAATTGCAAAAAACGTAATTCGTCTAAAAAAAAGGTAGACAAGTGGGTACCTAACTGTAATGGATGTGTTAAATTTGAATTCAATGATATATCAATATACAAGAAAAACGTTTTTAAGTAGAGACGATCTATCAGCTTAGGATATAATATTGATGAAAAATAAATTTTGTTTCAAAAAAAAAAAAATTATATATTATGGTTATGAACTATTATCACTTCCTAAAAAATTATAAATCAGTAGATAAACAATATGAATAAATTTCTTGTTTGTGGCATGAATAATTTAAAATGAGTTTAAATATTTTAGAATGGTAAATAACTATAATAAAAAATAATATAGATGTCAACGAAAAATTTTTACTCCCCATGAATAATATTTTTGAATCACAAAAAATAATTAAAATAAATTAAATTTATCTAAATTTCTAATTTTGTCCAAATTAAAATTAAAATGTCTATTAACTATAGTAAATTTTCACGGTTTTGACAACATATTGCTCAAAATTCTAACACAAACTTCGTTCATAAAAATATTTTGAATGTGTATTTTCGATATTTTTTACTTGGCATAGTAAACGACTTATGAAGAATTTTGTGTTAAATGTTCAAGTTTTTTTATCAAGTGATAAATAAAAATTCACATGTAAATAATTCAAAAAATGTTAAAATATTTTGTTAATATTTGGTAGAAATTTAAAGTATTTATAGTTATTAGTTTTTAATTTAAACCAAAAAATCAATTTTTATTTTGTCAAAAATTAATTTTGCTTAAAACCCACTATTTTTTTCCCTTTGAAGCTTACAAAAAAAAAAAAAAAAACATATATCATTGTAAAATAAAAACATTTATTGCTCTACTCAGAGTCTAAAAGTAAAATTTATTGTTTTATTTTAGGGACATCCAAATGACGGAACAAGTTTTGTTAAGTATAGCTTAGGTATAAATTTCACACAATTCTATATATTCTTGTTGTTCAATCACGCGAAGTGGAACAACCTCGGTTCCGTTTTGTAAAACAGATGCATACGTTTTATATTTCACGAAATTAAATGGATTTGATATAGGTAGATACTTTAATTTATTATATTGGTGTTGACATTCTTAAATTTGATCAACCTTTTAATGAAATGCTGTAACTATAATTTTGTAAAATATACCACAATGATAATATTTACAAACATAAAAAATATAAAATGTGTAGTAATTTGTTATTATACTAATTACTTATTAGATATGATATGAAATTATAGTCGAAACAGTTTAATTAGATAAATGTTAAAATTTTATAGAATTCAGTTTAGAGCTATTCATGTTGAAAACAATCTATTGTTAATTATTTTAAAAGGTTATTGTAATTATACCCTATGTATATAATATATTGTACAACTACGAAACGTTAGCATACCCTACAGACGTTTAAAATAGTATTAATCAATCATTCGATGTTATGTTGTTTATTTAGTTATAATATTATATTATATATACATTTAACTATATTATTAAACATGTATATTGAGGTTAAATTATTCGTTAAACTGTGGTTCATTTTTCAAAAACTGACACTCCAACTAATAGAATATAACTAAATAGATAGGTATATAAAATTATAACTATTGGCTATTTATTTCAAATAAAATATATATTGGCTTGAAAAGTAATTATTTAACTATAACATACATTTTCACATATTTTACAATAGTAATAATTTATTACCATTATACTGTTATTTATTAATAACTAGTGAGTTATAAACTAAAAAATGAAAAATTTAAATTCGGACTTCAAAATATGTACTCATATTATTATAGGTATGAATAACAAGAAATACATAATATTTTATTCTCAAAAAAAAAAATATAATAATTAACTGTATGCTCGTAAAATATCTTTTCATAATAATAGGTGCAATGTATATTATAATATATAATAGGTACACTGATAATAATTTTTAATACATTTAAAACTATAGTGTTTAAACTGTGTGAAACTAATCCATTAACTGTATCTACCTATAATAGGTACCTACTCTAAATTTGTATAGTTTTTTTTTTTTTTTTTATTGAAACATTTAAGCCACATATAGCTTAACAAAGTTTATGTTCACGTTACACAACTGTTTGATGAATAACATAGTAGTGTGAATTTATAATTTTATAATTCAATTTTTTTTTTATTACTTTTTTTGTTAAGATATTATTTTGCGGCTTAAGTTGTATAAAAAAGGTAATAGTAGTAATGTCTAAATTTACATATAAATAAATTATTATTATTTATAAAATCTACTTATACTTTGATTTATTTTGAAGGTAGATACAATAAAAATTAAGAAAAAATAATAATTTTCATACTATAAAATTATACATTTGTATGAAATTATTTTTCTAATTTTAAAACAATAGATTTTATTTTACAGATAAATTTATTTTAATTAAGCGTTTTTAAATTATAAATCAATATCATATACGTTCATAAATTATCTTGTTTTATAAATCAATACGTTCTCCACTTCATTGTGAATCTAAAAGAGAGGTCTTGGTAAAACAAGAATACGTTTCGGTGGGTGATGATACTTGTTGATTGTATTGAAACTTGTACTTCGGTTTTTATTTCCGTTTATTAAGGACCATGGGATGGCTTAGCCACACATCTTGATTTATAAACGTGGCTTTTTTGGTTCACTATTCGAAAACTAAGTGAAAAAAAAGTTGAAAACTACGACGTTGAATAGCGTTGTTGTTGTTGGCTCGAGTAGCGTAATTAAAGTTGTAGTATGTGGTAATCAGTATCGATTGATGTCGTGCAAAAATCGAAAATTAGGCTCATTACTGGATGCACTACAGATATAAATCGACGGTGTTCAATAAAACCTTAGGTCATAATATGATTTAAGGATTATAAGGATAAGACAAATGCAGTGGTGGTGAGATACCGTTAGCGTGGTATACGTATGATACATTTGATTCCCGTGGAGGAAAGGGAAGAGAAGCGAGTACAACGACACAAGACTCAGTTGAAACGAAAATAATAATAATAATAATATTATTAATAATAAAAATAAAATATAAAAATTATTTTGTTTAATTGACTTAAATAAATTACACGATTTTAAGCAAATATTGTTAAGGTATACAATTTAAAAAATAATAAAGATAAAACAAAAATACAAAATTATTGTAATAAAATAATAAATAAGTAGGTACCTATTATATTTAATACTCATTAGTCAGCTCTTACAATAATTCAAACTAGAAAATATTACGATTAATTTATCCTATATACATTTTATAACAGTTATTGATTTTCACCAATATTAACTACCTACTAGTTATTCGTTCAGAAATAAAGCGTATTGCTTTCAATTTTAATTTTTTTTCGTACACAAAAACACCTGACATTTATTGGAGCGTTATTCACAATCGAACGCAGTCAGTTTATTTACCTACGTGTCATCCTTGCATACTAGCGATTTACACTTAACCGAATTGCACTGGCGCCATATACAATCCGCTGCAGGTGGATTGTACAGTCTGGTATCGATTTACACCAGAGATGACACAACAAAATACTCAAACACCGCTTTTGACTTGGCAGTTTTTATACATATTATAAAAAAGCACTGGGGCATCACAGAGCTCAATACTGGTATAGATATAGATGATAAGAAACTAAAACAGCCTGCAGCTATATAGTTAAACTTCCTAATACCATCCCACCCTTACCACCGACGAGAATAAATATAAAAAAAGGTTTCTGCTACGTGACAGTATAATAAAATAATGTGCTTATACGATTTCGTATGTAATAACTAATAAGTATAACTCTATGTAGATTCAGCCGGGGGAACGTAGACATTTTTAGAGGCAATCATTTTTATCCGATGCCCGCTGTAACTTAACTTTCAGTCTACAAATACTACCCCTTATTTAAGTTATAATATGTATATAATATATATATATATATAAACGCTATAAATGAGATTTTGTTTACAACCACATCACGACTCACCACGACACGCTACAACTGCACTGCACTAGATTTATTCCATAAACATTATACAGAATACATTTTTTTATATTATATATATATCATATTATACATAGAAAATCTTCCATTTAACGAAACATTTTCAGGAGTCGTGGCTTTCGCCGTTATTTGCTCGTAAGGTCATACATTTGTCTCCGTTCAATGGAGCTGATGTTTTCATACCACGAACAACAAAACCATTTATTTCTAGGTTAAACTGTACATCACCATACCTATGTAGAGGAATAAACAAAATACTTTGAATAATGTAAACATAAAAATATCCATCAACATTCAGTATATAAATACATAAAATATACAAAACAAATTGTTTTTAAACGTTGGTAAACACTAAATTTGTTTTATAGCCTAAAATGAAAAAATAAATAAACCTAGGTTGGGATAGGTTTCCACAGTTTATTATTAAAATATTATTAGTTATTATTTATTATAAACTCAAAGGTAGTTAAATAAGAATTTATAGTAGGTAATAGTTTATACTTATACAGGAAATTACCCTGTATTTAAAATATATGATAATACAAATATATACACAACATTATAAATTATAATTATAATTTATTGCACGTCATATATTATACTACTATAATGATAATGTCTACTTTTTATTTGTTTTATACTTAAACATTCAGAATTTGTTAATTTAAATAATTAAGTATTCAATATAGTTACTAAGAATTGTTCTAAACACTCAAAATTAGGTGCTTGATCAGCGTTTCCCAAAATGTGTTCCACGGAACCTAGGGTTTCATGGAACAATCTCAAGGATTCCACCAGATGTATATGTGATTATTGAGAAAATTATTTTTTATAAAACTTGAAAAAAGTATCATAAAACATTTTTTTTCATTGAAATTTTTTTTTTTTTTAACTAATTCTATTAGACAATAATTATTTTTTTTTTTTAGAAAATTTGGAGATGAGCTGAAATTCAAAATATTGGGGTTCCGCGAAACACAAACTATTTCTTAAGGATTTGACATCAGATGACGACCTTGACGATCGTATAAGATTGGGAACCGCTGATCTAGATCAAATTTTATTTTAAATTTTATTCTACGATTTTTTCAGGTATCGAAATCCCCGACACAACAATTTTATAAATTAAAAAAAATTCTGTAAAAATTGTTACAAAAACGATAAAATGAACTATGGTACATTTAATGTCAAAAAGAATTTTTAATTTCGAACACTGTCGTGCCAGAAAAAACGTAACTCATCATCGTTGATTAATAACATGACATGATAAACTTGCATATACTTAACAAATAATATACCATCGCATCAGCATCAATAATTTTCCGTAAATCCAAATTTATAAATATTTAATAACCGTGAACAACACATTTTAAAAGAAAATTACGGAGATGTTGAAAATACATGCACGCAGTTATACAAATCATCGTTAAGTGCGCAGAATTTCTAGCGGAAGCTTTATTTCTACCCGTTTTTGCAGACGAAATCGAAAAGTAAAGTTTCGCGAAAACATCATTAACCGATAGTAAAGGTAATAAAACGAGTTTGAATGTTTCAAAATGGGTCGATTATTTTTTCCGTTTTACCGCACAACGATGTGTCAATCCGCAGGACGACGACGCCCCGTGGTACGGATAACTGAAAACGGTCCTACCACATTTCGTTAACGAAAGCCGCCTGTACAATACGCGTAAAATATATTTATCATAATTTATGCTTTAACATCGAGATCCTAGACCTATAACGTGAGGGGGGTACAAGTACAGTTGACTCCATGTAATATTTTAATATTTGTCACAGTCATGCCGTATTTTACTCGCTGAATTGGATTTACTGCGCGCTTATTCGCTCTCGATTTTACTCGCTTTGTTTTTTTCATATCACGTTAAATATTGTATTATTTTAACGATGTATAGTCAGTATTATTTTTTAGGATTTACATTTTTTTTTCTCCGCAGACGCTTAAACTTTTGATTTTGACCGAAATCGGAGTTACCGCTTAGTGCGGCTTAACACGACGGCAACAGCTATACAACGTCCCACAGCCACTTAAACAGCAATAATTGTCTCGTATACTTAGCAGTATTATTTTACTGCTGCGGCCGACTGTGTGCAGAGCGTGGTGTGACGACGACGACGACGACGCCGGGCCGTATGGTTTGCGCGCACCACTAATTACATATAACACGTCGGCGTGATGTATGACGAAAACGGGAGGAGGGGGTGGTTTGATGGCCAGCGTTCGGGGGACACGCGATCGGGATGGGGTTGTGTGGAGGGAATTGTGGAGTTGTGCAGGGGTGATGGTGGTGAGGGCTACTAACTGCTGTAACAACATAATAGCGCGAACATAATATATATATATATATATATGTATATATAAACTTATATATATATACATAGCCGCAGTGCGGATAACATGCTTTACTGTTTACTGTCATTCGCCGTGTGGGTGGCGTGTGGTCGTACGACTATATAGCACCAGCAATAAATATATATATATATATATGCATATGTGTGCATAGGTATTATGGGTTGTGGGTATGTACATAATAATATTTATTATACGACCACCGATGCTAATAAATAAAACACGCTGCCGTACACAATAAGCCACCCCGTAAATAGTAATAATAGCGATAACGACGACGACGGACCGCCGCCGCCGCGCGCCCAACTCGACAGTCGTAAATAACGCCGCTGTCCGCCCGTCCGTCTACGCGGTGACTTCTGACGAATTAAATGTCCTCCCCCGCCGCCGCCGCAAGTGCTGCACCACGACAACAGCGTACCGGTAGCGATAAAAATATATCACCTCGCCGCACGCAGTTGCGCGGGCCTTGGTTGTGGGGGAGGGAGGGGGGAGGCGGTCGGGATCAGAGCCCGCGATAAAGTGCTGCGGCGACTCGTCCGTTTATCGCGGCGTACACTCGCGCGCCAACCTACTCCCGCGATAACACCAAGACGGCAAGACGGCGTGTACACGGGCACACGTATGCCTATGACAATAATATTGTATACTGTTATGATGTACGCTGTCCGTACGCGCGTCCTGTTCGCGGTGAACACCGTCGTCCCGTGGCATTATAATAATAAACGCCGCAGCCGCGTGCGTGTGCCGTTTCAAACGATCGCGCGCTGCACGCCGCGATAACCGTACGGCGGCGGCGGCGGCTCGTTGCCTGGGGAGCACTCGCCGCACCGAACTATAACGCTTACGGCCTTGACGGCCCTCGCTGTATATCGCGTATATCGCGCGTTGCCTGTATGATGACGCTGGTGTGTGTGCGTTGGTGCATATAGGTGAGAGCGTACGGCCGGCGAGCGACCGACCGACCGACCGACCGACCGAACGACCGACCGACCGACCGATCGAGGGATGTCGGTTAACAGCGAGCCGTTGTGCGGCGCGACGACCGACGGTGATAATCGCGCGCGCGCGCGCTAGCGTCGGCGGCATATAGCGTGTGTCGGGCGAGACCGTACCGGCAAAACGAAGCGCCTGAACGGGGGGGCGCGCGCCACGGAATACAACGCGAATCGATCGCGAGCGGGCCGCGAGCGCTTGCGCTCGGGTCATTAGGTTTACGCGTTGCAACTGTACAGCATACACTGTACATACAATATAAACTATACACGGCGACGGGGTACGGTGACGGCGGTGGCGGTGGTGGTGACGGCGACGGAGCACGATGACGGTCGCGGCGCGTTTTGATAAAAATAAAAATAAAAAATAAAATAAAACACTCGACCGAGCGAAAACCGCCGCCGCCACCGCCGCGGTGCTATACATTGGCTGCAGTTCGCCGAGTCGCCGCCGCGCACAGTCATTCTTCAGTTTAGCTGCTTGTCGCGAGTCGGCCGGGTGTCTGGTGGTCGCTACTGCCGAAATCCGCGATAGCACGCGTTCACGACTACATTGGTGGCTACTGTGTGTGTGTGTGTGCATTCACGTACGCGTGAGAGGGTTGTGCGTATGCGCGTGCGGTCACCGGTGTATAGACGCGAACACAACAGTAACGTACCGGAGGTGCACGCCGCAGCGCGTGAACGGACGCGACTTCCGCTAGTATACACACGTAAAAACAAATGAGGAAAGAAATTAAAAAATTCAAATAATATTATAAACGGGGAATAAAAAATAGATAAATAAAAGTGCACGTGTAAATCGAGTCGATTTCCGCGGTGGTGGTTCGTCGTCTCGGCTGTACTGCCGAAATAGAAAATAATAAGCGGCTATTTCGCCGTCTGGTCTCGGTGGCTGGGTGATACGACGGCAACGGCCGTGCACACGCCGCTCTGACATTTCGGTGTGCCGGCGACGATCTGAGACGACGACGACAGTACAATAGTGGCGACTGCGACGGCGTGTAAGGCGACGCGTGAGTATGCTATTTATACGAGAACAACTGGACCGGCGGCGCTGCCGGTGATACTGTCATTCCACCGCACAGCATGGCCTCGGTCGCCGCTTGGCTGCCGTTCGCCCGGGCGGCGGCCATCGGTTGGGTGCCGATCGCCACGCACCCACTGCCGCCGCCGCCGGTGCCCAAAGACCGGCGGAGAATTGACGACGAGAAGCTACTGATCAACGTCTCGGGGCGCCGGTTCGAGACATGGCGGAACACGGTGGAAAAGTACCCGGACACGTTGCTGGGGTCCAACGAGCGGGAGTTCTTCTACGACGAGGACTGCAAGGAGTACTTTTTCGACCGGGACCCGGACATATTCCGGCACATACTCAACTACTACCGCACCGGTAAGCTGCACTACCCGAAGCACGAGTGCCTGACCAGCTACGACGAGGAGCTGGCGTTCTTCGGCATACTGCCGGACGTCATCGGCGACTGCTGTTACGAGGACTACCGGGACCGGAAGCGCGAGAACGCCGAGCGGCTGATGGACGACAAGCTGTCGGAGAGCGGCGACCAGAACCTGCCGCAGCTCACCAACATCCGGCAGAAGATGTGGCGGGCGTTCGGCAACCCGCACACGTCCACCGCGGCGCTCGTCTTCTACTACGTCACCGGTTTCTTCATCGCCGTGTCCGTCATGGCCAACGTGGTGGAGACGGTGCCGTGCGGCCACCGGCCCGGCCGCGTGGGCACGCTGCCGTGCGGCGAACGCTACAAGATCGTGTTCTTCTGCCTGGACACGGCGTGCGTGATGATCTTCACCACCGAGTATCTGTTGCGGCTGTTCGCCGCCCCGGACCGGTGCAAGTTCATGCGCAGCGTCATGAGCATCATCGACGTGGTGGCCATCCTGCCGTACTACATCGGCCTGGGCATCACCGACAACGACGACGTGTCCGGCGCCTTCGTCACGCTCCGCGTGTTCAGGGTGTTCCGGATATTCAAGTTCTCCCGGCACTCGCAGGGACTCCGCATACTCGGCTACACGCTCAAGTCGTGCGCCTCCGAACTCGGGTTCTTGGTGTTCTCCCTGGCCATGGCCATCATCATATTCGCCACGGTAATGTTTTACGCCGAAAAGAATGTGGACGGCACGAACTTCACGTCCATACCGGCCGCCTTTTGGTACACCATCGTCACCATGACCACGTTGGGGTAAGCGCGCTTAATCAGTCCAGTGTGGACGACCTGTGTGCACGATGTGTCATACGTGTCCTGTGCGTGTGTCTGTGTGTTTGTGTGTCTGTGTCTGTGTGTGTGGGATCAACTCCAAACCGATCCTGAACGAATCATATAAACACTATCATATGTTATGATAATATTATAATATACGTGTATACAATATATTGTGCGATATATGATTAAGTTTTCAGCAAATAATGAAAAAAAAAAAAAAAAGGTTAAAAATACTCAAAGAGAACACCACGTTGTGATGATATTACTTACTGTGTTGTACTTCGCTAATAATAAAAATATTGACCCGTCTGAAACGATAAACGGACGCATAATATGAACGTAACTATATGTAGTCAAAATGCACGTTCGAAGTGCCTGATGTATATATAGACGGTTCAACAGTTTTACCGCGGTGGTTTTGATTTGATTCTTAATCGTTGAAAACCCTCGCTCTTATTAAAGCGGTATTTTTAAAATATTTTTACGAGTAAGACGAAATTTTTAACAATTTTTCGTCACAAAAATTGCTCCCGGCTTAAACTGCATTTGTCATAGCGATATTAGTTCGTTTAAACGACCTAAAAACGTTTTACACTGCAAGCAGCAGGTGAGTCTATAAGCTATCCCACATCATTGAAATCCCTTTAAGACGTATTAGTGAGACCTGTTCTCGAGTACGGTCTGTTGTTTAGATTTTCATACGAATGCCGACTCGCACGGGTTGAAGAGGGTTGTACACATGTGTCTACGATTTGCAGTCACATCCTGAAAGTCAACTGTTCGCCTTGCGAAGATTTCCTGTTCTTCTTCAGCTCATTTTCATTATAAACGTCCATCCAAGTTTTTTCAAAATATAAATTTTTTCTGGAATTGTAGGATCTAAGATTTCTTTCCATTAACTATGAATGAAATAAATCCATTGATTTTACATAAATAACTTGTGTATAAGTATTAAATTATTGTTACCTTGTGTGTATGAAGTGCAATTAATAATATTATGAATATCAAACAAATAACAGTACGACGAACAAAGTGTGTTTATATTTAGACACAAGGTATTACGTTTCAATAGTGAAAATTTTAATTTAATAACTAATGTTATTATTGTAAGGACAATAATAATTAATTAATAAAAACACTGAAAAATATTATTATTATTATTATTATTACTATTATTAATTAAACCTAACTAAATTACAATCAAGCATTCGAGTTAAAAATTAAACAAAGTTTTAAAATTAAATCATAAAAATAGTTTTTTTTTATTATAACATAAGTGTCTTACGTAAATCATGGACATATATTACTATGTTTGAAGACTTAAAATGTGTAACTTATATATTAGCATACAATTTGTATGTTTGTGCACGCACGTGTGTGTGTATTGATTTTATTGCTCGATAAATCTGTTAATGTGTTTTATAACAATCATAGACGCTACTTTGGAATCGGGCCATTGGTTCAACGATATTCCTAAAGCCAACTGTATTATTAGTATTTCATAAGTCTATAATATATACAGTTATAAACTCAAATTCTTTATTTTATTAGGTATTTTCGTTTTTTATACTGTTTCATACAATTATAATTTAAATTTAGAAATTTCAAATAAATTTAATGAATAGTCGATTTATTATACTATACATAGTTAGGTACTTGGTTTTATAAATAGGTATAATTAATTTTTTTATTATTTAAACAAGTAACTATTGTGATAAATTAGATATGAGTAATTAACTCATTAAAAGTATAATATAAATCATATATATTTGATATTGCAATAAATTGCACATCCCCATTATCCTATTCCACAACCTATTAACCCTATTACACCGATTAGTTTTTAGAGCGGATTGTTAAATATTACACAGCATTAAATACAAACTTTGCTATGTGATTTTGAAAATGGTGAAATATTTATTATATATTGTTGCAAAAGTAATAAAAATACACAGCGTAATTATTATTATTATGAATACATTTCCTGTTCATTAACCATAGTTATTAAAATTTGACATTTAAAATAAAATAATGTTTTATTATTTGAATTTTTGATTTACAAGAAGACTATATACAATTCACAAATTTATATTATTCCTACTTATAAACTATAGCAATTTAAAACTCAGCTAAATTTACTCTACTCTTAATAATTTTTATAATTCAATATCATCCTAATAAATAATCATACAAATTGCAAATTAGATATTACGTACAATATAATACACAGGTAGATATAGTAGCAAACATCACATCCTTCTCCATATAAATAAAAATAATGTACTTATTAAAACTGTATTTATTTCTATTAAACATAGCTGGTTTTATTTTCTTCGGCGATTTGCTTATTTGAAAAATAGGGTAGTGGAATTTCCAATATCTCAACATTTTAAATTAGTCCTTACAGGACAAAGTGTTTGATACTTACACATCATAACGTAGTTAAGCTGTTATAATAGAAAATTCCATACTAAAATTTGTTGTATACTTCTATGTGTTAACCGCATAACTTAGGTGTAAAATAGGAAAATTGCTACGACAAAATATGTGAAATTCGTGCTAACATTAAACTGTATTAACAAAAAAACATATGAAAAAAACGTATTGCCAAAACGTTCTCAAAAAAAATTTTTTTTAATATTACAACAAACCGTATTATAAGTATTTTAATAATATATTTTTTAAATTAGCAATAATAATATTTATAAAAAAAATATAGAATAACATTTTTGTAAGATGTATATCATATCAGCTATTATTTACATAATGTAAATTCCCTACATTTTAATTCACTTCCCAGCTTAATAAATTATAAAAGGTATAAGTACATGGCTTATAATTAAAATTTTTAAAACTATGGAAATTGATATTACTAAAATTATACTCATATAATATAGTAAAGCAATCGCTAAAAATAATAAAATATTATAATATTAAAATGTTTTATATAATATTAAAAATTCGTATTTATCAATCATTAATAATATAATAATATGCATTTGTTAAATATTTTAATATATATTTAGTATACAATTTAAATAATAGAATACGAATATATAAACAAAAAATGAAAATAATACTTTTTAGTGTTATACATTATGTAGGTACTATTGAATAGCAAATTAATGACAAAAAAAAAAAAAAAAAAATTAAAACAAAATTTATAATACTTAAGTAGGTACTGCAATAAAATTTATAATTCCCAATTGAAAATGTTTTTACTAACAAGTAGATGCTCACTGGCTATGTGATTTTATTAAAATAAAAAGGTTCATAAAAACTAATCGAAAAAGAAATGAAAAATTAATTCAATTATAAAAACTTATTTAACGAAAAAAAAAATTACCTGTTAGTTTTAAAATTAATATGAAACATACAATTTAAATACATACATTAATATTCGTACATTAATTAAAAATTTCAAATTTAATCAGGTAAACTTAGCAAATAGTTATCACTTGAAATCAGGTTATGAAAGTTTTATGGAATTTTGCCTATTACGATTAAAGCGATTTGCTGTTCACTTGTTACTATTTTCAACAATGTCCATAACAAAGTTATTTGAAAGTTTTGTTAGAAACTTCTATACACCAAAATCACCCTTAATATCGACCTAAATAATTTACTTAGGTCTCGTATTACCGGTACTTTTTTTTATTATAAAAGACATTTACAGAACCTATTTATTAAATAAGATTATAGTAGCTATGTATTCGTTTTCGAAGAGTGTGGTATCTTATTTCGATGAAAAAAAAAAAATAATTGTATTTAATATGGTACATCGTATTTGGTAATTGGCATCATTACAAAAACTGAAACCTCAAATGGTTTTCTATAGTGTGTATTACCTACATTAATTACATTTTTATTTAAAAAAGGCGATCGTGTATAATACGTATTAATACCTATAATTGTGAATTGTATGAGCCCTTGAAAATTTAATACAAGGTTTCTTAAAAATTCAATTATTAAAAGAAAAAAAATTGAACGTGAATCCTTAAAAAAATTAAATTTTTTATAAGTGTTTAAAATTAGAATTTTAACAAATTTCATCAAAATTTCGAAAATTAGTAAATTATTCTTTGATTAAAAATTTATGAAATTTAAAATATTTATACTTACCAAAGATTTCAAAATTTAATACACAACTTTTTATTAGTTTTTCTACCTATATTAAAAATAAAATTTTCAACCAAAAAGTATATAGTATATTTATGAATATTTAAAGTTCAAATTTTCATGACATCAAATATTCATTTAAAAATAACTATTTCACCTTATTTGATTTTTATCATTTTTTGTGATTCAAAAACGAATAACATTAGATAATTAGTAGAAACCTATTTACACTGTTTTATGGTAAGGTTTTATTAATTAAAAAGTTAAAATCATATATAAAATCATATTATTTACTATATTAATTTAATAAATACATGATAATATTACATAATAAATACAATATATTTGAAAAAAATTAAATCAACGCATCGTAATGCTAATTGTAAAATTAATTAATTTAGTTAAAAAATCAAAAACTTTATCATGAAATGTACTTGGTTATATAGTTGACAAATCAATTCCGTTAAAAATCGTTTTTTGTGTTTTATAATAGACCATTAAATTAAAATTTAACACATCCATTACAATGACTTATTTGACACCTACTGTACGGTAAAGTGGTACTCACTTGCCCACCTTTTTTAGCTTTATACTAGTTATTATAGTAAAAAGTAATTATAATATAATTATCAATTATTAATTAAAATGTACCTTTAATGTATTTTATTCAAATTAAAATACTAATTTACATTTATAACTGTTCAATAAATTAAATTGAAAAGTATATAGCTTTTACAAATATTTCAAGTTAGATGATGTAAAAAATAAAGTAAAATCAACTAAAATATATCTTTAAATGCAAATTAAATTATGATATCGTAATTGAATTAATTTAAATTAAACATCTATTTATATAAGAATATTTCATCATTTATATTTATTCTTGATACCTACATATATTTTTTTTAAAGGAAAATTATATTTATTACACATAATGAAATATAAAATATAAAAAAATTAAAAATTAAATTAAATAAAAAACTAAAATAAATTTATAACAATGTAATATTATTGTTATTAAAAAACGATACATTTTTATTTTTAGTGACTTGTTAAAAATAAATTTTAATAAATGGTTACAACTTATATTATTTTTTTTAAACTATTATCTTACTATTTTATTCATTGAAAATGTTGAATTAATTAAATTAATAAAATATAATTTATAATTATCAAATACTGAAAATAAAATGCCATCGAGGTTCTTATAAAGTAAATTTTCGGTAAACAGAAATACTTCCCATTTGTAAGGTTGATATTATAGTTCATATTAAAAATAATTTTAAAAATGTTTCAAATCCTCTACTAAAGTCCATCTGACGACAGAGGATTAATATATTATCCTACTGGCTGCTTGTGTAATGACAATTATATAGATGCAATGAAAAGATACTAAATCCGAATTACATGTTTAATTATTGTGGGTTCCTAGTATAGGATTAAACCTTAGTGATTAATTCTACATAAATGTAGCTTAAAATTATAAAATAAAATATGTATATCAACACGACCGTTGTTAATATTACAATTATACCACATACAATATATACACCTACTAAATATTTTAATCTTATTATCTGAACTCGATTATACGGTAATAGAGTTATTCGTATAATATGATTTGAAATAACATTTAAGTAATAGTATTAAAATATACAAGTCAAATAAAATATTATATATTAATATTCATTTTCAAGCTAAGTATCTATTTATTCAATTAAGACAAAACAATAAAACATTTGCTGGGAGACGGATTATCTTCAAATATATATATATATATATATATATATATATATATGTGTGTGTGTGTGTAAATATATATATTTACGTATATAATAAGAGGTAATTAATGATCTATAAAAATTTAAATAAAAATCAAAAATTTGTTTTAAATATAAATCTATCCTTTATTTATATCTTATATTTTACACTTATAATATTTTAGAAAACTATATTATAACTCTATTATACATAAATATATAAATAGTAAAAATGAGTACTTATAAATGAAATTATTTCGTTATTTTCTATTTAAAATAAATTCGAAACAAATTATTAAGTTATCATTTATCAGAGTTTATAATGAAAAAGCAAAACATAAAAATATTGTTTGAAAAATGAAATAATAATCAAAATTATTGATGGATTGCCACAGATGACCAATTTTTTTTTTTTTTTTTTTAATTACTTCTTAATTAGTTATTCATCTTAATTTAAAATTTTTATGTTATTTAATCAGAATTTTTTAGAAATATAAAAGTTAAATTATAAATATTAATTATTAACTAAGTATTTATCTAGTTACTAATTTCCAAATTTTAAACATGACAATAACAGTCAACTGTTAGGTCACATTAGTTATTCAATACGTAAAATATGTAAATATCTATAATTTACTTAAAAAATATTAAAAATACATTTTAATATAAATGAATTACAATAAATCGACCGCAATTGTCTACTTAAATATGTTTTAATAGTGTGATAAGGATAAAATTAATTTTTTTCTTCGAATATCGATGAAAAAAAAAACGTAATTGTGGTCGTTATTGAATTACTGAAATGGAATTCAATTATGGTTTCAAAAACAAAAAAGATTTAAAAAAGTGAGATTGAAAAAAGTTGTTGTGGTAGTTGTCTCAACTAAACCCCGAAAAAATTATTATTACAATACATCTCAAAAATAATTTTCAATATTTATTTTATTTTTTTGATACCGAATTATTAAACTAATCCATATGAAATTTTAAGTAGGTACATTTTATAAATATTTACATTTTAAATGCTAAAGTTCAAGTAAAATATATATCATACTGTATTAATAAATAATGCAACTATGTTTATATTTTAAATATTTCAAAAATTATTACCTGGAGACCAGCATTATTCATAAGCTATAAATATGTTGTAGGAATTTTGAATATTTTTTCAAATATAAAACACCATTATGAGCAACATAAATCATTTTAAAAGAAAAATTATGTATATATTTCGTACAACACCTAAATTAGTGACTTAAACTTTATAATACCAAACTGATAAATTTCGAATTATGTTTATTTTATGATTAATTCTCATTTCTTATCACATTTTTAAACCACCATTTTCCGTATTACTTATCATAAAACTAAATTACTACTATTCAATAATATTCACAATATACGAGTATGTTACGATTATATAATATATTTTATTAGAATTAAAAACGTATATTTAAACTATCAAAAATCGAATATGTAGTTGCATAATTTAACTAAGAAATAATTATTTATAAAAAGTAGATTTGTTAAATTTTAGAATTAAAATTTCCATTTAAAACAAAACAAACATTTTGATATCTTTAAAACTACTTTTCGGTAATTTAAAAATGTCACTTTTTTGTGATTTTTACAAATACATAGTATGAGATACTTCTTGTATAACTTAAAAAATTTAAAAGTTTAAGTTATATTTAATTTCCGAGTTATAAAAAGTCAATCTGAAACTTTCAAAACATTTCCTTAGTTTAAAAATATATCCTGACGGATGTACCAAGAAACACACGGACGTATTATTTTAAAGTTTTATTGATTGTTCAGGAATCCACTTTCATTAAAATAACAACTCAAATTTCGAATTATAAACATTTATCGTATTTAAACATTTAAAATATTAATTTTATTTTTGAAAATTTAAATTAAGTAATTTTGTTTTTTGTTAATTTATGATAAAGATAATAATTTAGTTATTTTAGATTAAATGTATATTAAAGAAATATTGTTTCAAAAAAATAAATAAATAAATAAACGAAGATAAAAAGATTGACTCATTCACTATGTATTTATAAATTAACATTAAAATATCTTAACTTAATAGTTATTAATAATCATGTATACTTTCATTTTTACATAATAAATATTAATTAATTAAAAAAGTTTATGATGTTTTGTTATATTTCATACATTTTTTTATTTGAACATATAGAAATAATAAGCAAAAAACAATATTCACTAGCATTCTATTATAGTAATAATTAAAAAAATATATTTTAAGCTAAAGAGTTATTTATGGGGCCAAATATGATTTGTTCAGTTTTTATACAGTTTTATTTTTGTTCTTTTAAAAGTTTTTAAGACTTAACATTTATTATTTATATGAGGTTGTTTGTATCCAATTCTAACTATACTCAACATTTTTTTTTGCATAATTTTGTTTTTCAAGTAAGTACTTACAATTTAAAAAAAAGGAGTTTTGTTGGCCACTGGTTAGATTTATTTAAATTTGAAAACATAAAAAATAATGAACTAGGTAGTTATTAATGTTCACTATTTTATTAAAAAATAGTGCTTATATTTTTTCGCTGTTATTTTTCATTTTCACATTTTTTTGTTTTTTTTTTTAGAACAATTGTTATATGAAAAATAAAGTTCACTTTACCTATCCAATCTTAATTAGTTTAAAATCTATGAAAGTACAGCATATAATTACATTATTTTTAGAGTTCTTTACATAGAAAAATTATTATTACTTTTACTAATTATTATTATTATTTTATTAGTAAAACCTATAACTATGAAATCATAGTTTACTCAGAGTTCAGATTGCTCAAAAACTAAATTCAAAATATTATATTATTTTTGTATGTTTAATAAAATATTTTAATATATTTAATTTAAACTAAATACTCGTATTTATTATGCGCTCTTTACTTTTATACGTCATAATATTATAAAAATAATTTAAATTATCATTTTACAAAGGCCCTGCATCATAATACTCTTTGATAAGTATCGCATTGTTATTAGTTATTTAATGTATAGTTACTGTTAACTCTTCAAATAAACTATCTATCAATTTCTTTTCTCCAATCAATTATGTAATATATATTATTTATTATTTCAGATGCATTATATTTTTCAAAACTCTTAAGAACTTTTCGTTGACTAAAATTTCAACTTCAAAAAATTTGTTGCCTTATTCATTTTTAAAATTTTTAATTATTTCAATCACTAAAAATCTATAATTCTATAATTTTAAAATTATTTCCAGAAAAAATCTGTAGTTTGAAGAATGAAGACTAAATAGGCTTCAGTTGAAGCCTGAAAAATTGCAATTTATAATATTTTTTATTGAAACGGCCTTATCAGAATATTCTTGCATAACGCTTTACTTCATTGAAAAATTTGGAATAAAACGATGTAGTCTCAAGCTATGTACCTCACCATATAACTATTACCTCTGCAAGTAGTGATAATATATCAGATAATTTATTTTTAAAAAGAATAATTTATCTCACAATCACTTTAAATCAACGTAGTATCTGTAGAATGTATTTGATTTCATTTTTACCTATATCATAGTTGTTACATTATCATATTTCAATCTTGTATATATTTAATAAAATAAATAACAAAGATATTATGGAATTAGATGTCTGACGAGTCGCGATCTAATCGTATCATATGTACGAGTTTAAACGATTACTATTGATTCATTTTACTAAAACTAGTGCTATAATTGTGAATTTCAACAAAATTACAGTATAATTTAAACTATTCTAGTCATTGCAAAAATTTGAACTCAATTTTTTTAAAATATTTATAAGTACGTGAATAAAATGAATTTAAATTCTTCTTAGCAACAAATTAAAAGTACGAAAAAAAACAACAAAATATTTATTCTATTTATACATATTTTAATATCAACTAACCTAAAGTTAAATTTCATATAAAAACCAAGAATTCAAAACTCATTAAAATTTAAATGAATGTATTTTAGTTTGCACTAGCTATACGAATATATAAATAATTATCGATCATATTTTGTTATCTCTGTGTCATGTTTGTTGAATTATTTGAAAATTATTTAACTATCATTTAAATTGAATATAATTATGTTATAGTTCAACAATCTTTTGATGTAACAATAATATAATTGCACTATTGTTAATTATAGTAGTACTGTTTTACGTCATCTTCAATACACTATTTCTTGTTGAATACCTAATAATGTTCCTGTGATCTTTACATAATGTAAATATTAATAACAGCATAAGTGTATCGTTAAATTATTACTTAATTAATTTATGCACTTGAGTCCCACATGTAGTCACTTGATTCTATGTGGGACGTGGTTAGGTTATTACCGTATGAACTTTAATTCAATATAAATATTCGTAAAAATCAATTTTTTTCCATTCACATTAATTTTAACACTACTGTTTAATCAAAATATTATGCATAATTTTTTACTAAAACTTTCATATTGAAAAATATGATTTAAAGACACTCAAAAATCATAATTATACTTATATCTTACAAAATAATACAGTGACTAGTCACTGTAATATAATTTTATTAGAACATATACAGCTATACTTATTACACTTAATAACCACAATAATCATAATTTATTTTATACCTATGAATTATAATAAAAATAATAAAAGTTTGATTATGATTAGTGAATTTGAAATACAAACATTAAAGCTATAAAGTACTTATTTTTATATACATAAAATACATGTTGTTCTTAAAAAAGAAGAAGTTTAAAATAGTTTTGGCACTATTATTACATTAAATTGTGGAATCTATTCATATTATGAGTAATACCCACCAAGACCGTTTTAAATCCTATAGGGTAAAGTGGAAAGAATATTGGTTTTACAATACTTTTTTCTGAAAATGTTTTTTATGGTTTTTTAATATACTTAAATGTTTGCGTTTTATGTAACCTGTGTAATTGATTGGAAATTTAAAGAGTATTATATTTCATAATCCTCAAGGTTACAAGCTTACCGTAATTATACGAAATATAAAATAATGGTTTATAAATGTTTAAAATAATTATATTTTTCATATTAGAGTGTAACAAACTCACAAGTACAGTCGCAATACAAAAATTAAATTAAAAAGAGAGGACAGAAGGTAACTGCTTTACTATTTTACACCTGTACAGCAGGTACGAGTACACTTACCTCATCATTGAGTAAATATCACTATAATAATATAATGTATGTGTTGAATTTCAATTCAATAATAGACCATTGCATACAAATATTAATTCTAAACGAAGACGGTCATTCAGCCTATGTTGCTAAATACATTTTATGATACATAAATAAATATATATTGCTTTTAAAGCAATTAATTTTATTATTTATATAATAATTATATAATTATTATAGTATATTATAATAAAATCATATATATTATAATTTTTATTAATTTTTGAGTTAATACCAATACTTAAAATGTTGTGAATAAATCCAAATAGGCATAGCATAAAATTAATCTAAATGTTTTGAAAATAGCTTTGTCTATACAAAATAAACGTAATGATAAATTTTAAAATCTACAAAAAATGTTTTTAAATTAAAACAAAATAACTAAAATTATTTGTATTTCATTTTTTAATCACGTCAAAATTTAAGCTTCTTACACTTATAAAAAATATTTGTGGAATTTCGCTCAACGCCTTTTTTTTTTTTTTAATACCAGCAATAATAACAAGAACTTTGTATTTTTTTCCAACTATAAGATAAGAATAATAAAAATGTTATGAATTTTATACTACAAAATACTTTGAAAGTTTAGATAATTTTGATGAATTTTATAAAAATTTAATTTTCAAATGTTTATAAAAAATTGTAGCCATGTTTTTTGAATATTTTTAATCAATATATGAATAAAAAAAAAAAATTCAAGCTTTTTATTTAGAAAAAGTTTTCATAGCATATAAATCGAAAAAAAAATAATAAAAGATTATATTGATCTAATAAGAATATAAAACCTATAAATAGCGTAAAAAAATCAAAATTTATTTCATATTTGGTAAATGCTAATTTAAATGTTCAATGAATACTTAAAGTCTGTATTTAATAATTTCTATGTTATAACAAAAGAAACAAAATCGATCTATGAAAACGTAAAAATGCCTGGTTTTCATTAATTCTTTTTCATGTTAATCCCAGTTATTTTGAAAAATTCTAAGAATTTTTTCTTTTAACCTCCTAGCACTAACCTACAATAGTAACAACTATGTATAATTTACATAAGCACTATTCTAAATGTTAATAATAAAAGTATTTTTACTGCTCCTGACGGTGATGACAGCAAGATAAATAAAATTAATATAAAAAAACTTATCGTTTAAAATCAATACATTTATCACACTACTCAGAATTTATTATTGCATTTGCTAGTACATAATTATAGATTTACGTCCATAAACTCTTATCAAGCATTTACATTGATTGTAATAAATTATTATTTAACATTTTTAAACGATATTTAATAAGTAGATTGACGAGTAAATAAATAACAGGAATTAAAATATTCTTATTATACATACTATTTATACATTATACTTGCTACCTAAAAATCTATATGTATCTGCAACATATTTATAACATAATATAAAATAAATTATGTTTCCAAAATAATATCAAATTTTATCTTAATAAAGAATCATTTTTCTTAAGAGAAATGTTGATTGCTTACAAATGTAACGTATCAAAATCAATTACTTTAGTTATGAGCCATACTAATTTTTTTTATATTAAATATACCTGTTTTTATTTCTAAGTTCAGATAATATAAAAATATACTTCTTGAAATTCTTTAAAAACTTATTTTATCAATTTACTGATGGATAATGATTAATAATTTAAAATAAGACACAAGTTAAACATTTAAGTTACTTATAAGAAAACTGAATACATAATTAAAGAGTTGTCATTGACCCCAACATCTTTATAATTGTTAACACTTAATAACTTAATACATATATGATTATTTATTAAAATTTTTTCTTAATATATTTATAGTTTAACAAATAAACTTAGATATACATATCTAATTTACAAATTTTAAATTAATTTAATTTGTGAAATTTAATATTTTTTTTTCTAAAGTTTATTCTTTAAACTTAATATTGAGAACATATTTTTATCTCAAACAACTTAACTAAACTAACAGCAAGGCTCATATTTCTAAACTAAACGTGTGAAAGTTTTAATTTATTCCTTGGCAAGATAAGATTATCTGACAGCGATAAGAGTTATAGTCTCGCATAAAAAATATTCGATTTATGCTAATATAAACTTGTATAGAAACTAAATTCAAGATAAAACTATGAAATATATTTCATACTGTCGAACTACTTTAACATTATCATAATATATATAGATAGATAGATAGATATTTATATGTTTATATTTCCTTATTTTTCGCCGAGCTAATTAAACTTTAAAACGAAACTTAGATCAATTTTCATAATTCATATAATAACTACTATTAACTAGATTTCTAATATAAATACACTTGTATTTTAAATTGTGAAATGTTTGTATCGTGTATGTGTATTCATGTGCTTAATCAAATTCTTTATTATGATGTGATATCACTAATTATAGTCAATAATACATTATTTTGATTCATATAAACACAGCAAATAGAAAACTTAATTATCACCAATTTTAACTTACTGTTTATAAACAAAGACACGATCTAAATATTAAGTACCTATAATCTTTATTTTGAACTATAATTTAAAAACTATGATAAAATAATATATTTGTTTAACCTTTGATGACGTTTACCTACTTACTTCATATATTCACATCACAGTGTGTTGTATATTATTATTACAACAATATTTTAAGTTCTAAACAGAATGATGACTGTATTGATTTTACGATGTATAGTTTATTCTGTGTCTATCACCACCTTTTGAGCCAATAAAAATGCTTCAGTTTTAAACTTTGAGTGTGGTTTCTGATAGAAAATTAGATCTAGCTAATACTTTGAGGGATCGTCAATAAAAAAAAGTACATATAATAAAGTACACATTGCTTTTCAGAATAACCGAGAAATAATAAAAAAAAAAAAATAAGTAAAAATGAGAATTTAAAAAAATAAAATAATTTAAAATTTTTACAAAGTAAAATTAAAAGGATTTTCATAAGTTTTTATTAACAGAAATAAAAAAAAAAAAATGATCATAAATATACAAAATTTTTATAAACTAAAAAGCTTTAATCACAAAAATTAGCAAATTATTTTATAGTTATAAATTCATACAATTATTAATATTTATAAATAAAATTTAAAAATTTAATATAAGGTAGAGTTCTTTATGAGTTTTTATATAATGAACTTATTTAGACTGTTTTAGTAAGATACGGTTTGACTCAAAATTTAATAACCATAATATAATTTGATATAAATTTAATATATTACTATATTAGCTAATACAATTAATAAGACAAGAACTTTATTTTCAGAAAAATTAAATCAACTTAATAGGTACCTACTGTAATATCAGAGTAATAAAATTAATTTTTATTAATATCATTATCGCTAAGAATATTACGGAATTTACTGAATGATGTAGGCTGACAAATCGTCTTCGCTCACAATCGTTTTTTGTATAGGTACAGTGATATTATCATTAAATTCAAATTTAATACATTCATTACTAGTGACCCACTCGATACTTAAACTTTACTCACTTATACACTTTTTTATAAACAAATGTTTAACTATTATTATTATTAAAATTTGCATTAACACACTAATGATACAGAATATGAATTACTTTTAAAATTGAAATAATAAACTAATATATTATGTTACTTTCAACGGCTTCAGGTCAAAATATAAATCCATGCAAATCGAATTTGTTTTCTCAAGCATTTTGACCTTAATAACGTGGCATATATTAGTGAACGATATATATACTTTTTATAGATTTTTTGCGTGTTCAGTAAATTTTCGTCCCTCTCAACGAAGATATGAACTTTTTTGTATTATAGGGTTTGATTTTATGTATATTCAGCATATAATTATCACTTAATTTTTACTTGAAATTAAATTAAAGTAAATATGTTAAATAGTAGTATTTGCATTGATTTAACAAATTTAAAGTAATATTTGACAATACCTATCTGTATTAATTTTAAACTGTAATTTAAAATGTTGCAATTTCCATATAATGGAGTAATTATTATTCATACTAATAAAAAGTACATTTTTAATTTAAACAGGAATCTAGGCACTACGAAGTTAAAGAGAAAATATTTTTGAATCTAAAAAAAGAAAAAATTTAAATGAAATCTAAAAAATGTAATAAATTTGTATACTGATTAACTGTTTTTATTTAATTATTATTACACATATATACTATTTTCATTACCAAGATAATTTTATTTTACAACTACTTTTGTTAAATGTACTCCCAATACCATATTACTATGGAGAAATTTTAGATATCCCTGATTAGTATTGAACTTATCGTATAAGGTTGTTTTTAAACTTATTGTTTGATTATAGTACATTCTGATATAGATTAAATAAATATAGTTAACTGATTCATAACAATACTTTTGATTCGTCAACAAAATAAAATTATAATAGCAAAATGTACCATACTATATATAAACATAAAATATTTGCTTGGTACAATAAATCTAAATTACACAATTGATTTTCTTAGTATACTTATTTAACTTAAAACCTTTAGAAAATATATTATATTTTTAAAGCTCATAGTTATTAATAGTTTTTGCGATATTTTTATGATAATACAGTTTAAATTATAATTCTTATTAATAAGAATATTATTAATTTTTAAAAAGGTAAACCTTTTCAAAACTAATAGGTATATCTTATAAAATTTATAACTATGATTAGAACTTTGGACAACTTGACCTTATGCAATGAGTGATGAAGTCGATTATAAACAATATAAATTAGGAACATAAAATACAAACATTGTTATATATTGTTATGTTTGGTAATAGTAGCTTAAGAAAATATTGTAAAATAATATGTCGATAGGTATATTGTTTCAACTTCCCCTATGTGTTATTATATTTACTTTACACGCTTTGTGTTGAACAGTAAATATTGAAAAAAGGCGTATATAACTACAAATAGAAATATTAATTTGAATTAAAAAAATATGGTTTAATATAATTTGAAATGTATTATAATTTATAACTAAAATTATGATAAAAGTGTAATAAATTATCATAGTTAATTGTTTTTCCTATACATGTTAAAATTTTTAAATTAACTATATGTTGTTGATAACTAAAAACATAATCTATTATTTGAGGAAAATAATTGGTAAGGATTAAGAATAATTTGGTATACATGATTGAATTATAAAATTTTAAATTGTTGATATTAATTATATTCATGTTGATGGAACAGTAAAAAAATCAAAAGTACTTAAATTACTTAATTTTACAAATATTAATTTAATAAATTTAACATTATATACATACATTCCATGTCATTGATTTCTTAATTCTAATGACAATGTCTAAAAAATAAATTAACACATCATAAACACGAATAGATTATTTAATATTCCTACTAATATAAATCTACTTAATACAGGAGATATAACACTGTAATAGTTTTAAATCATATATACATTATGAAAAAATTCATCGTGTGAAACTAACATAAAACACTTAAGTGTTTCGATTCGCTCATTTAAATTCTAAAATGTTTTCTATTTTTATTTAATTTGACGTAAGTGCCAATATAGTTTTTAAACCGACAAGCAACAAAAATAAAATGTTATTATTTTAATAATACTTTAGCATAAATGTTTTATGAATGAATATATTTGACCATTTTTTACATTTATTAATACCAAATATTTGATAACAAATATATTCTAACAATTAACTATTAACAAGTACCTATCTAAATGATTCTGATTTACTCGTATATATTTTATATACGTATTATATTACATTTATCAAAGATTTTACACGTTTCTATAATGTAATTACTAACTTTGTCTAACTTGTCGTATGTTCCAAATCGACATAATCATATGTCCATGTTAGAGTTAAACTTCATTTACATTACATGTTCTTCTGTAGCTTGTACCTGCCCATATTATTTTCTGATAAAGAATCTCACTTTATTTATTATTTAATTTCTAAAGCTCAATATATTTAGAATGATTTGTAATTTACTTTTCAAAATTTTAATGGATTAAACATTTTTTTATTATTATTAATTATAAGAACCACGACGTTTTAGGTTATAGGATATCGATATTTAAGCTTTGAATTCATATCAACAATCTCCTTACAAAAATTATTTTAGTTAATTTAAGTTATCTAAATTAACCACAGATTTATTTAACTAAACATGATATGAAACACGTACATTCAAATAAGTAACAATATAAAATATAAGCAATTCAATTATTTAATTTAAACTTTAAAATATAGTACATAGTACGTTTTTTGTATCTTCAAAGTTATCTATTCAATATGTTCGTATATGTATAATATATAAATATAAGCCAATGAATCAATGAATGTGGCAACTTCTAAAAGTATACGTCTTAGTTTTCTTATCGCAATATAGTTCATTACAAATTTAATATGTTATCGCGTGCCAAAGTATAAAGTTTTGCGTGAGTAAATTTAATATTCAAAATAATAAGATATGGTATTAAATCTTAATTATAATTTTAATGAACAACGTTTAAAACATATTATGTTTCCTGCTCAAATTTAGTTATTTTAAACTAACAAATTTAGTATAATTTTAATATTTAAATAATTAATAGGTACATAAAATGTTATATAAATTTATAATAACTAAATAAATAATACATTATGAGCTTAGAGCACTTAATTATTCAAAAAAAAAAAATAAAATAAAATAAAAATAGTATCTAATAATTAATTTTAATAAAAATTGAATAATATCTAAATACTTAATACGTACGTAGATATACTATGCTATACCAAAAGAACATTGAAATATTTTCGTGTATGGCAGTAGGTACGAGTATTATGCCGGACGTATGCTGACGAAAGTAAAGCTTTCACGTTAAATTATTTTTATTTTAAGATCCAGTTCGTAAATTTATAGAATATATCTATATAGTATGGATTGCAAACAATGGAATCAAGTTACACTAGCCGCTAGTATAAAGTACTTTATACTATGATAATACATACATTGACTATATGCATAGACATACTCTATTACTTTATATTTGTATAGAACTATAAAAGTATACATATACGTAAGCAATTACAATTTAGTAGGTATATACGATACCTATATACACCATTATAAATAAACATATACAACATACATCAATTTTATATTACACTGCTAGTACTATATAGCAAGCCTTACAGCACAATGATGATGTATAAATCGATAGTCGATATCTATTCTGACATTGATTGAGTGATATTCTTTATACGGTTTCAAAGTATAAGGTATAGAGGATTTTGATTTAGATTCAGATTTATTGTTGGAGGTACAATTACCACATGTATACAGTCAACATAATCAATCGACCATGACGCCAAGAAATTCAGTTTCTCTGTAAAATACTCATTAAATTAGTTACAGTATATAGATTTTAAGAAATAATTTATCTGTAAGAAATTAATTTAAATAAATATACTATACCTATACTCAGTACTCGTTACGGATTTAAGTAATCTCATGGATATCTGTAAACTAAATTCATGTTGGAAAAACTTTGAGTTGATTGAACACATAATATACGCCTTTTAAGCTTAACTTGAGTAACACAATAAGAAAATATTGGCTTTCGCTTTTCACAACGTGCTTAACAGCTTTTGTTATTTATTACAAATATTGGTAAGAATGCTTAATAAAAATTTTGAATTGCTGAAAATACCTGTAATTTCTCAATTAAACTGTCTTAAATATTATTTTTAAATGGAGTTTACATAATTATATAAGTACCCATATAATATTTAAACAATAAAATAATAAATAATTGAGTATTTGTAGTATTTATAATTACCTGTTTATAATATAAATTCATATACACCGCAGTACTGAACATTAATAATAAATTCATATTTATTTTCATGAAAAAAAATAAATTATCACAATAATATATTGATTTGTGTTTTAACCTACATGTTTGTGATGAATCTTATTTTTATATAACTACATTAAACTGTTATAATAATAACATGTATATCATTTTTTTAATTACTAATATAATTTATTTTAATAAATAAATATGAACATTTCATTAAAAAGAACCACTGAAATCTAATATTCAAAAAGCATTAGTTTTTTTTTTTTTTTTTTTATTCGATAAATGCTCACATTCAAAAACAACCATAATACATTAGTATTATTGTTTAGTTCACTCAGAGAATTAATCGTTTTTCAAGAAACTCCACTGAAATAATACATACATTTATTTATTTTTTTATTATTATTATTTATAAACCGCTAGTGTTAAGACTATGATAGACCAACAATTACAAAAGGTGAAAACAAAGAATATTATATAATAAAAGAACCCAAAATAAAACAAATTACAATTTTAATAACAATTATTAACATACATTTATAAATTATTAATATTTCAAATTAATAATATACAAGATGAAAAATAATATATTTAATAACAGTTAACTGTGTATTTGCAAGTTAAACAATGTAATAATTTTAAATTAATGATTTGATTAATTGCCTATGAATGGATAATTATATGAATACAAATAATTTTTACTGATGAAACTTTTTTTTTTATAAATATTTTATTAATACTCGCATTTATATAATATGGTACAAAAATTAAAACCAATTATCTTCGTACGATAATAAAGAATATACCAACATCATAGAAGTTGATTGTAAACATTATAGGTATTTCTTTTATTATAAGTATTAAGAGTTTTTTTTTTTCACTTACTTCTCATTACTCATGAGTTATTAGTCATTAAACAAATTTCATATACATTAATTTTTCGAGATTTAAAAATGATATGCTTTAAAAGATAAATTGTTTTGAAATAATAAGAATTATTACTAAAATAATCATTTTATCTGTGTAATATTCATGATACATACATTCACTTTAAAATAATTATCGAGTTTAAACAAAAGAACGATATAAAATACAATATAAATAAAAAGTAGGCATAAAAACTTCAATATTATAAAGGAGTACGATATAGATATTGTATTAAGTGTGAGTAGGTAAGTAATTCGAATTCAAAACATTAAAAATGCATTAATATACAATTATAAAAAGATAGTTTTATATATTTTCAAATTTTTGTACATAATTTAAATAATAAATTTAAACTATCAATATTTTTTTTTTTTTTATCTTTTTAAATACTTATAAAAAAGTTTTAAGTATTTCTTAATAAAATAGTTAAAATTAACATATAAATACAAACAATTTTCAAAAGTTTTGATAATAAAGAAATATGATAATTATGGTTTATGCGAGTTAATGCATAATATATAAAGAACCATTGTAAAAATATAAAAAAAAAAAATAATAGGTATAGCTAATAAATTTTGTAGTCAAAACAAAAAAAAATCAAATAAAAAATATAACTAATTAATTAACGAAAAACAAATATAAAACGGAATCTAAAGTCAAAGATTAAATTAGCAATACATTTTCGCTATTTTTAAAAATTGTATAAATTAATGTTTTCTCGGAGTAGATACATTATAAAATTGTAAGTTATACCAATACAATTTGCAATTTATCTTTACGATGGCATTATTATTTCATTGAATTAGATAAGGCTTCATAACAGTTAGATATCCATTTTCATTTCGTTTCATAATACATTGCAGAAACAATATGCAAGTATAAATTCATCACAGTATCGACTTGGTAAATAATAAGTAATAAACGCCAAACTATAATAATTGTGATATATTTACCATTATATGAAGCTTAATACGATTGGATTTACTAACCACTGCAGGGGTGAAGAAAATTTTTTTTTATTTGATTATGACAAACTAAATTATATGTTATGTATAGTTAAGTACAAAATACAAATGAGTATACACAGAGTGATCTAAGATTTTGGTCAAGAAGCAATTTATATCCATTTTTTTAATTTTTTTATTTTTTTTTATAAATAATCATTATTTTATTTGACATATAGTGATAAAACTTTTTGGATTTTTTTTAACGCATTTTATTAGATTTATTTTTAGAATTTTTATAGTAACAGAAGCTTTTTATTTGAAATTCAGATAAATAATAATTTTCTTGAATTTGCTATGTACGTATATATACATGGAATAGGCAATAAACCAATGATGTATTAATAGACCTTATTTAATTTAAACAAGATAAATAAAGTGGGGCATTATAAAAATAGACAAGACAATGTCATATTGACCCTTTCATATACCTCCTAATATTATATGCATAAATATATTTCAAATTACATTAATTTATTAATTTCATTGATTTATAGTTAGACTAAGATTAATGTTAATGAAATCGTTCCAAAAGTATGAATAAATATGTATTTTTAAAAATAAAAATATAATTCCAATAGCTTAAAAAAACTATTGTTCGTTTATTTTGTTAAAAATTAAATTGAAAAATAAATAAATACTTTGAATTTTATGAAATACACATAAAGTACAAAAATTCTTAAATTATTTTTATAAAATTGAACCCTATTAATTGTAGATATACTACTATTTTAAATAATTTATGAGAATTTAAACTATCTAGTAATTGATTATTTTTAAATTCAATGAAAAAACTTAAATGTTAAGATACTATGGAAATTGAGGTATCATAAATGAAAATATTTTTCACGATTTTCAGTGGGCTTAACTTAGGTAAGTGCACATTATACGCAAAGACGTGATAAAATCAAAAAATTATATCCTTAAAATACCATCTTCGTATAATTTCCTACCGGAAATATAATAAGCACGAAAGTCGAGGGAGATCAATCTAATATATTTTCGGTTAGAAGTACAAGATATACATATCAAAAAAAAAAAAACACATCATTTTAAAGTTAATTCATTCTTCGTTTATATTTAAAATCTAAAATATTATATTTTATATTTTAATGCTCTTATAATAGAAATGGGTTTTTTGATGGATTAAGTTTATAAAAAAGTATTTACTATTTAATAAACATTGTATAAAATTATAATATGATGGTAAGTTAATATATAACATACAATTTACCGTCATATAAAAGAATATAAATAGATATAGAATTTTTTTTTTAATTTTATAGTAGAACTAATTTAATTTTAGTTATATACGCATTTCTATATACTTTTTGCAGATAGGCAAGTCATTTATACTAGTATTTCAACTTCACGGTAATCTGTGATACCAATTTGTTTAATTAAGTCAATCGCATGAATTGGCCAATTAGGGAGTATCGTTTACCACGGTAGCATAAACACGAGAAAAGTGGAAAAGTACCTTTGCTATTAAGTCAGGCCACGTGTTTTTAGAACCTCACAGAATTTTACCGATAAATGTTTCAGTGAAAACTTCTTAAATGTGTCTGATCGAAAATTCCATAAATAATACTGCAATATACTCTATGATAATTTCAAAATAATCATGCTGCAAATATGTTCTATATCAAGTCTTAAACAGTTATAAGTAAATTATATAAAAAAAAACCATTCTGAATACATTATAAAAGTCCAATAGCAAAATTTATGGATTAAAATACAAAGCTCTAATCTGCATTGAAGATAAGATTATATCGTTGGGTATAACAGACCAATCAAATCTAAATCATGATTTAGCTCTTCCAAATTAGATATTCAGAAAAATAAATTACAATACAAATTTACTGACAGTATACATATAGAATAATTAGTCGAAATGGTTGATATCAAAAGAAAGCATTCAAGAAGACTACAAAGGCAGAAAGGCAGTTTTCGATAATTGTTATGGCATATTTTTTTTTATGCACTAGGCCAGTGTTTCTCAACCTTATGTTACGGTGATACACTACTAAAAATTAAGAATAATGGGTAATTCATTTATTATACTTTGTGATACATTTGGACTTATTTGAAACGTTGGTTGAGAAACACTGTACTAAGCGGTATCGAAAAGAATTTTGATCAACTTTCTACCTAAAAAAAGACAGAAAAATAAGATTTTTCTAGATCTTGATCAGTTAAAAAGTTGAGAATTACAGGCTACAGCTATACTCTCGATAGGGGAGAGGATAGCTTACTCAACTTTTGAGTTACCCTTAACTCAATAAAAACAAATATTCCAATATGCAACATTTCAAGAACTTTCAGAAAATCCAATGTCATATAAAATTTTAAGCAAACTATATGGGACTAATGCACTATACTATTCGAAGCCATATTTTAATTACTGAATGCCACTTTGAAAGATCTTCGACGTAATGATAACATTATAAAAATAATCAACATGATGTAAGAAGACAGTTTTCGCAAGACTTTCCTGGTTATTACTATGTTCTATAGAACCAAAATGAATGAAAAAATGCCCGTATAAAATTGTCTTACATTTAAAATAACATTTAAAGACTTTATCTATAAATAAACATATTAGCTTATATTATCAGTAATCTCTCTGGCTATCAGTTAACAGATAAATTTATTTACTTCAACTTAATATTAGTACTATGACTTCAAATTATTAAATTGCGTAATATCTAAAAGGTTTTTAAAATCTATAATGAACTGAAAAATACAGTATTCTCAAAATATGTAGCTCACCACATTACAAGGTATGCCAAAAAGCCAAAGAAGCTCTATTTTCATGCTCTAAAAAACTAAGATTTCACGTAATCAACAAGCTAATTTTACAAGAATTTCCATGTATTCTTTACGTTTACAAACCCATTGATATTATCTGTGATACAAATAAAGCTGTTAACTATATGATAGAATTTATGAGCACAATGAAGCCAATTAAAGTTCCTTTGAACATTTTATAGTTGAAAATTGGAAGCGAAAATTATGCTTTTCTTAAATCTTAATACATGCATACATTCTGCAATGAGTACAAATTTCTATAAAGAAACTAATACCGAATATTACTGAAGCAATCATCATAACAAGACATACCACAGGTGAAAATAAATTCATTTCTATAATAACAACCATCTCTTCAGATTTTAAATTCCAATTTAAGCATTTTCAATTCCTTATACCTTTGAATTTCACAATAAAACAACATAAAATCTTTTTGTAATCAATTATTTTTATTTTCTAATTCAATGAATGAACACCAAGGTAAAGTTAAGCAATTTTATTATCTTAGATAACTTTAAATGGAAAATTCATGTTTCTTGATATTTAATTACTAATATTATTATATCAAATGATTTATCTTAGAAATCCAATAGCCACATTTAAATTAACTAATTTTATAAAAATAAAACATTTATCATCATTGTTGCCTATAGTTATATGACTAATAAGCAATTTGTATACTTTATTTTTATATACATTAAATATATAAACCAAAATCATTTTTCTATTTATTTATTTGTTTATTTATTCATTTTTTTTTTTTTTTATGAAATTTATAAAAAAGTCACTGTTGCCCAGTTATTAAATATTTAACATCGTAAAATAATATGTTAATTCATTGGTAGTGTCGATTCACTGGCATCATCACTCTGTTGCAACATAATATTAGATTGGTAATTAATTAGGCATATTAGTATATATTATAGTTCATTATTCACCTTTTTGTTTTTATCATAGAATCATAGATACTATATAATACATTGTTATCTATTTGTACAATGTTCTTCCAAAATTTAGTTTTGTCAGTTCTAAGATCATGAGAAAAAAAAAGACTTTTTTAACTTTAATTCAGAATATATACAAATCACAAATGACGTAAATACGAATTTTTACTTTTGAAAATATTATTTTCTTGTTTATCGTTTCAAAGATTTTTAATTAAGAAATAATATTATGAGATATATAAATAGTTTTAGTATTATTCGATGCATACAACTAAAAATTAATTAGAGTTTATTTAAATAAAAATATTTACGTAAACTATCTATCAAATTTCTGGTAATATACTCAGAACGTTTAGTGTAAATGGCTGACAACAATTTACCAAACTGTCTATGCTGTGTGTAGGAGTAGAAGTGAGGTATTTATATTCATTCATACAAGTTTTATACATACCTACATTAATATGCAATAAATCGTCTACACAACATAAAATATCGAGAGGCGAAAGATTTTTAATGGCTTGCTAAAACTTTAACTCAAGGAAAATTATTCAGTAAGCTTGTAATGGTCTACAAAGTTATGAATTTTATTGGCATTATCATTGTTCGTGTCGTTTATCAAATTTAATACTTTTCACTTCTGTTGCGAGTAATAATTATAATATTATTTCAAATTCAAATTCTCGTTTGAATATAATAAAAACACACCACTAACAACAAAAGCCTTCAGTTCCAGTAATCTGTTTCGTCTCAGTCGAAAGACGAAAACACGTATTTCTTTAGAAAATGTATTGAAACTATAGTTATCCAATCACTTTATCGTTAAAATTACGTGATCAACTAACGAGAACCAATCATTTCTATAAGAATATTTTGTAAACAAATATCTTAGTTTTCATGTATTTTAATGTCAAATTCTTAATTAAATGTACGTAATGATTCTAATTTATTCAAGTGTTATAAATATTTTAATAATTAAGCTCGTCCCGTTTTGAAATATAAATTGATAAATAAATGTAGAATATATTATTCAGATGTATACTTAGTACCTAGTACCTACCTGTATTATGGTACTTCTGCTTGCAATATTTAACCTAACCTTATTTATATAGCAACCCACTATTAGACACTATTAGATACAAAAAACATGCATCATACAAGAGTCATAATTATTTAATAAGTTCAGGTGTGATTACATAATTTAGTATTTTAATTTTATGATTATATACTTAAGACCCCCCCCCCCCAAAAAAAAAAAAAAGAAAGAAAAGAAGTTATGACCAATAATTTGAGAAACACTGCTTATAGCTGCTTGCATTGCAAAACTTATCGCATGAAATAATATTTGCACTTCAACGTATGTGAAAAATTACTATTTTCACAGAACTGCTAGGAAAGTAGTTAGTTTTATTTTTCTAATTAAATTTGTTATGGACACTTAATATATTTATTTTTTTTACATTTCTTACCGGCAAGACACGAGAATTTACAGTTACAAGTTATGTAGACTTTAAAGATAAAATAAGTATGAAAAATTACAATAAATTAATGTTTGTGAGACTCACTGAAAGCAGGATTAATCGATAAAAAGCGATCATGTGACGAGTCGGCCCGCAGTTACCATCGAGTAGTAAACTAGAAAGCCAAGGGAGAATAATGAATTGACGTTTTGCGTTCCTCTATTTGACAAGAGGCCGGGCTTGCAATTTGTATACGCATCGCATCATCGAGCTTTTACCGCGTATATTGTAACAGAATTATTAATGTTGAAAACGCTTATCACAATACCCAATAAAGTTGAAATATATTGTTCGGTCGCTTGAGGCAGCGTAATAAGTACCAATTAAAATATCCAAGATGAAACCAATTTTTTTTATGATAAATAAAAACGTAATAGCAAATGCCAAATTGTTGAACTTATATTTTTATTAGCGAAAAAATAAAAATTTAACATCGCTGTAAGCAGTATTATTTATCGTCGACTTCCGATCTTAAGTACACCGTATTAGATACTTATATATTACGAGGATTATTGCGCGTTAAGCTGTGTTTTTTTTTTATAATTGTAAAACGAAAAATGCGATTTCGATTAAACGTAAAAACACAAATTCTTTTTTTCTAGACGTCCTGTTATTAATTTTTTTCATGTTTACAAATTAATCCTATAGCAGTGTACGCTTTCTAATTGTTTTGGAATCATAAATATTTTCTTATAGTCATGCTACTATAGATATCACCCAACACAAACTGTTTAAAGTTTGGTAAAATTAACTAAAAGTCATCATTTTTTTTTTTTTTTTTTTTTTTTTAACTGTTAATTTATTATTCCGGAGTCTAATTACTATCATTTTTAAAACTGAAATCTGAATTTTAATTAACCATATTTTTTTCAAAAAATAACTGTAGTTATAAATGCTCGAAATTACTAAATCCAGTACATTAAAATATTTTAACAGTACACCGGAAATTTATTTTTTGTATAATATATTTTCATTGTTGAAAATTTTTTTTTTTTAGCAGGAAATATGCTGAAATTGTTTAAATTTCTCTTCTTATTAAGAGGGCACTTGTGAAAAGTATTTTTTTAATCATCGAAGTATTATAGTTTTTCCTAAACCTTAACTTAAAAGCTAAAAAAAAAATATTAAATTTTCTATAACATAATATCCGTTTTCAACAAAATATATTTGATTATAGTTCGTTACAACAATGAGTTATCCTAAAAACAAGAAACTTTTACCAGTTATTAGCTTATTTGAGTATTATTTAAACGCCAAATCATAAATTAACATTTTTATGTTAAAATTCTATCGATTATTTATGATAATGTTATTTTTTTAAATTTCTTTTAATAAAATATATAGCTTTGGATTATACTAAAACTTAATCTTTTGATTTAATTGTCCTATAAATTATTGAATTAATTTACAAAAATATCAATCATATTTTTTATTTTATTTTACCTAAACTTACCATGATTACTATAGTTAACCAAGCTCCACTTATAACCATATTATTTTGATAGTTTTATAATACATCATTGTAATCTACACTAATGTAATAAAATTTAAATGCGATGTCAACACCTGCAGATCAATTTCATATTGTAAGTAAAACAAAAAAAGTAATGGTTTTGCAATGTATATTTTTATTTTTTTTTTTTTTTTTTGCCAGACATTAAGACTTGAAACAAAAAATGTACTTTATCTTTAATAATAAGTTGGTTTTTGATAAAAAAAAAAAATTGGTTTATCGTTACTTTGAAGTCAAAAATATCAAATTCCTAGTATTTTTCTTAATGATTATAAAAATAAAACTATTTACGCAATTCCAATTTTTAGATGTATTTGATTTCGCTATTTTATGTTGTAATTCTGAATCTTATAACTAAAGGTACTTAAAATCAATATGATATTATAAATCCATATATTATATTATAGTTTATATATGTAAACTAAATACTTATATTTATAATTTAAACTATCCTTAAAAATAGATGTTGATCTACCCTTCTTTTTCGCAGAGAGTTGTTATTTAAAATGTGTTTATTGCATGTTTTACAACGGTTTTAACATATAAATTCATAATTTTAACACGTCTTTTATACACAGAAAAATTATGAGATACACTATAAACTTACTACGCAGCAAAAGTCAGTTACACAGTTTTTTTATATACATTTATACTGCACGGCGTATCGTGTAGGCAATTGTGGTGCTCTGCTATATATTTTACTACTGATTTATCGTATAGCCGTATAGTAATATTATTATCTGCATTAGATAAATGTTTTAATTAAACAAGTTCAAGGCTTACATGGAATTTTAAAAACTGCTGTTTAATAATTACCTTGTAAAAATGAAGGCGATATAAAAACTAATAACATGCTATTCGATAGATAATACGAAATCTAAGTGAAGCGAGTTTTGGAATAAAATATACTTTAGTAACTTATTAAACAATGATAAACGCCACCTGTTTTAATATGTCCATTTATATATATTCTTTTTAATGTTCAGTAGTTTTGAAAACTCTAACTATTAATAGTTAAATGAAAAACTCGCAGAATGGAAACATATTTTTCACATCATCTAGGTAATGTGTCTTAAAAAAATGGTTGAAATCTGGTCAGTAATTTAAAATACCTTCAGCTATTAATTTTTTTTTTAATCGTTAACTATAGTATAAAATATTTTAAGCAAAATAAGCTAATATTATTCTAGTTAATTTTATGGTAATCATTATTTAATTTACTCATTTTTGGAAAGTTAAAGTATGTAAAATAAAGATTCATTATTTATGATTTTGACCACTAAAAAACTAAGTAATATAAATGCTTAATAGGTGTTAATCATACGTAAAAAACGAGTTGGAACTATTAAAAATGAATAAATTATAAACATATACGAGGAAAACTGTTCACACAAAGTAGGCAACTCGTGTTTTTTAATGTAATCGAAATTTACACTTTTTGTTTCACAGATTAATTAAAAGCACACAACGCGCTGCGTAGATGTATTGTATATATTATACTCAACGAATAACGACGCATGTACAAGATATACGGCTCTATTTATTATACGTACCTACCTATATTATACACGTATACATTATGTTTATAAAAAATAGGGTACGTTTATAAAATATTTAAAAAATCCTTTTTCTAAACGAGCGCGTAACCAGCCCGGTATATACACTAAAGCGTCTACACCCATATACGCATATAATTTATATAAATATATATAGCCAAGATATACGACTACCCACAATTATTCGTGTAATACAATATTACAACCCAATACCGCGCGCGTGTACAAGTCGTGTTAGCTGTACAACGATCCGCGACGATCCGTCGTAATATAATACGCGCGCTTGATGCAATATTATTAATAGCCATTTATAATGTTATACCGAGGCTATGTGCGTACAGGGTGAGCGAGATCCTCGTGTAAGACGTACACGTGTGTAGCTATGTACGCCACCACATTGCACCTCCCCCCCAGGGCCATCGCGGGATCATTACTGCAGTGCGGCCGACTCGAGGAACACGACATTGCTCTGCACGTCTATCGTCCTGTATAAACGCAGTTCTGGACGATCGCGTAATACATAAATCAGTATTTTACGCTATGGTAGTTGCGTGAACGCGGCTAATATTATAAATGTCTACTGCATACACACACACACACACACACACACACACACACACACACACGCACGCATACAACAGGCACGTGTATACATGTATAATAAGCTCTCGCGTCGGTTTCCTCCTCGTTGCCTCCGTAAATCCACACAGGACCACCTCCATTACGCAATCGGACAAACAAAAAAAAAAGATAAGCTACCGCCGTGCTCGGACGAATGGTCAGTGACGGTCGCGGGACACGCTAAAAACTAAAACAATACCGCAACGGACGTGCTGCAGGTTCGGCGTCCTTTGTATAGGACGAAAAAAAATTGAATCGCGAGAGGACGAGAGAGATAGAGCGAGTGAGAGCGAGTGAGTGAGTGCGTGAAAGGGGCGGGGAGGAGGTGAGAGAAAGAGAGAGTGAGAGAGAGAGAGAGAAAAAGGACGTTTAGACGGGAAAAAAACGGTTGTCGTTTGTCGATTGTGTGCCTCGTCGTCGTCGACCCTGCCCGCCGGCGCGTGCGCACCGCGTACACGCGAAATAAACCGCGCGGCGAAAGTTTATGACGGACTGCGTGCGGCGGCGGGTAGTGGTTCGTCAATTCCGCGCAAAAGTTCATAACTGCCGCCTCCGACGCCGGTACCGCCGAGACACGTACACGTGACGTGTAAAGACGTACAAACTGCAAACATATTATTTATTATTATTCGCGTGAACACGCGTGTATATAGTACGCTTTATGAAACGTTGTTGATGATAATTTATCAAATACCGCGCACAGTCCGCGAAATTAAGTCTGTGTCTGTCTCTCCGCACGCGCGTTTATGATGCATTGGTCCCCAAACGTCTTTTCTTCTCGGCACATCGTCGTGTAAGCCACTAAAAGTCGCGGCCTACGTATTTCTGCAGACGTATCTGGGTATTGAATAAACGAGTGCTTTTGGGTGTTTAACCATTTGAATACCATTTCTACTAAAACGTTGAAATACATTTTTGTCTGTATTCTCGAGTTATTTTTTTTTTTTAACAGTGATTATCGCGAGCTTTATTTAAAAAAAAAAAATCGGTATTTTTGCGACACGCCGGTGTGCCGTTACACGCCGATTGAAAATCACTGACAAGTAAAATCTGTACGTCTGTGCATGCAGTGCAGTCTCACTTGCATACTCTCTTTATCTCTTTTCTCCCGTTTCAATCCGGTTCGTTCCGGACGTCCTCGCGAATGCGATGTTTGGACATATATATATATATATATATATATATATATATATATATATATAGTGGTATATACTACACAATACTCTCGGTATTAATAGACCACTTGTGCCAGCCATATTCTCGAGCGTGTGTTTCGCGAACGAAAAAAGAAACGTACTACCGTCGATTTTTTTTTTGAACTTTCGATGAGTGTGTTTACTTTGTAATTGTAGCTACTGGAAACAATAGAATCAATCAGCTGTAGCTTCTTGACCCTCTACAATAACTTATTAACCATCGTTTCGTATATATGTATAGTATGGGAAAATTCGCCGATTGCGCGAACGGCGTACCTAGCTGGTATTTTATTAGTATTGTAAAAATACGACATGGCGTCCGCTATTGTCTATTCCGACTGCCTTCTATTGGTGATTTGGGTTCAGTCGGTAAAATGTATGAGAACCCGGAAACGGTCACGGCGCGGTGTCGGAAAAACCGTACGTTATTGCGAAGTCGTCTCGCGGCCGCTTTCTATATATGGGGAAAACGCGCAACTCGATAAAGTTTCGCCGTGAGCGATGCGGGCGGTGAACCGAGCGGTTAATGTGTGCCGCGGTAAACTATATGTGAAATAATGAGCCGCTGCCGTTCGTGTAACTAATGTATTCACGGTCCAACGGTTTCGAACCGAGCCTGCTAGCTGCTGCAGCGATCGGCGTAGTTAACCCACACATACCCAAACACACCCACACGCGCCGCGCACCCTCTCATATACGCCGCGTTCGTAACATAATACGGCCCCCGGTCGGTTATCCTAAGTGAATATACTACGGCATGCACACACTCCGCGGCCGGCGTTTCGCCCTTTATCCGTCGCAACGACACGGCGTCTATTTGCAGTCGTGCAAGTTGCGGGCCGTGCGCGAGAGTGTAAACGGGGCGAATGTTCACCGACCGCATACTCACCCCCATTTTTCCCTTTGACGATCGATTTATTCAAATTCTGTAATTTGGAATTTTTCGTGCGTACATCTAAAGTGTCGTGAGGCCGTACAAACTTTCTTCTTCAGAATCCTTTTATACTGTATAAGTATTTATTTTGTAATGGACGGTTTTTGTTGATACACCCATTATCCACATAGTGCACAAAGTTAAAGAACTCAAATACCACTCGTTTGAATTTCGGTTCAGATACGCCAAAAGTTTCAAAAAAATGATCGACTAAATAATTTACAGTAGAACGGAATGCGTTCTCGTTTGAAAAACAGAATTTTATTTCCACTGGATATTCTTTAAAGTAATGCCATACATCTCGAGAATATTAAAATATGAAAAATTCCAAAATTCAGATTATCTAATAACTGTATTATTTAAAAGCAAAAATGATGTATGCAAGCTTATAACGAATCACTTCGTATATCGAGTTTTAAGCATACACCCTGATATTGTTTTTTGTGTTAGAATTCCAACCCGGTTCTATATAATGTACTAACACACATACACATACCTATATCTAAACTTATATATGTATTCAGTTTATTAAACATCCGCACCATTACCTCGTTAACTTTAAATTGGAAAATCACCAAGAACACGCGCGCACGGCTGACACATAATATATACATGTGTGTGTGTATTCACGTATTCAATTATTTTACCTACCTTGCTAATGCACATTATACCACCGACGCAGCATATATTACGTACCTATAGCAATCGTTTTACCACGAGGCCCGAGTTTTACGTCACTAACGTATAGGTACAAGTATACAACTATATATTAGAACCAGGTCATCGTTACCTCCATATCATCGTATAATACGTTTACGAATACTATACACTTTACAACGTATATTGAAATTTTGTCAGATGGTTATAAGTAATATATACAGTATAGTTGCACACACACAATTTCAACTTTAAAGTACTCTAATTTTTTGTTAAATTATTTTGAGATTTTTTTATGGTGATTATTTTAAAAATAAATCTAATAATACATCTCTGAGTAGTTGAAACGTTTAAATAAATACTAATACAGTTTATTTTGTTATTCAATTTTTCGAATAAGTAATACAAATTTATATCATTTACATTAACCTATACATCTAATTCCAAAAATACACGTCTACTTTCTTATTTGTTCGAGTTTTTTAAATTTTGACTATGAAAATAAAATAACTTATCAACTTAATTATTTTTAAACTAGTTCTGAGTAACAAATCTTGGTTTTTAAATTTTAAACGTTTGATTTTTTAAATTATTTAAATAACGTGCAATATATCAACCGAATCAAGTATAAAAACACTCAATAATACTTTATCAAGCGAATACTTTCATATTTTTTATTCATCAAATGTTTTAATTTAAAAATATACCTAAGACATACCTATAAATTTACAAAAAATATATTTTTTAAATTTTATTATGTTTTGTTTTAGAAACCATGGAGATTTCTAAGTCACAATATTACGAGTATAGCAATATAAATGCATATTTAGTAACTTTTATAAAGTAACTTATTTATTTCATGTTTTATTAATTACCATAAACACAGATACAAATAAAAATACAATATTTTTGTTAAAAAAATTATCTTGTAATCAACTCGAATAATTTTTTACTTACAAAAAAAAAGTGAACTCTACTGCTTTTATAATCATTTAAAATTATTGAGTATAGGTAATCTTTTAAAAATAAAAATATTTTTTGAAGACAGATAAATTAAAAATAATCGGATTTAAAATGTACGATAATAGTTCTAGATAATATATTATAAAAAAATTAGGTATATTTATTGATTAATAACTAATGTTCAAAGATTAAAGTCACTCATTAAATTATAATTTTCTACTGTTATATACATTTTTGGCGATGAACCACTTGTCCTTCAATCATTTGACAAGCATTTATATAAATCATCAGATTTTTCTGCAGTATTTGGGTTATACTACATTATATTCCTATTAATATTGTACACATTTATTTATGATGCTAATAATGTTTTAATATTATTTTATCGAGACATTTTCAAATAATAATTAATACTTAAACTTAAAAAATCTCCCTGTTAAAAAGTGCTGTTAACATACATTATGGTTTTTACTTTTTAGAATCACAGTTATCTTGTTTTACGCGGAAAAATCACTCAATGAATACTATTTTTATTGTTTTTATAAAAGACTTAAAATACTTAACACTTAAATATTACAATAAAAATAAAAATTAGTATTTAATAATTATTAGGTACATTATTATATTAATTTATAAGTATTTATTAAATATAATTTATAGAAAACAATAATGTAAAAATATTATGAAATAACATACCTAGTACTTACCAACCAGGAAAATTTCGTGATATGTTTTATTTATATTTAAGTACTTTATTTAAATATTAGTATTATAGTAGATTGATTAATTTTTGCTGAAAAATTACAAATGAAAATATTATGTGTTTAAAATTTAATTATGTACATAAAATGTCTATGTCTCCACAATTAATATTTTTAAGTATAACAAAATAATGAGTATTTATAAATTATTATTAGTTATAATTTAAATAAGTAATTTTATCCAAATTTTAATTTTAAATATCCATAAAAAAAAATTAATGATTACATATTTTTTAATTATTTTTTTATTTCAATATAAACTACTTATGAGAGACTTTATATTAAATTATTAAACATAGGTTATCTAAATTAAAAATTGTACAAAATATGTTTTACTGAAAAATATTCATAGTTTGTAAATGTTAGTAATTTGTACGAATTATATAAAAATTAGAACTTTAAATGTAAAAATAAAAACTTTACCTGTGTATTTTTACTCATGTTAGCTTATGTGAGATTTTGTATAAGTACAATTTTTATGAATTTTAACCTAACGAATAATCTTTTAATCTCACTTGTAATATCAAAATAAATTTTGATTTAAAATTTCTATGAATAGCTCAAAAAGTATCAAAAATATTTTTAAAATTAAATCATGTATATAAAATGATAATATAAAAACTACGTAAACATTTCGTGAAAATTTCAAATTCCTACAGTTATTCGTTATTAAATTTTAACAAAAAAATAAAATCAATTTTATTTAATACTTACTGGTCTTGAGTAAAAATTCCCATTTTATCTATATTTTTTACTTTTGACCTTCCACCTTGTCTACAAAGTACAAACTAGATCCAATTTTTTACTAGAAATCACCCTCAAAATTTAAAACCCTTGCAATTTCATTACTGTAAACGACAGACACAAAATAAACCACTGTACATCATTGTAAAATCAATATATTTAACGCTCTACTCAGAATTTAAAGATATATTTTAATAGATTTGATATAAAAATTTTGCAGAAGTATTTATTAAAATAATTTATAAATATAATGTACCTGGCTTAAATTATAGAAAAGGGTATGTCTTATTTTAAATTTCAATATTTAAAAATACAATTATACGTACTCGTATAAAACAGTTGGATGTAATCTACGTAATTACCAGGACTTTATTAAATTTATGTAAACAATTTTATATCTCACATACAATATTGAATATACCGTGTTTACTTTTTCAGTAATTCTTAGTTAACTGTTTCAAAAAATAAAATTATTTTTTAAAAACAAAATATCATTATTATTATTTGTATAATTGATATCCACTACTTTCGAGTATAGTTGTAAATTATAAAGCATCGGTTAATTTTATTATCTAACATAATCTCTTTATTTTTTATGATAATAATAACTATAACAATATTTATTTTTTTTTTAATCAGAAAAAATAATTTCTTATTTAGATGTTTTTGTTGTTGTATTTATTTAAACGTCAATCAAGTATATGAGATGAAAAGGGAGGAGTAAATAACTCCGGTCTCTATTCTACAATTTTGGCTTTCCTTTCTTTTGCAAACAAACTGCCATTTCCAATAAGCGCATTTCATAAGCTTTTAATCAAAATTAAAAAAATTTCATAAGCTTTTAATCAAAATTAAAAAAATAAATACATTTTTTTACGATTATTACTTATTTATTAAGTGATAAATTAAACGGATTACAATAATTGTACACATATCACAAAAAAATAAAAAATAAAATTGTATTTTCATCGCTAAAAAATGAAAACATAGTTGGTCGACTCATAATGGTCAACACCCTTTATTTTATTCGTGTCTAACATAGATAGCTGACTATTTGGTATATCCTCGTAATGAAACACGCCCAAATTGTGACCTTCCATATTTATGGTACTTACGTATACCTAAATTTATTTTATTTTTATATGCAATTATATTTGGTATTATTTTAACCCATGAATAAGACCATTCTATACATTTCCAATCATATTAATTTTAGATAAGATTTGACCAAATTTCCTACATTTTTTATGTTTAAATTTGTTTTCTATTGAAAATACAATAATTTTTTAACAAAGAAATGTGTCTATAATTATTTACTTTAAAAAAGTAGTACAAAACTCAAAAGGCAAGAAATAATAACTTATTTATTTTCCTTTTACTTGTAGAAAACATAAATTGTAAGATAATGAATAGCAATTAATTAAGTAATTAATTATTATTTGATTACATTAAATTTATTTCAGATAAATTGACAGAATTAAATACTACTAATTAGATTATATTTTGAAGTTTGGAGTAACTCGCTAACTTTTAATATACCTTAATTAGTTTGTTCATACTAATTGATTATTAAAGTAGATACATTTTTTATTAACTATTACTATAAACAGTACACTTAGGGAACTAATTTTATTAAAACATGCTTGGGTAGGTATAGGTCGTAGATACTAAATTAATATTTGATTACTCAGAAAATAATTACTAAATAATTTGAATTGAATATGAATTATAACTAAAAACTGTATTTTTCTAGAATCCACTAAGCTTCACTAAATCAATTGATACATCGAAAACAGAACACATTTAAATTCCCATATAGCACGTATCTTAGATAAAGATAGAAATCTCTGATTCTAATCCTCTTAGATTTACCGTAATTCTGCAATTTTGTATTTTCGTATCTTGCCAGTACAGTTATTTCCGTCCTTACCTTTCCTTCAAAACATTCTTACTGATCCAAAAAGCTTTTTCTAATAATACCGGCAAAAATAAATCAATGTAAAGTGTATCTATATGCTTCAAATATAAAAACAAATCAAAACCTACCTACGACAATGTTAACTTCTCACGTAGTCAAGTAATCAATTTATTTAAACACGTGGGTATACTCGTAATTCTATCACTTACTTACAAATTCAATTTAAAATTTATTTTAATCGTATTCAAATAGTATAATAATTTTTAATAATCATTCAAATAATTTTGAGTTTTATTCGTTTTTAAAACTTAAAACTTTCACAAAAAAATGTATATAAGTCAGTTTACAAACAACATAAATGTCGTATTATTATTTATTATAGTTACATTTTAAATATTTTAAACAACATATAATAATTTTCTCGTAGAAGATAGATTTTAGAAAAAAAAACAAAATATTAATCAACTACGCAAAGAAAAGAATATTATGTAAACCCAGTCATCTTTACATAAATTTCTTGTACAATGAAGTCAACAACAAATCTTGTTTAAAATGAAAATAAAAATCAATTTAAAACTGTTTATAATATTTTTAATTTTTTTAATAAATTCTATATACATTCTTCCTTAATATTTAATTGGTAAAAAAATTTTAATTTATTTATTTTAAACAAATTTAGCTTAATAATAATAAGATTTATCTACAATTATATTTAGAGATAATAGAACGACGATAACTCTTTGTGTTTAAGTAGCAATAATGTATTTTTTTATGATTGTACAACACTTTTCTGAATATAATAAGTGAAAAAAAAAATTCATATGGGTCGTGGCGTTTATGTGCTAGAAATTGAGCAGTAGTGAAAATATAAAATATTAATAATAATTACTATAATTTCCAAGTTCTTATAAAAAAAACTTAGATAATTAATCTTTAAAATATTAAAATTATAAATGTGTTATTTTAATTTTAATAAATTTTATAGAGACAATGTATGATAAATGTTACTGTTGTTAAATTCGAACTACTTAAATTATTTATGGAAATATTGACAATTGAAGTCCATTTATTTATAATCACGATAATAACTGTAAGAATAAAATTAATAATCTAAAATAATCATTTAATTTTACGCCTTTTGGTTTTTTTAATTTTTTTTTTTTTTATGCAAGAATAAAGTACCTATAATTATTGTTTCAAATATAAGTAATTCAAATAATATATAAGTATTGTAGGTATCAAGATTAGTGAAATAAGACATTTATTTGACAATATCAATACAGTTATTGGTGTTTGATCCCTTTTTATCTTTTAATTTAACTATTTAAAAACAAGGTAAATTTTTTTTTTAGTTGTTTTAATATTATTATACATACCTATTGATAATGCAAAATTAATTTTATTCTTAATTTTATCTTTTATCAATATACTATTTTATACTTGTTTATTGCAGGTAATATAATCAAAATGTTTAACTTCGATATATTCATATAAAGTAAAAAGTTCCTATTTAATTAATATGACGTCGTTGATATTCAAAATATTATTCAATTAATGTTTACATGATTTTAACTGTTCGTATCTATTACGCAGTCATAACCATACAACGTTTATTTCCCTTAGGTAATTTCTATTCTGGTAGTGTATTATTATTTATTAATATATCAATGTCAGATTTTAACCGAACATGGTAAACTGTTTGCTAAAGAGTAAACTTAAGTTTGTATTTGAATTATTTGAAATGTAAACTATAATCAACACATCATACGTGTATGATTCTTGTTAATCTATACTAAGCTGAGAATTGAGAAATAATTTATATTTTAATTAACTCTACCAATAACCTGATAATATTTGATTACATGCGTGTAATAAGAAAATTAATACAGTACTCAAAAAAATTACTACGTCAACGTCATCAATAATTATTTAAAAATCAAATGGTGTAAGTACTAGGCACAATAAAGTAATACCTAATATGTGAAATTAAAAAAAAATAAATAATAATTAAATCACACATTTAACTATGAAGGAATAAAATCTAAAATACATTTACGTATTATATTATAGTAAAAATAATCAGAATATTAACAGTGTGGGTACATATATATATATTTAATCTTGTGTATATATAAGTACTGAGCCCCACTAAGAGAAATTGTGTAATTTATGAAGAAATAAATATATTTATTAAAACATTTATAATTTATTTTGTGACTCCCTTATTTAATTCTACAAATATTCAATTCATAAGTAAATTTAACGTAATTTTTAATCTGATATCGTGTATATATATATATGTATACATATATTTAACACAAAATAACTATGAATAATATAAAAAAATCATTTTAATGGATAAAAATATAAAATATGTACTAAGCTACTAGTAACGATACGCAGTACAAACTCTTGAGAGATCGAATTGTATACACTTTATTCAAAAATAATAAGCTATTATCAAATGATTATCTTATAAAACTTTGAAACACATTTATTAAAAAAACTCAAAATTCCGAGGTATAATGTAATTAAATCCATCAAAGTATTTATTTATTTTATTTTTAAAATAATTTTCATTTTCTTTGAATAAATAGTTGAATAAAAAATAAAATTACAATATAAAAAGGTATTTTAGACATAAAAATCAAAAAATCATCAAAGGATTTTACTTATACAGTCTGTAATCGAAAATAATTATAAAAGAATATAAATACCTATTTAATTTAACGTTATATACAATATATACATATATGTCTGTGTGTGTGTATGCTATAGGTATGTATTACATAATGTATATCACTATGAACATAAACATAATATTATACATGAAAGATTAAATTATGCATAAATTGAAAAATAAAAACCAATTATTTTATACAACCTTTTTTTACATACATATTATGTAAGTAAAATTATTTTGACTAAAAAAAAAATATTTTTTTTTAATTAAAAATTATTTTAAAAAATATACAAGATACCTACTTAATATTTAACTTAAGTCTTAAAAGTAGATAATTCTTAAACGTTTTAAACTTTAAGCGTAATACAATATTTTTCTAAGAACTTACTTTTTCCATGAACTTTTATCAAAATATTTTATCCTATAATAATATTATATAGCTGAACATTGCTATGCTTATAATATAATAATTAAGATATTGAAATTATAATTAATTTTAAGTGTAATTATTTCATAATTTATAATTATTAATACAAAATCCATTATATAAATATAACTTTGAAGTAATTTTTGATTATGGCTATAAAATACTAATATTTTAAAGTTAATTGAGTTAAATTTGTTCAAAATATATAGGATACATTTACATAATTAGCAGTGGCAAACCCAGGGGGGTGGACCCCGGGTCCGGAACTTCCTTAGCTTATATCGCAGTATTTATTTTTATTTTTTAAAGTTACACTGAAATTTTCATTAAATTTCATTGATTAGATTGATTATTAGATTTGGTATTTTGTTAATAACACGTCGAATTCGATGTATAGATATACATAATTTAACTGACATAATAATAATAATAATAATAGTAATTAATTAATATACATTATAAATATAAAATTAAAAATGTAATATATATGTATGTTTTAAATAATATAATTTTGTTTATTAAGCAATAAAATATATGTGTTACTTAAGAAAAAGAATAAAAAAACAGTAGATAAATAAATGTTTAGGATCCCCCTCCCTTGAATAAATCCTGGTTGCGCCACTGATAGATAGTTATTATTTATATTGGTCATACAGGTATACTGTAGTTAAAATACTAAATCATTTAAGAAAGAAAATTGAAACTAATAATTAATAATTCATTTATACTAAACACACTCTAAATTCAAAACATAAAAAATTATATATTTATTTGTACAGGTATGGTGACATGGTACCAGAAACAATAGCCGGAAAAATTGTTGGTGGCGTATGTTCACTAAGTGGAGTGCTTGTTATTGCACTGCCTGTACCAGTAATCGTGTCTAATTTCAGTCGCATCTACCATCAAAATCAGCGAGCAGATAAAAGAAAAGCTCAAAGAGTAAGTTTTATTTTTTTTCACAAATTAAATTTTAAATAAATATAAAATTGAATCATTGTTATTCATTGACTGTTATGAGTTATAATTTTATAAATAATTCATGATGAAATACAAAATTATATTGAAAAACCTTTTCAAAAGTTTTTAAAAAATTAAATGCATCCAAATGAAATAAAACTTTTAAGTGGATGTTACCTAAAATGTTGGTTTTGAGTTAAAAAGACTTAAAAGTTATATACACTTTTAAATTCTTTAAAATTGAAATGTTTTTTTTTTAAACAAAACAACACAATTACGGAGTTAACGATAAAAAGTAAAAATGATATTCTTTATACGCGATTGTATAATAAGAGAACAATATTAAAGCAATTCATAGGACATATGGTGGCATATGTTTTTTATACAATATTGAATTCTAATCAGGAACATATTTAGATGAGGGAAGAATTAAAATCAACTCCAAACGGCAATCTTTTTAGAGATTTAAGGATGGAAAAATCACTGTCCACAGCCTTCAATCATCGTCCATCATCATTTAAAAGACACATTAACATTTGTATCATGTTACAATTATATTTAAAAATCAAGATTTATTAGTATAATCACAAATAATACTTAATTATTTCATATAATTTAGGATTTATTATGTTTAATAATGCACCAGACTGCTACTGTATTGCTAGAAAATCAAATAATTAATTTAAATTTATGAACATAATTCATTTTTACTCGGTTATTTTATATTTTGCATTGTTTGATAGTAATCAAATATATAATATAGCAGTACTGGTTGTTTCGTAAGCGATTTTCAATACTTGATCTAAACGATATTTATGTTTTTTTTTTTTTTTGTGACCTATAGTGCCAACAAATTTACTGCCAACCAGTCACTATAGCAATTTATTACGTAAATAAAAGATAAGTTTAATTCATAGATAATAATATTGACCAGCAACTCGCATAACGACGGTTTAAAATTTAACGCTTAATTGAACACCTCACTAGTAATCTTAAGTTGATTTGACACAAATTTATAATTGAAAACTACGTGAAATACCACAAAATTACATTTTGAGATGATAAATAATTAACAAAAATAAAAACTTAATTTTATCAATTACTTAAATTTATACATGTATAGTGTGTACATTGATGATAATAATGGCATTTTGTTAAAGTCTCGGTATTTTTATTGAATTTAAATCAGCTATTGCGTAATGTATTTTTAAATACAAGAATAAATATTTTAAATATTCAACAGAGCGATGAGTGTTTTGATTTTACAATGATATTGTTATTTTTTCTTTTTGTGTCTAATATCACCTTTAGTAGTGAAAATACTTGGATTTTCAATTTCAATTACTTTTATTTTCAAATAAATGGCAAGTCAATAAATCTAAATAGTGTAGCTTCTAAAAAATTTACCATAGGAGATAATTTAAAAAATTTACATGTTATTTTAAAAAGTTCTTAAATTATAAAATTACTTTAAAAGTAATAATAATAAACCTAAAAATTTGATATGTATCTACAAAATGTAAAATGAAAGTTCTTGTAAACTATTTTTCAACAAATTTTTATCCAAATAATTATCGGCAATCCCTTTTATTAAGGGATAGCCGAGATAATAAGGACAACATCTAATGAGCTTTTCCATGTGGCATCTAAACTTTAAATACATCTCTGATTCTAAGATATCTTAAATGTTTTAAAATATTTTTTAAAAATTTAAACAAACTTAAATCAAACTATTTATTATTATGAATAGTAAGTATACACATTTACTTTTTTTAATCAAGTTATAAGAATAGTTAAAAATAAATTCAAAAAGTATAGTACAAACTACAAGCATTACCTTTTGTTATTATATTTATATATATATATATTATAACAGATCTATGTTGTCATATTAAACATTTGAAAATTATTATTAAAATAAATAAGTAAGTGAGTACCTACAGATGTTTTTTATATTAAAAATTATTACATTTTCGGGGAAAACAAATTTATTTGCAAATATTTTGTTTATTTAAATCTAAAAAAATGATTGTATGTAAATCCTTATTAAATTTGAATATAAGGTAACATTATTGTTACGAAAAATAAGACTATTTCTTAATAATAAAAAATAATTTAATGGAAATTTCTATACAGTGTAAATATATACTTTCAATCGAATTATATAACGGTATGACGCTTACAATTTTTGAACATATTTTTACTCACCCTGAAACTGTTAAATAAAAAATTAAATAAAACCTAAAACCAATAGCTATTTTTTACCCCCATTCAGAATTTAAAAATAGCCTTTGTATAAAAATGTTATGGTTTTAGTTTTCATTTTAAAACTTTTATTTACTTATGATTTAGTTCATCTAGAAAAAAAAACAATAACTGAGGAGAATATAAACACGGTTATAAAGTGTATACCCTCATAAATATTCGTTACTTATCCTCTAATTTTTAATAATTAATAATTAATTTAACGAAATCACATTCAAGTACAAAATAAATAAAGTACATAATATAACATACATATAATTAAACACTAAAGACATTAGGTATATACAGTAAGTAATATATTATTAGACCAAGAATTATATACTTTTAATTATATATTAATTTTATAATTTACAATAATATATAGCTACAAAATTATAGTTAAAAACGAATTACTGTTAATGCTATAAGTAATTAGTGCTCTTAATATTTTTAGAATTTATTAATTTGTTAATTTTATTTAAATTAAATAAGCCTCTCAAAGGTATACCTAATATAATACAGTAATGTAAAAGACTTATGTATAGGCTCTTAAAAAAAAAATTATTTATCTGTATTTGTTTCGTGACACTAATCACATTAATTTGATGTTTTACAGAAAGCACGGCTAGCTAGGATAAGGATAGCAAAGGCTTCTTCAGGTGCCGCATTTGTAAGCAAAAAAAAAGCGGCTGAAGCCAGGATGGCGGCTCAAGAATCCGGGCTAGAACTTGATGAAAATTACAGAGAAGAAGACATATTTGAACTGCAGCATCATCATTTACTTCGATGTTTGGAAAAAACGACTGTAAGTAAATTGAATAGTGTTTATTTTTTCCTTTACTCCTCATCTCCACTCATTCATTCTTTTTACATTTTTTCTGTACACAGATGAGTTTGTTTGTCTTATACAAAATGCCATAAAAAAAATATATTTTAGGTCAATTTATTGGTCAACACATTTTAATTACCTTTCTTAATATATAGGACTAATAGCAAGAGATCCTTAAAAAAAAACTTTAAGAAATTCATATTACATAATTTCTAAAATAAAATCTTGATTATAACTTCTAATTATTTGTTTTCACATTCTCAATTTTCTTAAATCTTGATATTAAAATATAAATACCTACTTAGTTTATGATATTTATGTTACGAGTATATTAGTGTAAATTAATGATTTAACCAAAACTATTGTTAAAAAAATATTTTTAATAATGACATCCGTAATTATTATTATTTCATACAAAAATTCCAATTTTTTATCAAATATAAATGACAAATATATTATGTAAAATTACTTCAATTATAAAAATTATGCTATTTAGATATTTTACAATTATAACCACATTGTTATTTTTATTAAAAAAACAAAAGCCAAAAAAATTATTCCATTTAGTGATTATCATTTATTAATAAAACAGTATAATTTTTCAAGTTTAATTTATTCAAAAATGTATTCATCTTTACTTTTGACTTCTATGTTGTATAAATGCATTAAATTACCAGTTTTCGTGTTAAAATAATGAAAAGTTAACAAGAATAATTTCCGAACGAAAATTATTCTCACAACTTATAAGGACTAAAGAAAAATAAGTAAATTAAAAGATAATTACATTTCCCTTTATTGCACATTGTTCTTAGTTCTATAGATCGTATAGATTGTCATTAAGTATAAAGCCACAACTATACTGTGTTCATAGTTGTCTTTGATAAAGTACAATATAGAACAACAAAGGATTTCATCAACAAAGTTTATTTTGAAACTTTAATATTACCTACTATGATTTAAAACAAAGAAAACATGCATAGAGTTAAATAATGTTTTAATATATCAATTCTTAATTGCTAAAGATGTTAATAAACATACATAAGAAATTATATCTGAATAAAAATGTATAAGATATCTAAAAATCAAAAGTTCTTGAATTACCTTACGTTTTGATGTTTCATTTTATAATTTTCATAAAAATATAATATGTATGTGAAAACATTCTACACGTTATTCTTTAATATTATAATATCTAAATCTATTATGTTTTCATATTTTTTTATTTCCATACCCAATACTTAAGTTCTTTTTTTAACTAATGTACTAAATAACTAGAGATTTTTTTAAAAACTAACCCATCGTTTTGAATTTTAATACTCTAGATAATTAATTATCATATGTAAAAACATATTAAGTATTAATATTATTCGATTGAAATTAACTAGGAATTACTACATCCTAAAATAATAGTATTATTATGGTAGATTTATTAAGGATTATAGTAGGTAGATAATAATATCATTCAGGACTTAGTATTCATGAATACTGTACTATAGAAACATAACTAAATTAATTATAATTAAAGCGCATAAACGTACATGCCATTAATGATATATTGATATAATATATGACATTAATCTATAATAATCTATAATTTACAAAAATTTATCATTTTATCAATACGTTTTAAGCAGTCTGCAGTAATAATAAACAATGTCATTAATAGTTTGGCATGTATATCTGTTATATGACACTCTTATCCCTTCGATATAAATTTTAATCATTAGAGTTCAAATTACCAATGACGATTCATTTCATAATTTAAGATGCTCATTCTACTGTGCAAATTATATGATTTCCCCAAAGATATTTTTAAAACAAAAATATATTTTTACGATACATATCATAATATTTTGTATACTATCCAAAATAAATAACAAAATATCATAACACATTTTTCATATAAGTACATTTAATTTTTGTTAAAGTACAATTTTCCTAATTCATAACGGTAGTATTAGTACCTACATAACTCATCTACAACATTAAAAATATACAAGGCCATAAACGGTATATTTTTACTATTTAGTCTGACAATAATTTTATAAAATGCAAAAGTAAAATCTATTTTTATTATACTTTTTATTTGATTATATATTTATATATATGTTTATTGAACCATGTTCCAGCTATTTTATGGCTATGTTTATTTAGGATCCTAAAATTTAGGTATGTGTGGGTTATACAGCATGCAATGGAATAACAACCGTTATTAATGATTAACATCATCACCATGAATATCAGTTTGTTTTTCTTGAATTAAGTACCTATACCTATAGTTTTAACATCTGTTATACCTACCATAAATAATAATATTTATCCAAGGTATTTTACAAAAATATAAACTATAAATTATTTATACTTTGTTATACTTCAACCGTGTACTATGAAATCTAAATAAATAATATAATTAAACAAACCTATTTAAAAATAACAATAATACGTTTAAAAAAAGAAAATGAAGAATAACGGCATACCGAAAATGATACAGATGCCGTGTATTATTGGCACTTGTTATCACTCGTACTTATAGGTTGTAGATATATTATAAGTAAAAAAACGTGTAAAATTCTATATTCTAAATTATAATTTTAATACCAAGTCTTAATAAAAGAAAAAAAATTAAGAGAAGCTTGTTTACTACACTGCTTAAATTTAAAAATATTTCAATTAGTATATGATTATTTCGCAATAAAGCTTAAAGCTACAAGTTTAATAGAAAAAAATAATTAATATCATTTTTTAAAATTGTTTTTATTTAACAATTTTATTATATTATTGCTTATTTGTTTTTTTTAATTCTTTAATTATAATGGTTAAAATACTATTTCAACATTTAAATAATTCAAATTAAAGTGATTGTAAATTATATGTTTTGCAATCTAAAAAAATAGTTGCTAAAAAAGTTGTCTCCGATTTCTCAATATTTTCTTTCATTTAATTTAACATAAATTTTATATCATATTTTTATAATACAAATACAAAAACTAAAAATTATGTATATTAATATAATAGACCTCAATTCCTTTATTTTTTATATTAAATTCATAATAAGAAATATTGTAGTCTTACGAACATTTCCTTACTATTTTTTATAACTACTGAGATTTCACAATACTTTTTTGTAAGTACCTAACCATCTGTTTACAATTGTCGATTTAAAATTTACAGAGTCTACATGAAATTTTAAACAACGTTTACTGCTTTAAATATACAAAAAAAAACCACGTCTTCCTCAATACATATTCCCATCTAAGTCTTAACTCTAAATATTATATTAAATTTATTTATTAATACTCGACAGTTTTTATTGTTATTTTTTTTTTAAAAATACAAACTTTAAAAAAAAAATTATGTCGATAGAAGATACATATTAAAAAAACACTTTTTAGCTTAAATCTATCATAAATAAATAATATATTATAGACTTATAGCTATGCCTTGTGGTAATGGTTTATACCACCTATTTTTTTATGAATATTGAGAATAGTACTACGATTTTTAACCTTAATATTAGTAACGCTGATGCATTTAACTATACTATCGCCTTTTAAATCTAAAATAAAATTAGGTACAATTAAAAGAAAAAAATTAAGAAAGTATATCCACAAAAAATTGACACTTATAACATCATAAGTCATAACTTTACTATCTTTATAAGCTGACTTCTTGCTACATGGAAAAACAAAAATAACAGTTGTTTACTTAACCAAAAAAATTATCAAAAAAAGAATAATTCGTATTTATTGATCAGTTAATAAAAACATTTTAGTCATAAAAAAATGTTTATGCTTTTAATGTTATAAGTTATTATAATTAATTATTCTAATTACTTATTTTAAGTTTATAATCCTGCCATAGATACGCAACATTTTACTTCAAAGCCAAATACTATGTAAGTAATCCAGATATTCTTATATTTATATTAAAAAGAACATAATATTTATTTAAAAAAAACTTGTTTTCCCCATGATAGCATAAATACTTTTTTTTTACTTACTATTATCAACTTTATTTAATTTTGCTATCTAATTTAATAATTTATCATCTGTGTTTTTCTGTTTTCCAATGTTTGTAAAATAACCTAACAACTTTCAGTTTATGATCTTCAAAATATATATATCAGCAAAACTTTACAGTATACTGTATGTATAATATATATTATATATAGACTCGTAAGTAACATATTTTTATATAAAACAAAAATTTAAATAGAACACTCATTGGGTCAATTATATTTTTTTAATAATTGCATGTTATTGAGAATTTACATTTTAAATGTTTTTTATTCATGTTTTACATTCCGTTTTTTTTAAATGTCAATGTTTTAACAGCAGTTTTTTCACAGTTCGTGTAATATCTATCAAATTAATTCCATAAACTGAGCAAATATTTAATTTTTCATAATTTTAGCAAATATAAAATTATAAATCTTTTATTAATAAATTTTAACTCAGACACCTAATATCTTGATGAAGATAAAAATAAAAGTATTTAGATTAATAATTAAAAAGCTTAAAAATTGATTAAGTGCACTCAACACATACTGAGGAACAAGTTATCGATAACAAAAGTAACGTCTTTTATAGTTTTATAAAAAAACAAAAAGGCTGTATTGTGTGATCTTAACTCAGTTTGTCGTGTTATTGTTGTTAAATATGCAACGTAATCAAAATAATAAAATTTTTCACTTAATACTTTTTACTTTATTGTTTAATTTACACTTGCTGTCATTAAATTATGTTAAGTTTCTAGTTTCTGATTATGTAGAAATCAAACGATTTTAGTTATATAAGTATTAACAATTTAACAAATATAAATTCATTAGTTTTAAATCTAAGAAGTTTAGATACCAACTTTTACCTTGTTTAATACACTTTAAACCTCTTACATTCGTGCAATGGCATTTTAAAATTATATACTTTATGTTTTTAAATGTTTTTTACTAAAACAAACATTCTGCTTTTTTTTTTGTTTATAAAAAACCTACATATTTATATTGTATATAATTCTCATATGTTAGGTAAGGTGATAATAGAGCTTTAATTTTGACTCGAACACCTTTTTTTTTACAATCATTATAACATCAAATAACACTGAAAATTATTTTTTTATATTTATATATGTATATATATATATTAATAACAACTACCTACTATAAAAATATTTATGTTAAAATATAAAAACGTATATATATACAGAGCCTATCTCATGAAACGTATAGTTTTTATACAAGAATAAATCGAAAAGAACTTTTAGTTTAGTTTTTTTTTTTTTTTTTTTTTTACCATAATGAAGAGCTTATCACATGACAAATTTAAAAAAAAAGGTAAGCAAATTTTCACCACTCTGCTGTACTTAAAATTAAGAGTGGATAACAGCTGTTATGAGTATATTAAATTTCAATTCAATGATATATCATTGTATACTAAAAACGATTATTTAACTTAAAATGTCATAATATATTTTTATAAACACCATAAAAAAGTAAAAATAGGTTTACCTATACTATAATATAAATATATACTATCTTAAATAAATTAAAAATGACATTTCGTGTGGAAAAATTCATAATAATATTAAGTACGTAAAATTTTAAGTCGTCACGAATATTTTTTATTCATTCATATAACAAAATAATTAAAATCGTTATTCATTGTTGAAATACATAATTTTGTTCACATTTAAACTTCAACAAATATCTATAAAAAATAATGGTGTTGTATATTTTTCAGATTTTAGTTCCAGAATGAAATACTTATGAGAAACTTTGTATTAAATAATCAAGAATTTTAAACTAGCAAACAATTTTATATCTAAAATTTAAAAATATCGAAAATTTCTCATGCCAACAAGTAGTTCAAAAAGAATCAATACCACGTATAAAAATAAAATTACAAGTATCTACGGTTATTCGTTTTTAAATTAAAACAAAAATCGTTTGAGAAGAATTAATTATTATCCGGGATAATATACATTGTCAAAGAAATTTCAATTTCAAACAATCATACTTTCCGAAAGAAAATTAATTTTTAATAAAGCTTGAAAAACGTATAAAATAATCTTTTATAAACAATTAATCTATCATCAACAAAAAACAACCGAACAAAATAACACAATGTTAAAATTAATATGAAACTATAATCTCATCATGATAAGATTCTTAAGTGGCTAGTTACTTTTAAATAACTGTATGTATACATTTATCTAGATATAAATAAAAATGAATCAATTTTACATTTATCTATACAGAATAAACAATCTTTTTTGTATTTAAATAACTAGATGTAATATGGTATATAAAATTGATTATTTACTATATTTAAATATTACGAGTATAATAACACAATTAGTATTTCAAAATAAATATAAACAATTTAGAAAAAATGTAAGTTAGACATTTTGAACTTTTACAATTATATATTTTTGAGATTATTTGAATAAAGCTAAAGTGACGTAGGTATTTGTAACTATATATATTATTCCATACTATTCTAATAATATTGAAAATACTTTTACATCTTAAATTTATAAAATAAGCTTTTCAGTGATGCAAGTATCAATTTAACGTGAAATTCAATTTTAATCACTCCATCAAAAAACCAAAAGAATATTTTTTTCAAACATATAATATACACATTTTGTATTTACAAATGCATTAATGCATTTTTAAAACATTAATACTATATTAATAAATTTAGGTAAATAGTATATACGATACATACACAGTACGTATATATATATATTGTTTCATATATTGTATACATTTACCCTTACAATTTATTTTATTTTTTGTATGAAAAGAAAACATTACTTGTTATTTGAGGTTTTAATTGATTTAAGCTAAGTACTAACAAAATATAAAATATAAATTCTTTCTCTTCAATATTATTATGTATCTATCTAATACCAAATTGTAAAAACAGCGTAATAATGTACTAAATGAGATTAACTTTTATAGAAAATAAAATTCTTTGATAACGAATTATTATAAAACAAAACTTTTTTAATTAATTATTCTATATGTTAATTAGGCGCTTAATCATACTTGTAATATTCATACTCGATATTTCTTCTGTTATATTTATTCTTTTAGTTATCGATTTTTTTTTTTCACTTAAGAAATTATTTTTAGAATTAATTTTTTTTTTATGTTAGGATAGAGAGTTTGTGGAGCTCGAAGTGCCATATAATGGTCAATCAAAAAGGCCATGCTCACCGTCTCCCCTACTGAGCCCTAGCCATTCGGCATTAAGCAGGGTGAACTTCTTAAGCTCATGCTGTACAAGATGCTGTAATCAACGGTATCAGGTTTGATAGTTTCTATTTCATTTATATTAGGTAAATCTTTAGTAAAAAGTTCATTTGAATGTCGATAGTCATCATAAAAGTAGAATTGTTTTAATTTTTGATACTAAAGTTCATTTATAAATTACTGAATTAGTTTAAACCAAAGGTTTCCAAACTATGGGTTACATAAAATGTTAGTGTATATATTTTTTAAATATAATAATTAGAATACAGGGTTATTCAAAATGATTCATCTGATTTCAAAAGATTATATGTTTTTAGTTTTTAGATTTAGTGTAAATGTGATAGATTAAATAAAATAATAATATTTCAAATTTATGTAATGGTAACAATAAATATTCTCAGTGGCTTCCTTTGATCACATAAATAACAACTATGTAGTCAGAACTCTAATTCATTCCATACATATCCGTTGTAAATTATTGCTCTAAATTTTAGTTCTTTTTAAGTTTATGATATAGTAATAAATATACAGTATCTTTAACATATTCCCAAAATACGTAGTCGCATGGCGTAAGATCAGGTGACCCAGGAAGCCAGATGCAAAATATCGAATGATGCATTTTGAATAGACCTGTATTATAAAATTCATAATATATAATTGAAAAATATTTAGAAAAAAATAATTTATTTTATGTGAAAAAATCTGTCGCAATATATTTCGGAATTTCGGTATACTTTCGTTGGATTCAATTAATTAATGTTATTTTTCTATAAAGATAATGCTCATATGCGAGTTGGAATTAATATTAAATAATAATATGTTAAATATCAAAAAATCTATGAAAAAAATGGGTGACATTCAATTGCGAACAGACCTTTTCCCGTAACACGATGGCGAACGTTTTTACTTGCATTTAATGGTGTTGCCAGATTTGGTGTTAGTCAATTACAAATTTTTAAAATAATTGAATAGTAGGTATAACAGTTTTCTACTATTACGCTATCAAAACAATTTACATAACTCTATGGCCAAAAAAGATAAATCTAAAATTGAATCAACATTAAAAAATTATAATGATTCTAATTTATAAAATCTACAAGGATCTAATTTTATTTTTACAAAAAACTGAAAATTCCTAAATAAGAAAAAAATGATAAAAAAATGTAGAAACAAATTTTAAAAACTATTATTTTTTTCATTTATTTCAGTTTATACATTATGTAATAATATTATTAATATTTATACTCCGAAATTATTTTAATTTATCAACATTTTAAACACTTCATATTATTTTATTTTAGTTTGTAATGTAATTATTATGTGACATTGTACTATTAATATCGAATATTTTTTATTTAAAAAAAATTTTAATTGAATTCCCAAACAAAATAAAACATATTCAGAAATTATAAAATTGGCAACGTAGCCTATAAAAACGTTCACAATCGTTCGTTTTTCGGCTAAAAAAAACAAATTTTTTGATAAGTGACATTCGTTCGCAATCGTATTATAAAAAAGGTAAAACGTTCGCAATCGTGTTGTACCCAAAAAAATGCAGCCTTCACTTTAAATTAATTAACAGTAAACAATCATTAATATATTTATTTATTTATTTTTATTAAATAAATCATTCTTTTTACAATTTTATTATTAAATATAATATAAATTATCTTTTTGAAAAAAAAAATAAATATTTTTATTTTGATAAATCATATCATGAAAAGTTTGGGAAACTACGGTTTAAATAACAAAGCACAATACACTTGCTATTTAAATTTGATTATGCTGTATTAGAAATTTCTAGTCAATTAAATATAATTATACGAATAGGTTTAATTGTAAACACTATGGAACAATATGTTTATCGTATACTTAATATAAAATACAATACAAATACCAACAGTACACATTATTAATAGTTATTATGAATAGGTAGGTACCCACTTAGTAATAAATTACATGAAATAACGTAGATTTTTATTATGTAATTATAGGTAGTTAAAGCATAATATTGTAATTAGTAGTTTTTTTCTAAATAAATTGAAGTAGTAAAATTTTGTAGATCTGAATAATTATACTTTATTGTACTTCATAAGTTATTTTTAAAAATGCGAATACCTATACTTCTAAAAACTATTTGCATGTTTTAAAATAAATCCTAATACATAACAGCTTATAGAAATTTAAAAAAATATAGTTAGTATTTTTTTTTTTCTTAAACATCACCTATAATAGTTATTATTTATATAGCTGTATCTAACTGTATTAATCAAAACCACCATACTAAAAATGCCTAGAGTCACATTTTAGTAAAATTATTTTATTTTTGTAAGATATTAATAAACAATTTAATTAGAATTGAATTAATGTCTTTAACGTTAAAAAAATTATTTACTTTTTTTTATCTTATTAATCTAACATGTAAAAAAAGAATTTAAAAAAAAATCATAATTTAGACGTTTTAGTTATAATATTATACCGAAAACTATTATTTAATAATAGAAAAAAAATTGTTATTTTAATTTTTTAGAAACAATATAATTTTATTATAATTTAGAATATACTATAAATATGAGGTTTTTAAGCTAATAATTAACTTGTTATAAATAGGTAGATACAGTGATGATTATTATGGCACTACAATAAAAAAATACAAAATCAGGAATAGTGAATAGCGATAGCTGATATTATTTATGAATTTAACTTAATTATGACTTATTTGTTACTGTTATGTAATTATGACAATAAATAAAGAAGTATTTGAAATTAATATTATAACCCTCTTTCATACGATGTAAATGAAGTACGTTTTTTCTACTGTTGATTACTTCATATTATACATTCTAAGAATGTATAAAATATGTTGATTTTATTTTCCATATCATGCTTAGAAATTTACATGTACAACGTGAAACTTCATTATATAGTCTACATACAAATTAATTTATATGAAAAAGGTTATTACTTATAAGTTATAAGTATAACCGCTCTAATTAAAAATGCGTATTGTACCGCAGAAAATTCATTCCGCAAACATTGCATAATTAAAGTAATATTTTTAATACTTAAAAAAAAAAACCAAAGTATTTTGGTTGTAATAATAATTTACACCACTGGTCTACATGTAGATATGATGATAACACGGATTAAAAAGCATCCCGTCGTGCCATGTACGCGGTGACTTTGGGACCTAAAGCGCTATAAAGTTCTAATATTATATAGCTAGCGTATACGTTAAAAAAATGTGGCGAGTATTTTCGACGGTGAAAAAAAAAAAGGGTTACAAACAAAAGCAAGGAGAGGCCCAGTAACACGGACATTATATAAGAATATATGAAACTCGTTCACAAGCGAATAATATATATTATATACGTGTATACCTATGTACGCTATATAAACGTGCGCAGGTGTTGGCGTAATTACGGGTATGCATTAGCAGATCCGCCGAGTTGTATATAATATATTATTATTATTATTATTATTATAAACGTGCGGCGTTCGCCAAAAACTTAACTTTTGACTTGGCAACAATTATTGTCGACAAAAAGTCAACGCGAATCCCACCAAAATGCATTGCTGAAATCGATATATGTATTATAGAACAATAAAATTATACCTATACAGTATAATAAAGTGTTCGCAACGATCGAAAAAAATCGAACTCTCGAATTGCCAGACACAATATATTTTATATTTAAGAACTTTGAATTAAAGTGGTGTATGAATGATTGGCATGGAGATTAAGCCATAACGCTTCTTTTCGTAATAAATTGCTAATAATAAAAACTCGTTCTGAAAATTATAATTCTTTTCTTTTTAATATTTTAATCGATACACTCGAATAGTGTTGAATCGTTCGAAAAAAATAAATACTTATAATACGTTCAAGCGTACATAATACAACACGTATGTTTACAATTCACAATACCTATATGCGTTCCTTAGGCGTAATAATAATAATAATAATAATAATATAGTTGCCTACGTATTGCAATTTCAACGTAGACCTTCGTCAATAACATTGTTTTACGGTCTATAGTGCGAATGCGTAAATGTGTATCCAAGAGGGCAATCCTTTTATCGAACGCTCATTATTTTAAAATCTATCAACGTTTTTGAAAATGTTTTCCTCACATAATTCCCAGTCAAAATAAAACAAAATTTTTTTTTAAATATTTTTTTGAATGAAAACATGCATTTTTAATTTCATACTCCGGGACAGAATATTTTTCTAAGTATTTTGATAGTCAAAAATAAATATAGGCGATCCGAGTAGTAAACCAATATTTCATGAGGTACGCACGTACCACTACACTCCGCTAATTTTAAACTTTAAATATTATTGCTATAACTCACAAACCACTCGTCCGAATTTCGATTTTTACGTGTCGGAATACTCCGAAAAGTATTCAAAATTAAAAATGTTGGTATGTAATCATTCAAAAAAAAAAAAAAAAGTAATAAGCTAATAAATATATATATACACATAACGACATAAAATATTTATTGAAAAAAAAAAATGTCGTTTTACTCGGACTAAAAATCGGGAGAGAAGGGGGTGGCCGGGCGAGACATTTTCAAAAGCGCCAATAGATTTTGAAACGACGTGTGCCGTTCGACAAAATAATCGGCCGGTTCATTATACTATCGACCGTCATCTCGCTAAACCGGAACACGATATTGAATGGCTACCGTTGTGTGCGCGCGTAAACGCGTTTATAAGACCGGACGTCGTCCCCCGGCGACGTCGACAGTTGTTATAAGTTATATTATTATAATAAACACCGTCACGACGACGAGCTCGTGTGAATATCTATCTGTTTGTCCGGTGTAATAATTATTATTCGCATCGTATACACTCTTACCGTTAAAATGCCACTGTAACGGCGTAGACGGTGACGTAGCATTTGAGCGTTTCGCTGTACACGTTTGGTAGATCAATATGTACATTATACATATTATAATTATTATTATATACACATATATCATATACCTAGATGCACGGCTGTAATATAATATTTAGTGTACACGCCATGACACCACCGGACAAAAACGTATGACGTCGGTGGTGTTCTATGACGTACGTAGTGTAATATCATACCTACGCCTACGCATTATTTTAATTATTATAATGACGTGTGGTTATACGCGCAAAAGTCGCGTCTCGGCGCACATCCGCGTTCAAAGGCGCGCGCGAGGCGTTTGTTATGCGTAGATATATTATGATGATGATGATGATATATATATATAATACATATATTTGGTATTTAACACGGTCGGATCGCATATTGATGTTTCAGAAGCACAAGCGAGAGAGTTCGCCGGACTCGATAGGCGAACCCATCAACGAAGAGGAGCTGATCGAGGTGCAGATGAAGCAGCGTCCCGCGTCCGCGGCGCCCGGCGGCGGCAAGTCCAGCAACTCACTGGACTACAACAGCTGCGAAATGCCGTCCGCGTCCGCGGGCCACAAGTCGTCGGCCGCCGGTTCGCCGTCCTCGGCGTCCGCTTCGGCGGCCGCGACCACGGCGGTGGCCGGAAGCAGCGGCGGCGGCGGTGGCGTCGGCGCCGGAGCGGCGGGCGGATCCACTTCCGTGGTGTCCGTGCAGGGCTGCAACAACCCCAACTCGAGCACGTCGTCCGTCGTCGTCAACCTGCCCGCGTCCTATCCAAACTCGGAAATGGACTACGGGTCGGCCTCGTACCCGCCGTCCCCGTCGCTGTCCTCCAACAACGACAAGCCGCAAGTGCGCATCACGTTCCTCTAACCGCCGTCCGACTCCGAACCACGTTGTAATGTTATTATGATATTTTTTTTATTTTTTTTTTTTTGTTACACATTAACCGTTCCGTTTCCGTTTTTGCAGTTGCGCGCGTCGTTTCCCGCGGTTTGTCCGTCGTCGCGCACACTAATGAAATTGTTCCGTCATTGCACTGCGCCGTGTACGGTCGCAGTACATTAATTCACGGCGACGTAATAACAATATTAATATTATGATAATCGTCATTCGTTAAAATCGTTGTCGATGTTGTTTTTATGGTCGTTGTGATCGTTGTTACCGCCATATTATATGTAATATGTGTGTACATACTTACCTGGCTAACCCTTAGTGTATTATTATAGGCGCGTGCGTCCCCCAAGTCATTAGTCCGACCTGCAGTCCCGTCGAGGGTGTACGCGTGTAAACGTCATAAACTGCAATTTTGGTGTACTTATATGATAATAATAATATGTCCTTAAAATATGTACCTCCAACCCCGTCGACTCCACCTCCACCGCCGCGATAATAACTACGTTACTCGTCGTTTTAAGGTATAGACACTGTTCAGAGTGTTCATACGTTTGTACAGGCATGATTGTGGACAAGGCGTCCGATCACATCGTGTGTCCAGCGCGCCGATGGTCGTATACGATTCCGTTTGAAATCCAAAAACAGTATGCCGTATTAAGAGGACGCTATACCCGCGAGACCTGTTGTCGCCGTCGCACAAACATATATGTAATAATTAATAATGTATGACAAGGCGAATTCGGATCGAGTAGAACAGATTTTCTGTTGTTTGCGTCAATGCGTTGGAGTGAATCGAATTAAATTTTCAAACATCAGCTCGAGCACGGAGAACAGTATTCTTGCCTTTGATGTTGATAACAGATCTGTTCGCATTAATATCAAAGCTAGAACAATACACGACTGGAGACAACATATTCGGGTGTGGCGTCCTCGTAACAATTTTCCAAGCACACACAAACGCTCGCGTATTGTACAATACCTACGTTATTACGATGATCTGCAAGACGACGACTATGATGATGATAAGACGCCTTGGCTTATGCGTAGGTATATGATTCGAATTTTAAATATTTTTTTTTTTTTAAAACACGGGCTTTACATTTAATCTGTTTTACTTCCTGTATAATGATCGAAGTATAATAATTTATGCTAATATTACTTTATTAAGAAAAACAAACTTTGTGACACTGTCGCCTTTTTTGTGTACCTAGTGACTAACTACCTGTAGCTACCTACGCTCGTCATAAATTCTATCCAGTCAACATTCAACACCCACACACACACGAACAACGGTTTGTCGCGTAAAGTCGTTCATTCCGCCACCAGACCAAACCCGCTACCCTATTCTCCCTCTCGCCTCTACTCTATTGAGTGTTTTGCCTACTGACTATGCATACCGTCCTTTCTGCGTATATAAACAGTGATTATAATAATAAGGCTTGTGCGCGAACCGAATAATGAACACGTCTAACACGTATGATATATACAATTATTATTTGTACGCAAAGAAATACAGTGTGCCGTGTGGTATCTAGTCGAACTTAGTCCCGGTCACATCAACAGTTTCTATTCGTTCTGCGTACATGCAATTTTAATCGAGCAAAGTCCGAGTGGTGTGTGCACTAATAAAGCGGGGTTTGAAATAATAATGCGTTGAGTAACAGCTGAAACCCGTTGACGGACTACTCCGCGTCATTACATATTTAATCGTTATTAGGGTCTATTCGAAAACATATACCGAACTACTAATTACTAAATTACTACAAACAATCTTTTCATACATTAATCGGGAAAAATCAATGATTTCATTTTCATATTTAAACTAATGACCGAAACGCTAATAGCAATGATTCTTGTTCAAAATTATAAAACAAAAACTATTAAAATGTATTTAAACAACGCACACTCATCATATCTCCAGCTCAATATTTTTCTGCCGTATTATTATTTAATACTGTTATTTAACCTGTAGATAATATAAACTAATCAGTATAGGTACCTACAACGTATCGCAATATCCCATTCCCTTCTCGTAGGATTATTTTGTGAAAAAATGTGAAAACAAAAATTCAATTTAAAAAGTAACAATAACAGAATAGGTTATTGGTTCAAAAAAAAAATTCAAATTTGTTGACTCAAACACATCTTTTCATATTTTTCAGTAACATAACTCAAAGTATTAAAAAACAATTTTATTTCTGTCAGTTTCAGACTCTACGCCTCGACAATGTAATAGCAATATAATATCAGGACGATTTGATTTGTCTTTCCATTCCACCATTAAAATCAGCCTTCGCACTCCTTATTGCGATATAAGTCTTGTAGATAGATGCTCTTACCATAGGTTAAATTCTCATTAACACATCATATATATATATATAATATATATTGAAAAGGTGTGGACATATTTTACTGTTGTTGTGTAACATATAATAGATATATAAGCAAAGGTATAAGATTCACAGATTCGCAATTAAATAAGCATGATGATAAACCAACTAAATCCGCATTATAATAATACCATATGCAACAATGTAAGATGTAAATAATAATAATTTTCTGTTAAGTATAATTTAAAAAGCTAGTTTCTAAGTTACGGTGGGTTATTTCAGAGGCGACCAGCGAATGTTAAATATTATACACCTAATGACGGTACCTAAACGTCTGAGATTAATTTTCAAAGAACCTAAATTTATTAACGATTAAGAATTATCTAGATAATACGTAAACTTTGGAAACTGTTTTTATTAATATGTTACATTTAATCGTAGGTCTATTGTTATGTGGTTCTAAATCGATGTTTTTCAAAAAAGCACATTATTAAAATTAATTAATAGATACTTCTAAAGTTTTTTGTAGCTTATGATTGATTTCTTTAAATTTTAAAAATGTTTTCAACTACAATATATTATTAAATTATATACTAGGTATCTATACTTAAATATATTGAGCCATTGGACAATCAGCTTACGTTTTATTTACTAACTTGCATGTTCGTCTTTTATCAAAAATGAATGTAATTTATAGTAAAATGATTGTTTTTTGCGTAATAGCAAAATTTTGGCGTTATCTAAAATATAACTGATTACTTTTCTAGTTTTTAATTTTTACTGAAGCCTCAACGTGTTGAATATGTAGCGATATATTTTTTTTAAATATTTGTTAACTTTAAAATCATAAAAGGTAGTCTAAATTAAATTAAACTCATAAAATATATTTGTCCAAACGTAATTATATTATATTTTAGAATTGAGTATATAGTCTATATCGTTTTTAATGTGCAGAGAAATTATTTTTAACCGTCAATTTTTTAAATCTATATCGTATATCATTTAAATTTATATGAGCATGCGAGGATTTGCTGATGATCTAACAAAATCTAGAATTAGAGTGTATATAAACTGAAAACGATATGTTCCTTCAATAATAGTGTATCGTAAGAAAATTTATATTTGTTAATAATAGCTACCTGTATATTATTATCAAGTTTTAAAAGTGCTCTTTGGATATACAAAAATCGATTTAGAACCCTTTTTATATTTTTTTTTTTTTTTTACACGATCCACAAAATGTTATCGACTAGAGTGAAAAATTGGGAAAAATTCCAAAACAATGTGGTTTATTGGCACATTGCCCTCGGTATGCATATTTTAATTTACTTTACTTATCCTATGTAACACCTGTTCTCGCCAAGGACTCTGGGCACCAGTTATATAATGTTTCTGTTACATTACTAGGCTGTCCATATTTTGTAAATATATTATGGTTATTATTTTTTTATTACTTTATTTATAAATTAAATTATTACGACCATATGAGAATTTGAACGTCGATTTAATACAAACCATCAATTATCTTTATTATAGATCCTGAGCGGGAGCAAAAAAGCTATTAGTTTTACAATTATGTGGTTTTTTTCAAATACGCTTTCTTTTTTATTAAGGCTCCATAAATTGCATGTGTGTTTATTGAAAGTGAGAAATTCCCAAGAATTTTTTTAGAAAATTGCGAAAGACTGCAAGAGCATCATTCGACCTATTTGTTCTCGATATTATTAAAACATATAATATTTATTATCATAATACTTTAATCATACCTACCGATAGCTGTTCCTATATTATAATATATTCACCAAAATTTTGTAACATATATTTATAATATACCTACATTCAAACCTAATAATAATAATTAATTTTACGATAAGTCTGTACAGTTGTCATATTATTACTATAATAAATAATAGAACCACAGTAAAATATTTACTTCGTAATTATAATATCTTAATTGATAATAGTATAAAACATTTTCGTCGATTATAGAATCAACTAATTACCTACTCAAATTTTGTGATTAAAACAATTGTAATCAAATAATATTAATTAGGTATATCGTATATTAATATGTTTAAAATTCGAGATATAATCGTATATAACATAATAATATAATATTATATGCTATACTTTTTGTATGTATTAGAAATTTTTCCCTGAACACATAGGTCAAAATGATGGTTATTACTTATACTAATATTATTAAATGTCAATATAATACGTCTCAATAATGACAAATTAAAAACACCATGTTTTGATCATATCGAACAGTAATATTAGAGGTATATTTATTTTTAATTAGTGGCTAATTTATTGCTAAAAAAAAATCTACACAAATGTGTAAAAAACCAAAAAAAAAACGACCTATTTTTAAAGAAAATGAAACAGTTTACGTGGGAAAACACTTATTATACGAATTGATATAGAATAACACAATCATAATATTATTAGAATAAATAACGACGCTACGTAACAATTGAATTGGATCCCAAACTATAAACGACCTTTTTAAACATCTATAATTGTGCCGAAGCATGTGTGTAGTAGATTAAAATAAGCGTTTAAATGAAAATATTCTAAATCTTTCTTTTTTTTTAAATTATTATTATTGATATTGAACGTAACGTCTGTCTGTCCATATCTACGAGTTTGTTGTACGATATATTTGAGTCTTCTAGACCTTTAAAGGGTCTTTATTATATATTATATATTATTATATTATATGAAATTAAATTAAACCTCAAAATAAGTATAATACTATTCATAACAAACATTTTATATCATATATATCATAATAATTGTCATCGTTCTTGTTTAAAATCGTTAGTCTTTTCTTATTAGTATTTTTTATTACTTGCGCTAATTCTCGGATAGATAAAAAAATATATATTAATATGAATAATACATAAAATGAATGTATTATAGATAGATACTATTTAGCCATAGATCACCTGGATCATTAAACAGTTTAAACGTGTAACAGCCAACAGGTGTGTTTCCATTGTCTTATTGGACATCGATTGTTCAATTGAACATCTTTTAAGTAAAATTTGTTAATCTTTTTTAGATTTATATTAATAAAAATAATGGATCTTGAATAATTATTATTATATGCCTATAACATTTGAAAACAGTTAAATAAGAGAACAATTTAATTTTTAACAGTGCATTAATTATTATAATTATTATTGTTAACAGATAATATTGATGCATTTATGTTTTAAACAATATTAGAAAGACGAACAAATTTATTAATGTTACAATTAATTATATTTATTATTATTATTATTATTATTATTATTACTACTACTATAATATTGTATCAGGGTGTTTTGAGATATCCTGGCCAAATTATTTAACAACATCGGTTTTAAAAGCATATATCCTTTTATGGATTTTTATTTGTTATCAAATACCTATCAAATAAAACGTGTTTTTATCACTCGATCCAATTCAGTGTATTATATACTACCTACATTTTTTCGTAAATAAAACCATTTATTTTTATTTTTATTTATATATGATATGTGTGTGTGTATATAATATATACCTATACTGCTATAGTATATCTAAATTATATGTGCAATTTAAGTTTAAAATACCAGTAAGTTACTTTTCTACGTTAATGTTTGCTTAGCTTCATGCATTACCCCTTTATAACAGTTTTTAAACCTTACATTCTTATACTCTATGATTTAAATAGATATCTATGGAATATTTTTTTAAATCTAATAATTTCTAAATGAATTAAATTGTCTTCGTGTATAATTTGGCCAGGATCGTCTGAAACATTTGTCAGCTTGGCCCGAAAAGTTTTGAGCGTCATTAAAAATCTAATCAAATAACTGTTAATAAAACTGTTTAACATTGTTTTATATCATTATATTCAATTTATATAATTTGATCAAACGTGCTGCATATTATTATTTTTAATGATTGGTTAATTGATCAAATTATGTGACATACATTTGTCAGTCATCTTTTCGGACCATTCTGATTATTTTTCATCAATATAGTCGTTTGTATTACATTCAATTTGTTTAAGCATGGTAAAAAACTAAATGGAAAAAAAAAAAATGTTTTTTTTATAAATAAGCAAATTACAAATTGTTTATAAAATATATTATACAACAGCTAAATGGTATAGATTGTTTTTAAAAATGCGAATTTAGAAGTGGTTATTTCGTTTTAATAAAAAAAATTCCTGAAAACGTTGTTATATTCTATTTTGTACTTACCTCTGCATGTTTCTTTTCAAGTAAAAATTCTTGAAAATTATTTTATTGGATCGTTTCAGATAAAATGGTTTAAAACCGCGTGATATCATAACATAGTGTAAGATATTATCGTTGGAAAACCTGTCGATCCAATTTATAAAGTATACTACAATCTCACGTACTCTGTGTTTTATTGGATATAAGCACAGCTTATTGTTTGATGAAGTAAGTATGGATAATCACAACCTTTTTTGATTGAAGTAAGTATGGATAACCACAACCTTTATTAGTTTTTATGCAATGTGTTTAAAATTGGCTAACAACTAGGTCGACAAGAAAATTATTAATGTTTAGTTACATTTGTATCTTATACTCGATTCTAATTATGCATATATTATACAATATTACATACTCGTATATATATATAATATATATTATATACGAGTATCGAACATTATGCGTCTACGTACAATGCTTGACTCGACAATAAAATGTCCAATATATTGAAAGAGTTAAAAATACTAACAGCCCCGGAAACGAAATTAAACATTGTGGTACCACGATTATTGCTAGAAGGACTTTGATACAAAATTAATCAGTTTTCTGTAATATGTTAACCATGCGGCACGTGGTTATATATGAACCGTTTATTTTCGTTTTTCAGTTTTGTTTTTTTTCCTATTTCTCTTGTGCTAAGGAATTCCGAAAATGTGAAGAGCGTTGTTCATAGTTTTCAGAGACATTTTAAAATAATATTGCTCCGAACAAAATAAAAACAAATGAAGTTGACTTCCTGCGCACGCATTATTGACCACTGCAATGTTAAATGTTTCAAGACCCTAGGAATATTTATTCCAGCCATCATATTAAATTTTAAACCAACTATGTGTGTGTGAGTGTGTGTGTGTGTGTGTGTGTGTGTGTGTGTGTGTGTGTGTGTGTGTGTGTGTGTGTGAGAGAAAGAGTTATATCACATTCAAAATTAGTTTTGAGTGATCCCGTTTACTATAGTTATTATTTTATTAAAATATGTTACAAATATAATGAATTATTAATAAAAATAATATTTCATTCTTATAATTAATCAAGTAAAAATTAATGTTATTTTTTTATTACAATTATTTTAAATAGTACCTAGATTATTAACATAATTTTTAATTTGTTTATATTTATAAGTTTTATGAAGGGTTTCTCGTGACCTTCACTGTTTCGCAGTTTTTTATAAATATATTTCAATTTCCTGGAACATTTGAAAATTGAAAAAAAATATCTTTATAAAATATTATATTTAACCAATTTGGTACTGACAAGTGATGATTGATGAGGCTTTATTAAACAATTTTTTGTGTACTTCATTTCTATCCCAAACGAAGTCACGGACATTTAAATAAACAGATAATGATAAATTTTAAAATTCTATTCATTTTTATATAGGTAGGTTAAACATAAAATACAATAATTCTTAAAACTATATAATGATATTTTTAAATTTATAAAATAATTGATGTTCTGTCTACTTTTATCATTCATATTTTTATTAAGTTATATTTGATTTATATTTTATAGTAGGTACCTACATAGCTACTAAAACAATACAGAAATTTTAGCTTCAGTGAACAAATATAATAATAATAATTTATTTACGGAAATAAATTCCAATTACATACCTACGCACATTTAATATCAATTTAATTAGAACCTTCTATAAATATAATATAAATTCATTGTTTAAATTTTGAAAAATATTATAGCTGAACAAACCGTTGAATAATTTATTTAGATACTACGTAAATAAATATATTATACATTTATCAATTTTGTAGAAAATCACATAGCTTTTTTCACTGAATAGTTATAATATTGTAATTGTTAATTATTTAGATTATATGTTGCGTAAATTCTACTATAAGTTTCAGTAAATAATTATCAAATAATATCTTTTAATTAATATTATTAAAAATAAAATAATTTAATTTAATTAATTAATAACCAATTATACCACTATTTTACATATCTATACCACCAACTCTAAACGACTGAATCCATTAAATATTTTTAATTTAGAATTAGCCAGTGTTAAATTTAAAAAAATAAACGGTTTAAGTATTACATAATTATAATGAAATTTAAATTAATTATAACTCTACATAATACTTAAATAATAGGTAATAAATTAAAATATTAAAAACTAAACCAACGATGAAAATTATTTTTCCATGTGTAAACATATTTGTAAGGTTATTTTTTATTTATTTACATAAGCTAAAAAGCAAATAATAACAAAACTTTTTTTCCTGTTTGTACACTTTTGATGAATTTTTATAAAAATTATATAACTAAATATAAATTTTACAAGACCACTAAAATTACAGTGTTTTATTCAACTTCACGAACGGTATTAACCATCTATCGTCAGGTAGTTACTGAATATAAACTTTAAAATTAAAAACTTGTCTGATTAAATAATTATAAATAAAAAGTTTTTTCTACTACTCCACGTTTCCATGTTTTATATTTTATGACAATATAATACTACGGTGTTATTAAATTATTCATAAATTCTAATTTCCTCATTAAATATTATTCTTCATATTATTAAACGCGCACAAAAGTATTTTTCAATATTTTTTCTTCTAGGTATATTAAATTTAAAATGTATCAAAATGTTTAGGAATGACGAGTCATTTTTCTACAATTTGTTCATGGTACATTTATTTTATAAATGTATTTAATATTTATACTATATAAACAAGTGAAAATTCATTCAGTAAAGTAAGTACTTGGGTGTAATTTATGTACATGTTACATGTGACATGATGTGACATGCTCACATATTTTATCAATTTTTCTAATGTCCTAATGTATGATTTTGTTATAGACTTAAATCTACATCAATAATTATTTAAAATTTCTGAATATCTCTACAGCTTTATTAAAAAAAAAAATAAGCTTGAAAATTTAAATTACATAATTAATATGGTTTTTAAAAAATTCGCGTAAATAATTATTTCTTAATTATTTTTGAAGAATACAAATCTATCATCGCAAACATGTGTTATTTATTTTTATTACTTATGATATAATTTCATAAACATATACCACAATTAAAACTATGTGCTACAAACTTGCAAAAGATAAAATGTTTACAATATTATTTTTTGGAGTTTCTGTGGAAAATATATGAATGAAAAAAAGTATGAAAATATGAATAATAAAATGATATATCAGTGATAATAAATGGTAATAGTAATAGTCAATAGAAATACATATGAAAATTAGATATGGCTTATAGCAGTACCTACTCCTTAAAAAAAAAAAAGAATTTACTTATGTCGCTCCTATAATATACCTATAAAACTGATACTATTATAGTATTTTAGTTTACTGTACCTTACATCATTACACCTTCAATTAAATGTAATATAATAACATTGATTATGAAATATAATTTTTAGGAAATAGCTAGATGATAGACTATGTCGATACAGACACTTAAAAATGAGTGGAAAGATTTTATGAAATATTGAATTAAAAATACTAACTATAATAAGATAAGTGTTCTCACTGTATAGGTATAATGGTTTAGTAAAGTAAGAAAAGACCCGAAGGATGTAGGTCAAGAATGATAGTCATGGATAAAAATTAAGAAAAATGTCAATACTTTGTGAACCCTATGAAATAAAAGGACTAACGGTAGTAGATAAGTAAAACATGAAAAACTGTTTATCCTCTTTCAGAATTAAATTACAATACAAAATGACATATTGCTATAAATAATACAAGATTAAATAAAAATCATAAGAAAAATAATAATTTCTGTGTATATTATTACGATTTAATTACAATTTAGCTGAGCCCTTATAGATATGATGTTGATTTCAATCGAACACAACGAAAAACATTATGGACGTTTATAAAACGAATTTCTTTTTGATCATATTGGTCTTAACTAAATAAAATATTGTATAATCCGAAAAAAAAATAAATAATGATTTATCTCATATGGGATTTACTTGAATCTTCTAAGGACTAGGGATTATTGGAATATATTTTAGCCAAAAAAAAAAAAAAAAAAAAAAAATAGTAATTTATTACATTATGTCAAAATATTTTATAACTCAAAATAAATTATAAATCGATGTTATAATGATGTTACAAGCCCAAAGTTTTAAGTAAGTACAAGATACCTGTAAAATGACAAATTAACAAATCAAACCCGACTGAACTTTTTCATACGTTTAAAAACTCAAACCTAATTGTTTAAAAACTATTCAAATACCACGCCGTATATAAATCGAATCGTTAAACAAATTTAAAAAATAAAAATTAAGATCATTATGTCAATATAAAGTACTAAACTAAAAATACAAATAAAATGTATATTGTATTCACCCAAATGATGATAAATCAATTATATTTTTCTATCATTCTTCATCAAATTCAGCATAAATTTTAATTTTATTAAGTTTAGTAATAGAAATTTTCAGTTCGTCATACCAATACTAAATAGTTAAATTATTAATAAAAATTTATTCGAAATTTAAACTGCAAAATATTTGTCATCTTAATTATTTTATACGAATAACCAGTAGGTTTAATTTGTCATTATGTAAGTAGATTTATGTAATTTTATTAGTACCTTCACTTAATTATTCTAACTGTCTTACGCTTTTTAATAGATTCAAAATGAATCGATATAAATAGATAAATGTTTGAAAAATGGTGACCTATACCTAGATGCCAAGCCGGGTAAAAACAAATGTATAATAATAATTATTATGAACGTATACACTGTACATACCTCATTTGTATGCAAACTTTTATTAATAATAGCAAATGTGTTCAAATATAGCTACGAATCACTTATCTAGCTATCTAACATCTAACAAACGTAATTTTCTTGACAAACTACAGCTGAGGCATGCATATAATTTGACGTGAAAATTTGTATTTCTCTGGTCTAAGGCGTCAACGATTGCCAAATCCCAAAATATTTTAATGAATACTATATCCAAAGAATCATACATTTGCAAATATTACCTATGGTAAGTAAACACGTATTATTATAAATAAAAACCACACAAGAATATTCATCAGTTGTGTCATTTATGAAATCAGCTGGATATGTAAGTACTTATGTAACTATATTATATGTTAAGTAAAGAGTGTGCAAAATTTTATTTCAGCAATTTGAACACATATTTCAACATCACAATGCCATAAAAATTTAGTAGGTAATGTAGATATTTTTGTGATACCCGTTCCATTTCAAAGCCAACAATAAAAATAGGTTTTTAGCTTCTTCCTGAGAACACGAATGTACGTGTGCACATGAAACAATGTATATATATTAACATAATACACGGTTGTAAAATGAATAAATTATTTCACCTTAATTCATCTGTGGCGTATGTTCAAAGTTCTTGCACGACAATGTTCGTATTAAAAATAAAATTCAAATAACACCACTGATATTCACTTGTTAAAAACGCTCTATGTCATGGTTTGTTTTTTATTTTTTTTTCACAAAGGAAGAATTTAATCGTAACAAATGGTTTTATTAAGCTCATAAATAAACCATTTTATACTATAAAAAAGTTATTTAGACTTGAAGTAGTTAGTAGAACGAGAAATGATATTGTACTTATGATGGTGGTGATTTGTTATTTTCTTTGTTTCACCACTTTTTGAAACAGTAAAGCACTTGAGCTCTCAAGATGGGAAATAGTTATTTCAGGCGTTTCGATTAAAGAGCTAATTTTTAAATTTTCAATTAGTACAAAAAAACCCGTAAAAACTACAAATAATATTGTAACAAAAATACTCAATTTTCAGGCAAATTATAATTAAACCAAAGATTTAATTAATTTTTTTTTCATAAATGTAAGTATATTTTCAAAAAATAAAATATTTTTACCAAGATCTATATAGACACCAATATAAAATTGTACTATAACTGTCATTTTAAATACTATGATGGTTTAATAATCATATAGCTTTACAATAATAAAGTCTAAAGAGCTCAACTTGTCATTGACAATCAATCGAATATTTATTTTATTTACTAAAGTGAAATGTGACAAATACAACAGCAAGCAGACACAAGTATACAACACACAAAAATCAATATTTGACATGTCAATTCTAAAATTCATTGGAGATAATAATATAACATAAGAAGTAAGTAAACAGCTTTTAATATAGATAAGAATATTATAAATTACACTTATACATTTACACTTACATAAATCATAAATAAAGTTAAGGAAAATAAATGAAACCAAAAAATTTAAATCGATCTTATTTTGTACAGTTAGTATTGTTATTTTTAAAGATATTATTTATTTTATACTTGTTGAGTATTTAAATACCTATTTTGCGCTTTAATTTTTAAAAATATTTGAAATACTACTTTTTAGTATAAGAATTTCAAAATATAAAATACAAATTAAAATTATAACTTATGTCCTAATTTTTTTTTTTTTTTTTTTTTTTTAATTTCATCAGTTGTTATTTACCAATTTGAATCTACTAATATACTTATTAACAATTAAAAATATAGGTAACGCGTTACTATTTTTTTGAATACTTGTACTAACCAAGTACAATATGAAGTAGACAAGTTCCTAGTTTGATAATTATTAACATATATAAATATTTGTAAAAAAATATTGGTTATTTTTTTTTTTATTATTACAAACATAATAATATAGGTTTAAGATTTTAGTAAATAATATTGAATTGTATTTGGTGAAAGTATGAATGCAGTACTATATCAAAATGCACAATGTAAATTTGTCAAGTAAACTCTTTACAATGGCTGCCAATATACTTCTAATAATATACACTTGTCAATCTATGTACATTTATATTCGGTTCAAGATCACTATACAAAAATACTGTATATACTTTACTGTTGAGTTTAATTTTGCCTAGCTATTCGATACATAACTATGACAATTATTAATAACTAATAAGTAGATAGGTTTTACTGAAGTTTATGAATAGTTAAATAAAATGTATAGTAATAATGATAATAATAATATCCACTTTAATTATTACTCGTGGCAAATTATTATTTTATAATATTTATACATTTCATTGATTAAAAGTCATGTTTTTATACAAACATAAAAAAATAACTGTTTAATTCTACAAACGTCTCAATTAGATTAGTTAACAATATCAGTCAGTACAAGTTAACATCCCCCTCTATTTTGATAATTTGAATTCTTTACACAATTATACGTCAAAACTCATTAGTCAATATAATAGTTCAAGATATATTTTAATTTAACTTAAAATTTGTTTAAAATTATAACGCAGCTAATTCTACCATTTTCCCTTAAGTATTACACCATACCACGCACAGCGGCAATAGTTAACATTAAAAACATTAATATAATATAAATATAAATTATATTACACCTACCTAATTATAATAATAATATTTCTGCATACATTTTTTAATCTAAGTCAATTAAGTACAATCATATAATTTAGATTAATGTACGCTAATGTAAGATGACAAATCTTAATAATAAAATTAAAATAAAACGACATAACCTAAAGTTACTCATAAAAAAGAAATTCTCAAAACCGTTATAATAGTAGCCAGTAGATGAGTAAGGATAGTGACAACATTACCTACCTGCGGAACCCTTAACACTTGACAGTATAGAATGCCTATGATAAATAATAATAATATAATTTATAATATTATGGTACAATTTGTGTGTGTAATGTATAGAAATTTGAGAAAATGGTATTCGATCATGAACCAATACGTCGCGTATTAGTTGAATTATAATAATTTAATAATTAATATTTATATGATAGAAACCATTTGACGATATCGTGAAATATCGGCTATTCAGTCGTTTCACCATATATAATTTGATAATAAATAATAATAATAATAATAAGGAGGAGGAATATTTAAAAAATGAAAATAATTGTAACAAACGGAATAAATATTGTGAATATATTTTTAATTATTAATATTTATTACTTTTTAGTAATAAAAATAAACTTTTATATATTATGTACATTTTATTAAATTATTTTTTAAATAAACATTCGTTTTAGTGATACTCTTAATAACGCAATATTATCTATATACTTACCTATTTATAAGAAGCATGAAATATCTCTTCAATATTAATTCGTTTAATAAAAACAAACATAAAAAATTACCTAAAATTCTACATAGTTTATATATTATATATAATGACGAAGTTAAACTGACAAAAAGTTATGACCGCATAATTTATCCATAAACGAACACATTCCATAATTGCTAAACAAATATATTATTAGTGGGGAAAATGAGGCAGATTCAAAAGCAGGGTACATTTGAATTTTACTGATATATTTCGTTATTGATGAATTAAATGAATACAACAAATAATTTAATACAGTCACACTGTTTTTCATACAGTGTTTTGATATCAGACATTTTATAATAAATAAAAATAATGTCTCATCTACTTGTTAATAAAAATAAGGTTTGTTTTCCATAAGATTTTTATAAATATAAAAACCGTAAATATTGAAAAATGTTTTCTCATCCTAAATTGTGTTGCTTAGTATTTTATTTACTGAAGATACTTTATTTATAAATATTAAAATATATATTGTATAATGTTATTTATTGATAATTTTGGCATGAAATGGATTTAAATATTGTTTAAACATAACCTTTTTTAAAGTTTTTATCCTGAATTTTTAAAGGGTATTTTAAATTGTGTTTAAATAAAAATAGATATAGGTACCTTATTTATTATAAAATGCACAGAGTTGTTACAAAGATTAAACAATGTTCTTATAGGCTAAATTGTTAAATTTTTTAAGCAATTGCCCAAAATTTATTATTACCTATATTAAATTGACTTATTTTTATACTTGATATAAAGAAACAATTTTATTTATTTTACTGTGAGTTTATGTTAAAAATTTAAATCTGCTGGTAGAATACATTTAAATAAAAATAAGTTAAACTTTAAAATTATAAATCGTAAAAATTATTGCATGTATGTAAGGTTGTAATAAGTCATATATTATTTACAAACATCTAGACTACAAGATATAATTATCAAATGAAATGTTTGTAAAAAAATTAAAATTAGAAAAAATAAAATTTAATTTTCATTCAATCTACCCCATCATTTTTAACATATAGGGTTATAGGGAATAAATTAGCACAACAATGATAAATTTAATACACAGATAACGTAAATACTTAATAATAATAATAGTAATAATAGTACTGTAATAATATTTCTACAATATAGAGGGGTCGAGGATTTATTGCACTTTTAATAAGACAACAATATAATAATTGTTACAGCTAGGTTAATGTGTTTTAAACTGCACACAATAAAAAAATCAATGTCTCAAAAATAAAATAGTAAAACCTGGTAAAGTCATTTGGCTGTACAGTGTAGGTCACGACTTGCGAGTGTGCCTTGTAATTGAGTAGGTCACTATAATAGATGTGTTAAATTTGAATTTAACAATAAATCAAATCGAATATCGGTTCTAAGCAGAGACGAACTTTATTCCTAAGGATGTTTTTAAATATTTTTTTTTATTTATATTACATTAATTTATTTTATTGTTAGATGTTAAACATTAGTATTCCAGTAGATTAAAATGTTTCTAAAAATATTGAATAGGTACCTAAATAAATATTGTTATATTTATTATTAAGTTATAATAAATCGATACCGACTTACATCAAATGAAAAATTGTGAATTTATAAAAAGTAAATAAATAGTTTAAAAATAGTTTAAAAATAGTATAAAAAATAAAAAGAATAATTTTGTATAAAAAATAACGATACAAACGTAATGGTGAATAATTTCAAGCCCCTAAAATTTATATTTTTCAAATTACAATTAAATAATAAAATAACTAAAATTGTTGCAAGAAAAATTGCGTTATTTTTTATTTGATTATCGAATTTCGTCAAAATTTAAACTTCGTGTTAATAAAAAAATATACATACCTGCATATTTACAATATTTTTAAAATTTGTAAGAAATTCTTTTATGAAACCTTCTATAAAAATTTAAAGATTTAACAACTAAAATTGAAAATTTTATAAATTTTGACGAAATTTCAACTTCAAAAGTTTATAAAATATCGTATCTTTATATTTTAATTATTGTAAAAAAAACTTATGAGGAACATTGTATTATACTTTTAAGCTTTTTTCTTATACCTACAAATCTTTTTATCGAAATAAATAAAAAAAAAAAAATTATACATATTAATAACTTAAAAAAAGCCAAAATATTTTGATATTTGTATGTATTATTATGTTTGGAAAATATTTATATAAATATTTAGTAAATATTTAAAGTTTACACAGCTATTCATTTTTAAATTATAATAAACAAACAAAATTGGTTTTATCAAAAACTGATGTCGTAAATATTTTTATTTTCCTGAATAGTTTAAAGAGTACTGAATATTTTTTTTCTTTTAATGGTTCAAAAGTACTTACTTTTTTAATTATAATAATAGACGTAATGTTTTTCGTATTTCTCTAATTTTTCATTATTTCATCAATCGTCAATCGAAAACCAATGAAAATATAAATATTAAATAGTATAATATAGGTACCTAAGTATAAGTATAATTTAAACAACATAAAATTATAAAACTTTGAACAATAATAAAATCAAAAATGACAATTCAGTGCTCTAGCTAAAAGGACTAAGTACCTGTCAACAAATTAAAGTTTTCAGTATGGTCATTAAAATTTAAAAAAATTCATAATAAATAGATTTTTAAACTTGAATTATGCTTTTTATAATTTAGTTTTAGATAATATTATGGGATATACATACAGTTTCAATACTTTAAACCGTCAATATTTTTTATTTAATTTTAGTAACTAATCCACCAAGTCATAATTCTACGTTATGTGGCTTAATCTATTTTTATCATAACATATCAATTGCATATAAGAAGAATAACACAATTATTTGTTAATTAAACCTATTAAAATCATATTGTATAGATTACAAAATATTGATACTTAAATCAAATGTATGTACCATAAATGTAATAAAATTAGTTAAATTTAAAAAAACAAATGCTATATCTTGAAGAAAAGTCTTTAACTAAATCTGTTTTTACCTCATTTATTAAAATTAAAAACGATAAAATCTCAAAATTCAACTAAACTCCTTTTTACTGTTTACTGAAGATATTATCTCTCGTTCAATAAAATAAAGTAGAATAATCAACGAATCATTTTTTTTTCAATTTTTAGTTTAATAATTGATTTGTTTCGAGAAATTGGTTAACTCATATTTTCTATAACACCTGACTCATAACTGAATTAATTATTATTAAATAGCATCTTCAATTTGCATAGTACTGAAAAACTAGAAAAAAATTTTAAAAAATTGTAACTACCCAATATGTAATCAAAATAATCAAATAGTATTGAGTGTGAGATATAAAATATATAAATAAATAAACATTATCAAACTATCAAAGTAAATCTAATAAAAAATTATGTTTATAGTAATATATGCAACGTGTATCTGTATGAATATATTGTGAAAGATTATTTTTGTCCATACATTGCATTATTTACATTTAATAATTGGTCATCAATCAAAATGTTACAAATAGATTTTCAAACTAATCTATTACTAACCTTGTTAAAGAAAGACAAAACATGTAATTAGCCATATAACTAACATTATGTACTTACTCGCTTATATTGAATACGTAGATACTAAGATATTTATATAACTATATTTTTGGTCAACAAAATTGTGATCGATTCAAAAAAATATTTAGAAAACAACAGAGGATACGATTAATAAAAATTTATTACATTTGAATTTGTTTTACCCATTTATAGTGTGATCCGATGGCACCGTTTTGACTAACCGTTGTTACCGAGGGCACGAAACGTATTACGTATTACATAATAAATATATTATGACAAAAATCACGTGTTACTATAACGTTACTTTGTTCGTGATGCTTATCTTTATTTCAAATTATTCATTTTAAAAACTTGCAACCCTCTGCTTAATCATTTTGATAACACTACAAAGGAATAACTAAGGATCTGTCCAGCAGTAACAAAAAATATTAATGAACAAACAATAAAAACTAATATGTCTTATACACAGATAATATAAGAAATCTACGTACTGTATTCTTGCTACAGACTATAACTTATTGATAAATTAATATTAGATTAAGTTTATAATTGATCGACTTTTTAGAGAAAAATATGGATACAGTGTCCAAGCAACAGGTTTTGACGTTATGTTCATAAATCTACTTTTCAGCAAGTGATATAAATTTGGAAAAAAAATGAACTATTTTATATCTACCTACTTTTAACTCGTTCTGAAATAAAAATATAAAAATATCTTCACAGACATCCGCGGATTATTTTCCAAGGAAATTATATTTTTTTTTGTTCTATTTGTCATTATACCTAACCTACATATCTTTGCGAGTCTGGATTTTCCACTCTAATCAAGTTTTCTCGATAAAAACTAAATCAAATGAAATTATTAAATAATACCAAATCAAAATCAAAATCTCAACAAAAATATTGAAGAGGGAGGGATCCGTGAATATTCTTTATAATATTAAAAAAGATCTATTATCCATGCCCAAGAAAATATTAGGTTAAGTACAGATATGAATCCGTGGATCTATTATAAATTTCCATTTGTATTTTTTCTAAAATATGTAGACTTCTCTCATTTCCGGTCTCTAGATCGATGCTTAGTTACGTAACTCTTACAGTCATTTAATTTCCAATTGCTCGTGATCACAAGAGTACAATCGACCTATAGATGTTGTACGAAATCTTAGCACTTAATCGTCATTGATATAAACAAAAATATAAAACTGTATTATTGAGACAATAAAACGCATGTGAAAATGTGAAACAAATAAGTAACGCTTGTAGAGTAAACCCGTTGAAAACTGCAATAAAAAAAGACCAGAGATATTAATAAATTTAACACATTTATATTTTTGATTATTAAGAGTAGTGATGTAAACACACCATTTGGTATCACATTTTGGCCCACTTTTACATATCAGCATAGCAAATTTGAAAATTGCAATCTGCAGTACCAATTTTGTGTTGTTAAATCTCTTATTAGATGAAATTGACCTACTATCAAACAAAAGTCCATAACGTTATCTGCGTTTAAACGTTGGCCTTTACACAATATTTCAATTTTTATGCAATAAATAAGACATAAATTTTAAATGAACTTGTATAAAGAAAACAAACTGAAATACCATAAGAAAATTTAACATTAATACACAAAATATTCTTACTATTAAATCTTATAATACAACGGTTCTCAAACTGTGGTACGCGTACCACTTGTGGTACGCGAAAGACTACATGATGGTACGCGGAACTGCGGAAGGCCGCATGGTGGTAGGATTTTTAATCTTCAGTGGTACGCGACTGATTGATAATATACTTAAGTGGTACGCGAAATAAAAAGTTTGAGAACCGCTATTATAATAGATTAATTAACTATAATCTATATCATTAAAATTTAAAGCAAACTAAACAAAGTTTTATTGAACTCAAATTTGCTAGAATCTTATTATGGAGGTTAAATTCCTAGTGTTTTTCAAAATAGCAAGAAAAAAATGTAAAAAAAGGAAAATTATTACGCAAAACCAGTGTTTAATAAAATCAATTTTGTTTTTTATAGAACTCAAAAGTGAATAACTTAGGGTGCAAAATATTTGTATTAGCATTTTTTATTCATAAGATTTTCATTTTTTCTTTTTATAGAAGTGAATTATAGATATATTATCAGAATTCAGAAATGTTACTAAGAAAATACCTAGAAAATTAAATTCAATATCCCACTTAACTTTATATTATTCTTGTAATAACCATGTAAGAACATTAAAAATAAATAAACATAATATTTTTTTGTATACACTTGAAATTCAAATTTTGTCAAAATTCATTATTCACAAAATATACAAACTATTTTGTAGTATAAGTTTATAAGCTCTTAAATTTTTATATCCAAGATTTAAAAATTTAATATAATGTATGTTCCTCAAAAATTTTTCATGTTGGAACCAATAAATCAAAATAATAAATAAACATAATTATTTTTTAAATGTAGTTAAATTTTGAATTTAGATGACATTTTTAAACAAATAATAAAGATTTTAGTTTATTTTATTATAATTTAAAAACATTATTCATAGTAACATTATATTTTCGTATATTATGAATTTTACTATGCATAATTACATTTTTAAAATATATTAATTTTGAGCTGTTGCCTTTCTATATCGCACTACCTGAAATACCCGTCGTTGCCTTACATAAAAATATTAAATAGCAAATTAAATTTAAAAATAAAATAATAATAATTTGAATTCTATTGTTTTAATAATGCTTATAATTATCGGAAACATTGAAAATATTTCACTTAAAAATGTTAACAAATTAAAATTTTAATTAATTTGGGTGTTACTAGAATTTAGAAAACCCATTCTGAAGTCAAGATAATAGTAGACATAGTGGATGTTACGAGTATGCCATACGGCAGGCAACGCACGTCATTATGTAGTTATACAGGAAACTAATATTTCTAATAAGTAATAACTTTTTAATTAACAACTTTTCTCATTAAATAGTTTATCTGTAGGTACATTTAACACTTACGTTAAATAAAAATCACGCAAATCGCTTCGGTAGAACTTCAAGTCTTCAATTATAACTATCCTAAGAAATCGCATTACGTTTTAGTAATATATAATGATAAAGATAAAGATGAACTTATTCGCATTATTTTAAAATAAGATGGAATTGACTCAACACTCAACAGGTACCTATAAAAATTAAAATAATATTATATATATCATTAAAATAATTAAAATAATTTAATATAAATAATAAAATGATTACAAAGTTTTTCAACTAATGGCTAACTTTAATAACGACATAAAATAAAAGCATCATGAAATATACTTAGTAATAAAGACTGATAGACTGTCTCCGCTAGGAATCGTTTTTTGTACATAATGATAATATATCATTGAATTTAAATTTAATGCATCCATTACTCGATACTTAAACTGTGCAGCAAAGAGAAACTCTAAGAAGGGGAACCTTTTTTTTAAATTAATGTTATTCATTAATTTTAATCATAGTAACACTGATGACTAATGTATCTATCTACAGTTAAAATACTTTATTAAATATGCTCGAAGTCTTATTCGCTACATTTTAGATTCTGAACGGAACAATGAATTTATTGATTTTATATTGATGTTTTTATATATATACATACATATGTACACAAAAAACAGTAAGAAAAAAAAATGTTTTTATTCATGACTTTGATATCTTTTAAACTATTTAAATTAATACCTACCTATTATTAATAATATTAATACTTTATTATGACTATTGTAGGTATACTGGGTATAGGATAAGAATAGGTCTTATATATTTATTTATTTTTTGTTGGGTAAAAACAAAATAATAAGAAACATATTACAAGATACTATAAAGTAGGCCTAAAATATATTCATATTAAAAAACTGTTGCAATACAAATGCAATTAACTAAAATAATATGAATAATTCAATTACCATTATACCAGCAACCAAAATTGACTTAGTGTGTCATAAGTCAAGTCCATTACCAAACATTTAATTATGGATAAAATATTTTTTAAACTATAAAAGGTTTGTAAAATAAAAAAAAATAAATCCAGATTGCAGACACTATACAGACTACTTTATTGATTCTGTTTGACATTTATGTGTATTTAATATTTATAAAGAATATTATTCCTAATAATAATAATTAACATAGATATGACACTTGGCCTTTTTAAATATTTTTCTACATCTGAAAACTAATAATATTGTCATTAAAAAAAGGTTTAAATTTCATTTAAGTATTTCAAAAAAACATAAATATAAATTAAATTGTATTTTACTGGTAAAGTTATTAACCAAAAGAGACACCAAAACATTCAAAATATATCTTATAATATAATAATGAAGCCAATGAGAATATATAAAACTCATCAATAATAGTTATCCAATGATTTGACAAAAGGTATATTGACTAATTAGGGTACATAAATATATTTGTATACTTTTAATTGGAATTCTTATGGGGAATATTGTATAAGTATCTTAAATTTATTTTAATAGTAGGTATGTTATTATAATAGTATATAAATGTATGTATGTAAAAAATTTCCACAATAAGTATGTATAACAAAAATATTAAAGTCAGGAACATAAAAGCACTTACAACTATTTGGTTGCCATTTATTCTTTTTCTTCTAACAATACGAAAAAAAAACTTTTCGATTTTCAAACAGATTATTATAGAATAAACATTTAAATTTTACATTGTATTTTTACAATTATTTTTCAGGAAATTTTATATCTACTAATATTTTTACTTTGGTTTAATTATTTCTCTCTTTTATCATCTGTATCATACTCTAAGAACCTGAAAAAATTCATAAAATCAATTTACTAATGAGAGAATTAAATTAAGTCCTCAAAGAAACACTATTTTATGTATGTATATAAATATATTCTATTATTATCAAGAATTCCAAAAATAGTGGGTCATTACCAAATACTCAGTAGACATAAAATCTCCCAAAAAAAGGTAAATATATATGTTTATATATATATATACCTTTAGTTACTTTGAGTAACTATATCGCCTTAGTTTTTTTAAACAAATGATAAATACAAACAATCATTGCACATAATGGTTTCAAATTGACTTACTTTAAGCAAAGTTAACATTTCTTTTATTACATATATATTCCAATATTAACACAATGCACTTCTAACACAAAACTCTCCAAATCTAAACCACTTTTTTTTATCAGTTTAATTTCATTATTTGAAGAAACAAAGTTAGTTATTTTAAAAATAACATGAGTACAAATCAGTATGTAAGAAAAGATATGTGAGCCCCACTTAATAATATTCAAGTAAAAACTGATATAACACTAAGTCTAAAATTATCATTATCATATTATTGGCACATTAACATTATCTCCAAATATTGTGTGCATTAAGTTGTACATAAAATAATAAATTAAAAATGTGTTATGTGTGTATATAATGGATAAATATGTATGTTATAATTTACATTTTATAAATTATTAAAAACTAACATATCCTTATTAACTAATTAAATATAAAAATGGTTTTGTGTCACAAATGCGGAAATAATAATAATATCACCTCGTCATAATAACAAATACTTACAATGTATATTTAAGATACTAAAAAAAAAAAATGCATAAAAAGTCAGCCAAATGGTTATTATACCCATGAATCACCACCTTGAGCAGTGGATACATCAACAGATGATACTTTTGGTTGCGCTTGTTCATTATAGTTCCACATTTCACCCATTGAACAAGATGGGTCATATTGTTTATTTTTCTTTTTCTCGCGGTTAACTTGAGCATAAAGTGGTTCACCTGGTCTCAATGGCTAAAAATAAAAAATTAAATAAAAAAAATATACTTGAAATACTTGAATATTCTAGGACATTATTGATATTTATCAAACAGCATTAATATTTATTGTTTAATACTATAATTCTATAAAAAAGACATAAATTAAATATACACTAAATAAGATTTAAAAATAGGAAACCAAATTTTTTTCCCATATTTTAATAAATACAAATTTTATAAAAGAAATATTAACAAATAAGCAATTAACTTTTACTTTTTTAAATTTAGTAAAAACAAAATATACATAATATGTAATATAATAAACAAGTTAACACAGGAAACAAACATAATTGACAATATTTCAAGTTTTGAAAAACTAATTGCATGATAAAATACAAGTCTTAACTTGTACAAAGATGTTTCTAGAAAAGTTATTAATTCAATAAAATATTAAACTTAGATTCAATAAAGCTTTAAAAATATTATGTACCTGAATTTATTACAAGATAGGTAACTCTACCTCTTTAATACTAATGCTAATCCATTGAAAATCATATCAATGCACCTGCTGGTTAAATAATTAAATCTTCAACACTCAAACTTTAATAATTATTAATTTAAACAATCAATAAAATATAAAATGAATCATGATAATATATTCATTAACTATCTAGTTTACTATTAAGAAATGTCTTATTATTAATTATTATTCAATAATGCATGATATAATAATAAAATCATCATAAATATATATCATGGAATATTTCACTTTTTTGATACTTTTAGGACTTAATAACCATAGCAGAATATTATGTTTATATTTAAAAATAAATTGTATAATAAAGATGAGTTCATTAATGTTCATAAATAATTAAATACAATTAATTAGAAAGTGAGTTTTGATCTTAAATTGCTCAACTTAATTAAGCATATTGGTATATTTCTAAAACTTTGTTCTAATACTTCTATTAATTAATGCAAATAAATATACATAGTATAAATCATATGTGCAGTAATAAGATAAGTAAAACAAATAATCTAACTATAATAATTCTCGTGTAACTATGAATACTACACATAAAATATGAAAACAACACCAATAAATTACCAACACTTCATCTACTCACATGTCCAGGAGGATATATTAATACTCCACCAGCTGGAGGAGTATGATTAGACACTTCAGGATATGGCATATCAGCTAATGGAATATCTTCATTCTGAAAATATCAAGTACATAAATAAAATAAAGAACTAAATGAAAAAATAAGACTTTTTTATTCAAATATTATGAAATCTGTTTATTTTAAAATATAACTAACAAGTTAGTGTATACATGCTATAATTTAATGTAAATGTGAAAATAAAATGTAGATTATTAATTATATATTCAAAGGTGAATATTATAAATATTTAATGAAATGGGAATTTTAATATGTTCCTGTCATGAACTTAATTACCCAGATAAATAAAATTATAAAAGCACACTATTAATGCATTCATTGTCTCTGTCCAACACACACTAAGTTTACCTTCTACATTTCCAATAATTTTATTAATGAATTAACCCATTATCAAACATGAAAAGCTTTATTCAATATTTTTAAGATAATAACATTTTTTTATTTAATTAATATGTTTTATCTACATATATCTTACTTTGAAATTAAAATATCTTTAAAAAAAAACTAAAAAAAGAGCGTAAAAAATGTTTCTTTTTTTTTTCATCTTTAAGTTTCATAAAAGATAAGTTTACTCTATGTTAAAAATAACATGGCAAAAATTTAGAACATAATAATTAGTATGTCACGTAAAAGAAAATAAATAACAAATGCAAGAATAGTGTCCATTTAAATACAACCTAATAAACAGTTAAGACAATGTTAATAAGGTAAAACTGCATAAAATTATTAAAAGTATAAAATTGAATTATTTAAACAAAATGAACATGAAATTTATTTTTATTAATATTAGATTTTGTAAAAACAATTTTTCTCGACAATTAATAAATTTATAAAATAATACTTATTTAAATTACAGCAAAATAATATAATTTTTACAATCAGTTGTCATACACTTTTTAGTTACTAACATTAACATCTTAGGAAAAAAATTGTGAAGTAAGATTTACAATATTCACTGGATATTACCACCATTATATTGAATTTATCATCATTTAACATTAAATAAATAATATTTAATGGCAAATGAAATAAATTTATTGTAGACCAGTGAACTGAAATCATCACAACATAGGCGTATGAATCAAAAACCATTGTACACCAAGTATATTTTTTAATAAAAAAGTTCTTTACCATTTAAGTTTAAAAAAATTACTATCAATAAAATCACCTATTTCAATTAATTTTAAAATATACAATACTTTAATATTCAAAGAGTAAAATTTTTTATTTACTTAAAAAACATATTATACTAGTTAAAAAAAATATTAGAGCCATCCACAATTTGTGTTACAAAAGTGACTGGGATGTATACATTAAAATTCTCAAAAGTTATGTAACTAATTGGATGACTCTTTATATTCACAATATTATATCTTTTAACTTACAGCCTGGTAAGTAGAATTTGAATTAGAGTTTGACAGTGAATGATTTATCTGTGAAAGATTTGGATTTTGTCTTTGAATTGTACGATCTTCATACCGAGTTCCACCTTGACTCGCCATTGGGCGATTCAGTGTACTGTTTGCATTATTTGGTGAATTTACTCCACCTGCTGCATTTCTAGCTGCAATAGTTTTTGTAACGAAGTCTTGTTCTCTCCAACCGTGTTTTTTATATGCATCTCTCAACTCTTGATGTTGCCACATAGCAAATAAAACTTGGCTGGCAAATTTCAAAACTCTTGATGTATACTTCTGACGCTGTCTGATTATATTCATTAATCTTTCTACTCCACTTGAATCCAATAATGACCTACACAATGTATATATAGATATAAAAATACAATTTCAAAATGAATGCAGTACATTTTATTTATAATTCATAACACAAATAAAATAATACTATACAATACTCTATAAATATGTTTATAAAACATAAATCATAATATTCAATCCCTAGTATTAAATACCTAGCAAATTCAGCATTTTTCTTAATGACTTCATTCAGTGTAGCTAAAACTGCTGCTATAGTATCATCTGAAGTTCCTTGATCATGTTGAGCATTTCCTGATGGTAATTTTTGCACTAAGTCTCTCATTGCATACTTGCCTAAAAATAAAATTTGAACATATTCAATAATAAATTAGAATATTTTAAAACAATTAAACAAACCAATAAGTTCTTTATTTCTTTGATCAATAGCTAAATTCCTTAAAGCCGTGGCTACAGCACATACTACACGATCAACTTCCATTCGTAAGAGCTCGACAAGAATAGGGAGACCTTTTTCTTTCCGAACTGCAGCTCTAATTTCAATACTAGGCTGCCAATAACACGCAGCTAAATTCTGAATTGCACCAGCAGCAGCTTCAAGAGTTTCTGGATTTGAACAGCTCTGAAGCAACGCTAAATATGATTGAACCACCTAAAATAATATTAAAAAGTTGTTAGATTTTAAACAAAGTAACAATGCAAATTCATACTTCTGGTTGCCACAAAAGCTCCATTCCTTTAGCTGGTTCTGATCTAGGAATTATACGACTACTAGGGTTTTCTTTGGGTGAAACCACTTGGATATCTTTTTTCTTTTTACTAGCTCCAAAACACCCCAAGTTTTCTGCTAAAACAGAAAAGGTAATATAAATATAATTTATCAAATATTATAATGAATAATTTTTTTAGCTTACCTTTTGGTTGAGGACCAACTCTACTTTGAGTTGGTAAAGGGTGTTTATCATAATTTGGATCTTCAACTTCTTGACACCTATATGATAAGTTCCTTAATATGCATACACAATTTTCAACACTTTTATTTCCAATATTTGACTTTTCAATAGCAGTTGAAATAACATAAAGAAGCGAATCAATTAAATGTTCACATTCACGTAACTTTTTTCGTGCATATTCACCAGCTGAACTTATATTCCTAATTTAAAAAAATGTATGTTTAACATAATTTAAACTATAGCAATCAAACATTTAAAATAATTATATACCTTAATACACCAGAAGTATTTCTAAATACAGTGGACCAACAGATATCACTACAAACAGTAGGACTCCACCCTGAATGAGGTAGTAAAATATGATTCACAATAGTCGAAAGGCCATCATCAATGATTGATTTTTTCAAATCCTGTTGTAATAAAAAAATATTTAATAAATATGAAATTCTAACTAATTTTTTTTATACATACTTCACATGATGATAAATTCCATAAAACCCCTGTAACGAGTTCTTTAACTTCTGCATCAGCAGATTTATGTAATAAATTGATTAATAATGGTATTCCACCAGCATCTTTAATGGCTCGTTTATTTTCATCATTTTGTCTTCCATATGATAAATTTCTAAAAAAAAAAAAGAAAACTTGTACCCTACTATTGGATTTCAATTCAAACAAAATATTTGATTTAATATATACCTAAGAGCCCCACACGCATTTCTGTAAACATCTGGGCAATCATGATTCAAGAGCTTTGCTAAAGCCTGTATTCCACCTAATGTTCTAGTTTTTTGTTTGTTTGGATCGTCCATGTAACATAAATGTTGTAAATAAGCAGCAGCATTTGCTTTAATTAAATTATTTGGGTTAGCCAAGAATGTTATAACTTCAGGCAAATTAGGATCTCTCCATCTAAGACCTAAAAAAAAAAAAAATTAATAAAAAAAAAAATATAACAAACACGAATATTATAGTAACTCTTAAATGAAAATATACCTTGACCCATTTGATCTCCACATTCATCCATATTCCATGATCCACTCATTTGATCTATATAAATAAAAGTTTCAAGTATTATTTTTTTAATGAAACATCCATAATATCATGTTTAATTATTTACTTCATAATATACAAAATTAATACTAACCATAACAATCGCCTGGTGATGGTGTTATTCGATGATAATGATCATGATTTGGATGCAATTGAGTAGCATCAAGTTCTTCATAGCCAGAAGGAGGATATGGTAATCCTTTTCTCATGTATTCTAAAAATAGGTCAATTTCAAAAAATATTAACCATAATATACTATATTAATTTGTTCTAAATTCTGATATTTTTAAATTTTGTTAACATTAAATTATAATTACCTTGAGCCATGAGCTGTTGTGGTGGAGGAGATTCACTGCACGCACTAGGACTTGGTGGTGTGGGTATCGTTTCATTATATTCATGCCCCAGTTGGTTAGGGGATGATCCTGTGTCATATACATGGTAGGCATTTCCATCTATTTTAGCACCTTGCTGTCCAGGTATATTGTTGGAACTGTAATACGAAAGTCCAGGATGTACGCCAACATAATGGTCATAATCCTGACAACCTGGATTGTAATTCTGGTAGTCATTATTATAATGTCCTAAACAAAACAAAATGTATAAAAATGTATAAATATTTATTAATTTTAGAAATTTAAAGAACTTAAAATTATTTAAATTTAAAATTGTTTAATAAGTAATAGTTCCAAAGGCATAGACAAAAAATTTTAAAGAGAAGTATTTTAATTTAATATTTAAAGAAATATGGTGAAAGGGAGCCTATTATAAAATACATTTAAGTTTTGAATATTTCTTTAAATAACATAAATTTTGATATAAAATTAAATATTAATAAAAATACAAAATCATTAAAATATTTTTATCAGTGTCCATGAGACACAACATCATATATCAATAAAATGTCTAATAATATTTTAGGTGTTTTAATATAACTCTGACTATGCACCTGAATAAATCTATTGGTTTAACAATAATGTATTTTACAGTTATAAAAGTAATCAAATTTGCTAAATCTTCAAGAATTTAAAATTGATAAACAAATAATACAAATATTACTATGTAATAACCACGTAATTATTTTCTAAAATTTAAAATAAAAATAAAATCTTTAATATAAACACTTTTGAAAATATTATTTTTAACTACCATTAATCAATTTATTATTTAACTATTTATTTTTTTCTAGATTTATTTTAATGTTTTTAATGTTTATAATCAAAAAATATTACTATGGTTTATTTTAATAAATGAATCAATAATATCTCAAAAATAATTAGAAATTAATACTATAAATTTACTATGTCATTTAAAAAATAGAATGTGTACAAACCAGATTCTGACATATGAGCAGGATTATTTGGTTGAGTTGATGAAGTTGACGAAGATGACACTCCTAATGTATAAGGGATGTAATCTAATGAATGACCATTAGGAATCATATGATGAACTTCTCGGACAACTTTTGTCACAGTTGTAACCTAAAATTAAAAAAATATTTTAAAATTTAGCATCAATTATCACATTAAATTTGAATAAAAGTTTTATTCAATCAAAAAAATAAAATAATATTATTTACTTGTTGTGTTGTTTGATGTTTCTTTGTTTGGGATACTAATACAGGTTTTTCACTACATTGAGCAGATGAATTAGATGAATGATTTTCTTGAAGGCCGTTGTTTGAATATGTGACGTCATTTGGGTATGAATTATTTTGAGAGAGGTCTGACTGAGCTCTAAAAAATAATTAGAAAAATTTAGCCATCTATGTTGTAAAGTCACCTATTCAATTTTACTAACAATTACTATTATAGTAATAATATAATCAAATTCATGACTGTGCACTTAGATGGTTTTAGTTTTTTTGTTAGATGGAAGGAAACTTTTATCAAAAATTGTTTTTAAATTTCTAGTACATAATAGAATACAAATTATTTTCAAATTTATTTATTTATTTACTTTGAATGGAAGAGATATAACTCTCACACTATTTCCCTCAATGTAGTAATTCAAAAAACAAAAAAAAAAAGTTTATTTTCTACAATTTGGAAACTATGATTAACTTCTTAACCCAAAAATTTATTTTTTGCAAATGCAGACAAGTAATTTTATTTTTATTTTATACATGCCAAAATATTTTTAGTTTGTTGTAGCCAATAGTGCTTATCAATTTTCATTTAATAAAATTACATAATATACAAGTCATTATACATTGAATTTAATTATTATTATTTAACATAGATCAATAAACAATATTAATGTATGGTTAAATAAAATTACCATTCTTTAAATTTATTTAATGAAATATTTTATTGAACAATTAAATATTTTTATTGAGCCATTTGAATTGCACAAACAGTTGAATAAAAATATATTGATTTTAAACATAATACCAAAGTTTATATTGAAGTTTGAACTTATCACAAGAAAAGTGATATAGAGAATTTTCAACTGTTTTAAATAGAATAGGTAAAAGCGCAAAGTGACAACACTTTTAAAACTTAAATTTAATAAGTCAAAATCAGACAATTAGTTTAATTAACAAGTAACCAATAGTTTAATGACTCAATAATGCTATTGAACGTACATTTAATAAATGTTTAATAAATGAATAACTTATTTTTTATTTAATAGCTAGGTGTTATTGATTCATTAAATATTTAATGAACATTTATACAACCTGACATTAAAAATAAATTTGTATTATAATTAATAACTATTGTCTGATTTTAATTTTAAAAAATGTGTTTTAGACATTTTGAGTTTTTAATTTAAATTTTAACCATATTCAATCTAAAAGTGCATGCATGTCTAACAGTTTTTGACATATTTAACACATATATGATTTTATTATATACATAAATGTATTTTAGAAATTGAACCAAGTCTACAAATAGTATAGTCATAGACATGTTTTATGTGTCTGTGATTTGAGAGTATAATTAATACAATAAACTAAAAATATAAATTAAATTAAATTCAAATCACAATTAATTAATATATTATAATAAGGGATAAAAATTTTAAAAAAATAACACAGCACCGCTTAGAAACCTAACAGGTTTATAATGACATTTATTTTTGCATTTAAATTTTAAACACTAAAATACAAATTTTTGCTGGACCATCTACATGTCAATACCTGAAATTAAGTTCTAATCCATACAATTAAAAAAAAAATAACCACATTGTTTATGATTTATTTAGTATAAAACATTCAATAATAAAGAAATGTCATCACTAAAGAATCATTAATACGAATATTAAAACTTAAATACAAGCGCAAAGACGACTGTTAAGGAAAAATATAAAAAGAAGATAATAATTGCGTACATATTGATAAATAATAAATTTAAGTTATAATTATTAATAAATACCTAGTTGTTAAAAAATACAATGACAATTAAATTATTTTAGTTTATTCTTCTTAATTCTTGTAAATTTCAACACCTATTTTTTTTTTTATAATTAGAGAACTGAGGAAGATGTGTTAAAAATATTGCGAACAGAGTGCATTTTAAAAGTAGCCACTGCGCGAGTTTTGTATAAGCAATATCTAATGTATGTGTGTGTGTGTGTGTGTGTGTGTGTGCGTAGTACGTACATTGCTAGCGTATACTGTATGTAGTAAACGATCATTAGAAAGTGACTCACCCGCATGTACCACTCCCACTCATGTAACAGATAAGGATTCTGGAAATAAATTAGAATTCCTCATTGTGTTTACTTAAAAACAACGAAATTTCGACTTTTATTTATTGTTTCATTTTTAATTAATGTAATCCATGGTACAAGATTCGTGAATTTATACATTTCTTAAATAAAATGCAGATAATTTTGATATTAAAATTACTAAAACTATGGAGTCATTTATAATAAAATGTGTGAAAAATTCTAATTTATTTTCATTATCCAAACTGCGCCCAATGCCCATAGGCCATAGAGAGATCGGTACGTTTAAGCGGAAATAGATACATTTAAAAACAGTCAGTTTGCAATCTAAAGTTTGATTATGAATGTAAAACCCCATAGCCCGGAAATACCAATTGGTACGTCATCACTCAAGTGTATCATAATATTGTATACAAGTCTGTTCAGGAAATATGACTATTAAGACTTGAAATTGCCAATTAACATTTAGTTCAAAATGTTAGAACAGAAAATATATTTTTGAATAAACGAAATAAATTGAGGATAAATTGATACGAATTTTCATAAATTTTAATATGACTAATTTTTAAGATGCGTATTTTGATGTTTCAGTTTAAAAAACGTTTTGACAACTTTTTCAGAATTAACTTCATATTTTAACTTTATTAAGCATATCTTTATACTTTTAGTAAAAAGATTAGTTTTCTGGTAAACATTTTTCGACAAATAACAAGTTGTTTCATACATTAGATAGATGCAATAGTGTTTGTGGTATTAATAATAATTCATAAATTATCGTACTATAATTAGGTACTTGATCAAGAATTTTTCTGTTGTTGTTATAATATTATTAAGATAAGAAATATAACCCTTAGAATCCTTATATGAACGAAATAATTTCAATCTCAGACAAACATATTATAAGTATAGTATTTTCATGGGCGAAATTACGGGTCAAACCAGTAAGATTATAGCCTGACCAAATGCTTATCAGCATAGAAAAAATAATTCAGTTGGGTTACCTACATAATAATATTATATTGTTTTAAAAATGTGTATTTAAAAATATCTAAAATAGCGTTTTTGTAGTAATTTTCCCAAAATGTTGTGATAGAAACGAAAACAGTAGATTTTTATCATTGCTATACTATGGGACGCATATTATTAAGCTTATTCTATCAGATCTAGATGTAATTATTAATAAATTATAAGAAATAATGTTATGTTTATGAAATATTTTATAAAACTCAACAAATAAAAATTATTTTTAGGTATTTTTATTTCTGTTTAATTTAATTGTCTATATTTATTTCAATAATGTAAAATGTTCGATTTTTGAGAGATTTATACCAATTTTTATTCTTAAATATACGCATATTTATAGATATATCTAAGTAAAAGAATAGCATTGATGGCCGACGTCTATAGTCCGCATTTTCGTTACGGTGACACGATATTCGTACTACAAATAGGGTAAGATGTTTAATAATTATCAGTTTATTGTTTTAAATAATATAAGAAATAAAGTTCAAAATATTAATAATTGTTCAAATACCTCATTAATTAATAGTTAATATTTTTTTACGGAGATACACAATTTTAAAATACTTTGACCTACCCTTAAATAAATGTTTAGTTTTGCCTATGGTTATTCTTATATCAAACAAAATTTTTCAATATTATCAAAAAATGAAATACAAATTATCAATATAATTCTTAAGTATATATTTTTAATTTTTTAAGAGAATTTGATCTCTGTTGTGTTTATTACCAAAACATTACATAGAATCCATTTTTTCATATTTTTACCGACTACTGTAATTATTAATTAACTATAAACAAATACAATTTCTAGAAATGTTAAAATAAAATACACGTAAAAACGATTTTTTCACCTAATAAAATTTTTAATTTTCAAACCTTTTAAATATCTAAAAATTTTAAAGCTTTAATAATATTTAACTCAAAAGTATATTTAAAAAAAAATATGACTTTATTTTAAAAATATTACAATCTATACAGGTGTACATTAAGTAATTATTTATGATAAATAAGAAAATCTAAGAATGAAGGATGGCATAGTAGGAAACCTCACATTAGAGACATCTTTTTTTTTGAAATTATCAATATAATTATAATTTATAATCCACATTTAATACACAATTAGAAACATTTAATTTAATTAAAGTATGAAATGTTATATTCAATAACAGTATAATTATTATTTATTTATTACAACTAGTCATATTTTAAATATTAAATTATTCAAATAATTATTTTAATTTTAATCTGTTTAACTACTGTTTACTGTTATCAGTTTGCTCTAGCAATATGAATTTTCAAAGATATTTTATATTATTGACTATATACCTAATGTGGCTAATATTCATAAACTATCAACAAAATATTTCTTTAAAAGCAAATACCTACATTTGTGTGTGTATCTACTTATGGCAAATACTACTTATGGCAAATATTTATCATTGACTTAATTTTTTTTCAAACCAATTGTAAAATAAGCCAATTTTTTTATAGTATAATAATATTTGATTGTTATTTGGTTTGAAATAAAAGCAAACTACTGCATAATATAAATAATAGTATAAAAATAAGTATTAGTAAATGTATAAATACAATATATTAGATAATTGGCTCTTAAGTAAAATATCATGCACATTTAATTTTTATAAAATTCATACAACTTCAAATAATATATAATTATATCCTTCATAAACTATTAACAATACTGAACGTTAAATTTATTATTTACTATGTATTAAAATAAAAAAAGGCAAAAATAACTAATAATACATAGTGATGCTAATATTTAAGACTAAGTAAAAACAAAAATCAATGAAATGTCTAAACAAAGCATAAAAATAGAAGCCAAAAAGAAATAATTAAAAATTGTCATGAAATTATGGCAATTTTTTGTAAGAAAAATATACCTCTGTGTAATCTCAGTGCAAGTGAAGCTTTGCTCTTGAAGCTTCTCCACCCTTCTGTTCACCAACCTGTCACCCAAGCAAATTTGAAACAAATGTGTTTATTATATTTACACAAGCCAATTCAACATTATTGCAATTATTTATGCTCTATCAAGCGAGAGAACACACTACTGTGCGGCAAAAATCGGTTCTTCCATGCATCTCTATGCGACATCCAACCACTGACGTTAGTTCCACAAAGGCAAAATGTCGCATGAGGATGAGCAGAATCAACACATTCTCTCGCTGGATAGAGTACATAAATAGTTCATATTCTATAAAATATTAATTTATGATATTAGATAGAAGCTAGTGATAATTGTTAAAATGAATATTTTAAAATAAATATTTATAGAAATATGAATTTTTACATATCTATAATCGCAAACCCTTTAAGTAATTAATATTTTAAGTTTATATTTAAAGTGTACCTACATAAACCATGAAGTACAACTTGCATTATACTTAGTGTCTTAATGATAAATATACCATTTAAATAATGTATAATATAAATAGATTGAAATAGGTAATAATATATTATTATACATTAAATACAATATTATGTAATATGATGTATGAATGCTAGTAATAAAACTATATTGATAAATACCATTGTAAAATAAAATTATTATTATGATAAAAGCAAATAATTAATAGTTTATTTTAATGATTTATAAAAATTAATTAATGATATACTTTTAATATTATCTTACATGAAATATAGTATACACTTGTAAGCAAAATAGAACTTAAAATAATTGTATAAAATAAATTAAAACTAAAAAAATAACTATTCCCATTAAAATATACTTACAAACATGAGTCGACCAGCTGATTACTCATTGATAATTAGACACTTAAAACGCCTGAAAACACATTTAAAAAATCCATGGTTATTAAATAATGATATATAATATATATAAATATAATAAATGAGAATTTTTAAAACTTATCATCAAACAACATTTTATATTTACTATCAAGTTGTCTAATATTTTAATAATATTAATTCATTATAATAATTTTATAAACATTAAAAAGTATTAACTCAATAGCTTAAATATATCATTTTTAATTCTACAAATGCAATATAAATATAATACTAAATATAAATATTATATACAATTAATTACACACATTCTTTAGATAGGTAGTTACAAAATACAATTATTGATTTAGATATCTATTGCTAAAATTTCATTTTAAATATATTTTACTTATGTAGGTGTTATACTGATAAATGGTGACCATATTAAACCGATGAACTAATTTTTTTTTTAAATGACTCAGCAGTCCTTATTTATTAGTCCACATAGCACATTCTTTACCATAATTCCAGATATAAAATTGTTTATGTAAGCATGGGTAATAAACAATTAATTAAAAGATTGTTTCACTCACAACAGTTTAATATAGATCACAAAAAGTAACTATTAAAATAATCAAAAACTACCTAGATACTTTAATAAAATATGTATAAACAAAAATAAGAAAATAAAAGTAAGATAGGTAGTAAATCAATAGATTTTAAATAAGATTTAGTCTACTTTTTTGTGTATCCAATAAAATATACTCTATTATTAAAACATTGAATCAAAAAGAAATTTGTCACATTTAAGGTGATGTGAGTAAATAGGTGTAAATATTAATAATAATTAGGTATGTAAATCAATTTCTATTTACATAAAATTAAATAATAATGAAAGCATAGAAATTTTAAATTATGTTAATTGCCTAAAATATTCATCTAGATAATATTATATTTGATTAAATTAAAAAAAAAAACTATTTAAAATTCCTACTTACCTATTTTACTAAATATTATTTAGTTGTGATTTTTATGATTTTTACCATAAAATTATAAAAAATATATAATATGTAGATAGGTTCAGACAGAATTCTAAAGAGTAATAATGTTAATATCAACTAATATAATTGATTATGAGTCAACAGTATAAACTATAAACTTGATATCCATGTTTATTTGAAGCTAACAATTATTAAATATTTATCTGAATATTTACATTCTAATTTTTATTTGTTCCACCATGCATTATAATTTCTGATATTTAAGTATAAATATCAATCTAAATTACAACAGTTAAAATTATGTCCAGATAATTAGGTTGGTCATGCATATAACTAAAAATATTTTTTATGAATACACTGCAGGTATACAATACCAATTTATAGGTAAAAAGATACTCAATTTAATGTACACGGATTATTGATTATTAAATTAGCTCAGCTAAATTTTAATTGGTCTGCTGAAAAATAAAAAAGCCTAGCATTATAAGTATTCATTGGTGAAGATAAAGCTCAGCCTAATTAAATTATTTATAATTGTAAATCAATATTAATTGCTTGTTCTTAATCACAATTTTTAATTTGGTTATATTCTTTATCCCTTGCCAAAACAAACTATGAAAAATCTATAAAATAATTTAGATAAGGTTACACACTTATATAATAGATAGAAAGAAAACTTTAATCTGGAAATGATATTTTACTTAAAATTTTTAATATATCTAAATTACAATGTACCTACATTTTAATAATGATTTTTCAAAAACAAAATTTAAAAAAAAATTAAGTTAAATTCTAGACTCAAAACAGATATTGGCTTATCTATACAAATTTAAGTTGTAAAATACAATACTCAGCTATGTAAACACATTATCCATAAATGATTAATAATGTGTTTTTTGCCTTTCAAAATGTTTTATCTAATTCTGAAGATTAAAGTGGGGGTAAATTAATTTTTGCAGTTTATAGATAGGTATATATCATAGATATCTACTCAAATAAAGTAGTTAAATATGTATTATTTATAATGTATCTATTTAATTTATAAATAATACAGTAATACTTTCTTTATATCTACCTATGGAGCTACTAATATACATATACATATCTACTGCATTATATTTCAAATTATTTTAAAAATTGATATTTAGTTTTTAATCAAGAAAGGAAAGAAGATTGATTTAAGTTATGAATTAAAAATTTTATAAAAATGTTTATTTAACATCAAGACGGCACTAGGACCCAATAAGCTGAGGGCCCAGTCAACAATCTCAGGTCTGGCAAGTTGCCCCTACACTAAATATGTTAAATAACTACATCATAATGTAATTATTATTATTTATGTGAAATATTTCCTATAGATTTAAATCAGATTGAACTTATAATAACTATTCAAAATAGGTACCTATTCATTAATGGGAGTTGGTCACTACAAAAAAACATCTACTAAATTTTATATTTAAAAATAAAACCTAACTGATCTGAATATGATCGTGTTCGTATATTTGTAATAAAATAAGCCAATAACATAAACAGTATACTCAAATCATAAATATCTTTGGAGAAAAACACTTGGTCTATAAACATAAGATCACATTCTCGTGTGGATCAATAGTGAAAATGAACAGAAAACAAAAAAATGTCTAGGTAATTCATGCCATTACGGGCTATTGTCGAATAGGTGATCTAAAAATAGAAAGATACATGGGTAGCATTAGAACCAGGAGGAGTGTGATGTGAAATTAACACAGATAAAACAGTGCAGTCTCAGAAGTCAAGCCCGGTGCAATAGGATTGTCATGAAGGCAGAACGCAGCAGCCAAAGGGTCGCCGGACACAGGGACAGGATATTATATACCGTGCAACAACAATTGACGACGGGACGGATTAATCGTGAGGCCGGTTAGGGCACATGCTGCGACGCCCACTGTTGGCGGCGGGGCTACGCCTAAAACGGGAAACGGATCGCCGTCGAGAAAACGGGTCAGAGACGGACAAATGTGTGTAACACGTACCTTGTAGCAACAGCAGTGAAGTCCGACGAAGTTTTCAACGGGAACGGATCATCGTTTTCGAGAAGCGATGGACGCGCATCAGTTGGATGGTGCGGACCGGGGACGGCGACACATCGGAAGACGGCGGAGTTTCCGGGAGCGTGGCTGCGGCGGCGGCGTCTGTTGAGGCGGTGTCGACGGGGCGCGCGAAACTCCTTGCCCGAAGCGGTTAGTACACACTACTACACGACAACGGCAGCGGCAGCGACGGCGGCGACGACGGCAGCGACGACGACGACGACGGACGGACGACGACGACGGGTCATACGCATCGCGGTCGCGCTATCGGCCGATGTAGGGGCGCCCGATAACCGGGTGACGGACTGTGTGACGAGTTAGGGGTTAACAGCGGAGAGATACGACAAAAAAAAAAAAAATTCACGTACAAATACGCGTCGGCGACGTCGGCGTGTGCGCTTAAAAACAATATCGTATTATCATAGGAAAAGCGGTCGTCTCTGTTATACGTCATCAGTCATCGCCGCGTACGTGTGCGCCGTCGCGTGCGCGTGCGCGAGTGTGTCCGTGCACATAGGTGTGCGTGTGCGTGCGTGCGTTCGTTTGTGTGTGCGTGTGCGCGCGCGTGTGTGTGCGTGTGTGTGTGTGTGTATGTGTGTGTGTGCTCGCGGGACCGCGAAGCGGCGCGAGGGGGAGAGCGAGAGCGAGAGCGAGCAAGCAAGCGAGCGAGCGTGAATAGACGAGCGAGAGCGAGTCGGGAACAACAACAAAACGGGGTATCACCGGATAGAGGTCAGAGGTGTATTGTGCATTATAATAATGTTGTTGTCAACGACTGCGGCGTGATAGTTTTTCTTACGACTTGCGTCGCACGAACGTATCACAACATTCACAACAATAATCAAGCGTACACGGTTCTCAGGACTGTGCTACTTTTATTTTGTGTCGTTTTTTTGTTTTTTTTTTTTATACTTATTCACGCTCTTTAAAATTCCAAATCTGTTTTTTTTGCGATAAGGCGGGCCCGCCGACGGAGACCCTATGGACGCGCCAAATGTAAACAACAAACCGTAAATAACAAAATATAGTCGCCGCACGGTACGCGCGGACGATGTGCGCACGCGCTCACGCCCAGCGGTAGCGCACACACACACACACACACACACGCACACACGGACGAGTTCTAAGGGGCGGTGGTTGTGCGGAGTTGTTTTCGCGGCGCCCGGCAAGTCATGTGTAAATAAAGCATGGGGTTGTAAGGTCGCCGCCCGCCGGTCGACCTCTTTGGCGGCACCGGGCACGCGTTAACTGTACATACCTACACGGGCTACACCACGATTGAGGGAATATAATGAATGTAATAACTAAAACTGAACGATCTGATATCGTTAATACGACAGGTCGACCTAATGTATTCGAATGGAAAATATTAATAATTGTCACGTGTGTAATACGCGGCGGGATGATTTAGGCGGAAATTATAGACGCGATCTTAGTGGGAAGGGTGAAAGAGCTTATTACGTACATCTTAACAAATAACTGAACACGATAAAAACATCGTTACGATGTGTTATGATTTTTTCATAACGAGTTATTTCATTTCGAAAATGCACGATTTGTTTGTCGTAAAATACTAAAATGGTTACGACGTGTATTTCAATATTTGCATTATAATAATATGTACATTCGAATAGTTCTGGATCACAATATTACCATGACGATCGGCAATGGTTTTATCTAAACGTATATTTTATAATTGTATTCAAAATTATAGTGGCAGGCAATTAACGTCGGCACAAGCAGTTCGTGAAAAATGAAAAAGTTTGTCAGTGGAAGTATTTAATACTCTTACTGAGAAATAATAATAAGTACAAAACAAAAATATGTATAATATTATGAACCCTTTCAGGAAAATATTTAATTGCATTATTATCATAACCGATATACGTTTTACCGTTTTCTGATGTTTGATCGTTATTAGATGTTTAGAGCGAAATTAAACAAAATGTCAAAGCCTAAAATAATAATAATATATAATTGTCTATTACAGAATTTAAAAAACTAAATAGCGTACTTAATATATATTCAATTTTTAATTACTTCCCGAGATTTATTTATCCATCTCATACTAATCTATGATTAATATATAAAAAGAATTTTAATTAAAGTAATCAAATATCCATTTAGTATTAATAAGATCATTATTTATTAGTTATCAGTCATTAATATTTTAAATATATGTTGTATAGAGCGGAAATGACAAATTAAATAAATAATTTATTTACAATAAAAAATCGTTATATTTCTCAACATTTTATTGTATTATAATTAGTTTTATCCGTAGTTAACCTAATTGCGTGTCTGCATATAAACTACAATACCTAACATTTATAGAATACACATAAAATTATTTTATGTTGTCATAATTATTACTTAGTATAAAAAAAACTGTTAATGCAGTAAGCAGGGACGTATTTAATAATGTAATACAAGACTATATTTTTTTGAAAATCATAATTTTCTAGATTTTTATCTTCTCCTAAGTATTAACTAGATCCAATTTGCTACCAGAAATCATGCGAAAAGATAAATATTAAAATATTTACCTCTCCAAAAGATAATGACTGAAATAAAAATTAATTTAAAAAAAAACACACTTATAAAATCAATACTTACATTCATCACTCCGCTCAAAATCTAATGTCAATATTTCATTTAAAAATTTAAAAGATTAAATGTTCATCTAATGTCATATTAGATTTTTTTAGATTTTAATAGATTAATCATCAATTCGTTATAATATCAAAATTCAAAGGTAAAAATACAAATATTGTTTCTAGAAATACTGCAAAATTGCGATGTTATAGCTTGTATATACCTACTCTACATCAATATGACTGTTACAATAATACTGCTCGGTGAAGTAGTCTTCGAAAATAATGATTAAAAAAGTAGAATTAAATCAGATATTTTATAAAATAATAAAAATTCACCAATTACAGAGTCATTGCTCATGAGTAGTACAAAATTAATCCATCCAAGTATCAGTTATTGCCCATCAATATTTCTTAAATAATAAGTACGTAATAATACTATAATATATATATATATATATATATATATAATATTAAGTGAAGAAATAAAAATAGTTACTGCGTGTTTAAATGTCTCACTAAAATGTAAATATTTCTTTACAACAGAACAACAATTAAGAATTTGATTCTATTATTTTGAAATCGATTCGTGTTTTGTTTGAAAACAAGTATTCCCATACTTGAAAATAATAAGTAATATCAAATAATGAACACTAGAGCGCGCCAAAGTGACGTTTCTCGCCGTCTTGAATAATTCTGGAAGACGTGACGATCATCGATGCTAATAGATGGCGTTGGCTTAACGACAGTACATCGACAGCCGTCGACCGCAAAGCTTCAGCGTCAGTTTTGGAATTTTAGTCACAGCCCTACTTACGCCAGTCACTAATACAACTTGGAAGTTTTACTGATTCAACTGAACCACTGGTCACGATATGCCAGCGTGATTATAACCATAAAAGTGACTGCAACTAGAATACAACTCTAATGATGACTTCTGGAATATTGTTGCTTAAGTACTCTGACGACCAATTGTACATTTGCATCAGTAGTGGTTACAACTTAACCATTACATTTCATATGATGAAGTAACTTAATGATCTTTAATGATTAATCGTGTTACGCCAATGAGACTTCTCCAGAGGATCTCATTGGAATTCTGATGCCACAACTACTGATGCCAGTCGTGTCTTAATTGATATGACATTATAATTCATTAAAAAATTTCATAAATAAATTATAACATTTATAACATTAGGCGTGTGTGCCATCGATCAATCGTTTTGATGTTAAATGATAAATTTTAACCATTTCCTAGACTCAAATTAAAATTACTAATGTATGTGTAAGTACTTAATATCTTCCAAGTAATAACTTACCAAAAAATTATTTATTATCAGTTTCGTAATTATTAAAATAATTAATATCAATTTAGTGTATTATTGTAAAGTTGTTTTTTAAACTTTTTATAAATCATTCAATTTATAATTTTCAAAAAATTACTATTTATGTTTGAAACGTGTCTATATTATGTAAGTCGGAACTGTCGGAAGATTTGATTAAAACTGGTGCCTATTTTTACATTTATACTGCTTTTTATATATAGAATAGAATTTGTTTGTGTTATGTCATTTTGTATACTGTGCTATGTATACTCCAAACACAATAATTTTTAAACGATGAATCTTAATCAGGCATATAGCCAGGATTTTATATTTTTACATGATTAATATTATATAAAATTATATTATTTTTAACTTTTAAAAATTTCGAACCCCATGGACAGGGAGAAGGACTGAGCCTATCAAATAGTAAATTATTAAATTAATTTAATATATCATGTTAATGTTGAACCACTTCATACTTATATACCTACTAAAAATATTGAAAATATTTAAATGCTCATGTTTGGTAAATGTTTTGTATTAAGTATTAACCAAATAAATAAGTGATAACTGATAATAAATTTTGATAATGAACCACTAACATTAAGTTCACCTTAAAAAATTATAAATAATAATTCATAGCCACATAGGTACTGATAAATTAATTAAATGTAAATCACCATTATAGTTACAATGTTTATTAAATGTTAATAGGCAATTTAAACCCTAGTTTTGATAAAATTACACATTTAAACAAAAAGTAACAGTTAAGATTTTTTTCTTTAATAATTTTTAATTATATTGATGTAAACTTGAAAATTTCTACAATATTTACCATACTAAGTTTAAATAATTTTACTAATTTCAAGCTATTTAATATGAAACTACTTACATCAACCTATGGTATGTGTGTATTGACTTATAAGTTAGTAACAACATTGTATGATACAATATCAAAATAATTATTAATTAATAATATATATGTTACCAAAATTAGTTAAGTATCTACTTATTTTATAAATTATAATAATATTAATGAGTAATTTAAATATTTTTTGAATAATAATAGCTGATATTTGATCATTATCTCCAACCTCTGCTCAGAATTATTTTTATTATTTAGTCCTATATCATTGAATTCAAATTTAACACATTCATTAATTCATTGCTATGTACAGTGACCTAATTAATGATGAAGAAATACATATTCTATATAACAGAGTGATATTTATGTTTAATAAAAAAAATCCTTAATTTAAATTATTATTTGTTCTTTATTTATGTTAAATATAAACTGTAAAGTTTTTCTTATTGTTAATGTTATATTATCAAATATATTTTTCCTAAAATTTCACTGATTAATTGATTGAATATTTTTTTGAGGATTGAGAATGTCGGGGTCTTCATTCTACCTTTAAAAATTATACTGTGCTCCACACAAGAATCAGTATGGTGTGATGTAAAATTAACAACATGTTAAAGCTAACTGATAGTAACATTCATAAATTATAATTAATATAAATTACTTAAAGGTTTATTTTAACAAAACAATTAATATTTTTTATTAAAATTACAGCATCTTGTAAAATTATTTACACAAATACTTGATTACCATAGAGATTGTATAGATAATATAATTGTTATAAATTATAATTAATCAAGTTTATTTTCAATATAATAAAATATTAAATTATATTAAAAAGAATTAGTTAAATTCTTTAGAAATAAATTTTAATACTTATTATATTATGTCAATATGTATTCCTATATAAGCAATACTATACTTCTAATAAACCAACCAATGTATTTCATATTAAATGAAACAAATTATACATAAACATATTATAATACTGTTAAGTGACAACAAAATAGTATTTCCTGTTTATTTAAAATTGTTTAGTCACTCAATGATAGTAATATAAATAAATTCAACCCACGAACTGCTTAACAGCACATAATAGTAGAAATTGTATATAAATAAATAAAAATACAAAATTATTTATATAATATTATATTATAATAAATCACATAAAAACATATTATATTTACCTGAATAGAATCAATATTTTTTTTTAACAGTAATGAATCAACTGTTGTTTATTACATATTCAATTATTACATTAATTTATATTCATCTAAAGTACCTAAATGTTAAACTTGGTTAAAAACCATAGCTTTAAAAATAATAAATATCTAAAAAAAAAAAAAAAACGCAGATCAAATAAAGTAGAAAAAAAATTATATAAAATTATAAATCAACTATATAAGTATCCATAATAATAGTTATAATAAATATCATATTTTTATAAACTTATTACATTTAAATGTAAATATTAGTTAAAATGTACATAAAATGACTAGCCTAAATAACAAACGTATTTAATCATATAATATATACTGAATGACCATAGGTGTGCGCAGTCTCTGGTTTCAGAGGTAGCAGGAGATTAATTCCACCCATTTTTCAAATTCACTATTAAAACTAGCCCATAGTTTTACTTCTTTTTTATTATTGGCTATCAAAATTAAAATTATATTGGTTACTTTTAAAAATTTGTACACTAAGGTACTAGCCACTAAAGGAGTACTTTTTTGCAAGCATCATAGCATATTAGTATACGATGCACTAGACAATAACGTTAAAAATTCAGTTTTTTAAGATTTCTTGATTATAAATTATAGTAAATAATAATTAGGGCTCAGATGTTTATGAAATTGCATATTTTTTTCTATTTATCCAATTTAATGCTAACCTGGATACAAATTTAATTCATGTTATACTGAATCAAATAATACTATTTTTATTTTGCATATTTTATGGTTTCGTATTTTATTGCATATTTTGAGATTTTAAAAATAAAAAAGCATATTTCAGAACATTTTTTTTTTTTTTAAACAATTTAATTAACGAACTATACAATTAATTTCACAATTTTAATAAATTTTATAGATGGTAACTACAGTCTATAATCTACCAAGTATTGACGTAAAACATAAATGTTTATTATCAACTTGTCGTGTTTGTTCAGAATTACAGTATTTTATTGGACAAAGTCTAAGATAACATCAGTTGATGTAGAACGAAGCTTTTCACATTATAAAAATTAACTCAATGATAATAGACACAATTAGAAATTTGAATAAATTAAAAAAACTATAGTAGCACAGTAAAATGCTAATAAATAATAATGGTAATCCCTAATTAATAAATAATAATGTAAATTAAATAAAACTCTATGTAAATTTAAAAAATATACTTGAAATGGTATTAAAATAAACAATAAAAAATTTTGTGCATATTTTGGCATTTTTATTGATTAAAAATGCATATTTTATAATTTTTAGCACATATTTTGATTGCATATTTCATAATTTTTTAGTGCATAAATGCATGCATATTACAGTAATTTTAAGTGCATAAACATCAGAGTCCTAATAATAATATTTACAATTTAAAATCATGGCTATTTTTATAGTAAACAGGTTTATTAGTTTTATACTAGTAAATTATATAATGATAAAATATTTATCTATACTTTACTAAGTAAAATTTTTTTTATAATTTTCTTATCTACAATGATCATCTATTTGTAGAATATAATTTTACCGAGGCCCATAATCTAAAATTTATAGGTCATAGTAGCCCCAAAGAAAGTCCAGGGGCAGCATATGCTCTTGTGCGCACGTCTATGAAATGGATTATAAATTAAAAATAAAATAATGATATAATATTATACTTTATATTAATCAATATGTATACAATTTTGGAATAATAAATTAAGTATAGTAGTTTAATTTGTTTAACACCTAGTTTCATACAATCCACTTCGCCCAATATAACGAACCCATTTAACAACATCATGATCAGAATAATTTAACTTTGGCTCGAATACTTTTAAATACCTAACTTTGAATCCTGAAGGAGCAAATGGTACCTCAAAATTCATTGAAATCGGTGGTCTTGTCCATTTTTTCTTAGTGTCAGTCTCTAAAAGATCAATTTCAGCTGATAACTGTGTTTCTTTCATACCTGCCATTCTCTTAATTTTCCATACAATTGCATTATCTGAAGCCTTGTATTTGGCTTTTCCTTTTAGACATAACAATTGAACACCAGCCGTGTTCAAGGGAGTGGGAATCTTCACTTCAATTTTTTGTCCTAACAAGGAGGGTTTGAAATTAGACTTCAATACGGCTTTAACTTCCATGCGAGTACGACCTACTTCTCTTACCAACGGTATAACTCTAAATGGCAATGATATATCTTTGGTGGTACGGTAACGCATCAACTCAAATTCACCATCAGGTGGAATGAAGCTTATGGAATGTTCGGTTTCAAATTTTGAAAGCTTCACGCATTGATGAAATTGACAATCGTCAATGACGACAACTGGCTTACCAGAAGCTGTTCTTGAGCCAGTGTCATCAAGAATCTTGGTGCCCTTGGACTCCATGACTATCTTATCATTGATACCAAACTTGCATTCCGGCATGCCACTTAGATAGGACTTCATGAGTATGCGACCAGCAACATGAGCTGACAACACTTGACCCTGGGGTGACATTAGCAAGTTAACATACTCCAGCACATCAAGGAACAGCTCGTTACGGCGGTATTTTATGCCTTCGCGGCGCCATCCAATCTGGCCAGTGACTTGGGACGTGATCTGCATTTGCTCCTCTTTACTCTGTGACTTGACGCCCATCTGTGTAATGAACGTCTTGAGTACACCTGTGTCACAGTTCTGCGGATAGCCAAAGTCAAGTATCTCGTCAAGCAACTCGTAGATAAGCACAAAGTTGTTCTTGATGTTCTCCTCGTTGATCTTGCCGAAGTACGACTGCATGACCTGAGTGAACCGTATGAGGAACTCAAATACCATGGCACCATTGACATTTTGCTTGGTGACGGCGGCAAGCCAAATGTTGGCCCGGCGGATGTGAAAGAACGAGGTGCGCGCGATGTTGGTTACCGGTGAGCGGACCTGCTGGCGCGCGTGTATAACGTTAACGCGGAATGCATCCACGGCGTTGCGGCCGATGTCATCGCGGTACACTCGCGATATCAATACTTCACCTTTGTGGTTGTACATAAACAGACCACCGATCATGGCGATATCTGCGGCTGTCTTGTTTTACTCTGTTAGCCTTCTACCCGATTGCTCGCGTATAATTATATAAGTATTATTAAATAGTAAAACCGACAAATTGTTAAATTAAATCGAGACGTACGCGCGCGATGACCGACGGGTGACGATTCGGCGGTCGGTATTTTCGTTATCAGTAGTCAGCATACCTCGTTATCGCGCCCTGCCCGGACACGCCATGGAAGAAACGAGTTATACTTCATTGCCTGACGCCCGTGTACAAACTACAAACTACAAAGAATAATATTACAATTTACAATTATTTTTTAAAATTTTTATTTTCTTTTAAAAGAGCTTAAAAGACTTGAGGCGCTTGTTTTAGATCATCAATTTTTTTTTTTCCATAAGTGATGTAATCAAGTCTTATAACCTTAAGCATTAAAAATAAATAGGTAGTCGGTACTTATTTTACTTATATACATATAATAGGTAGGTACCTAGGTATACACTGAATAAATAAAATCAATTTAACATACAATTATTTATTTATAAAATATACATTATCCTTATTATTACCAAAAAAAAAAAAAATTGGATTATATTTTAGATTTTAAACGTAATGATTTTATAATGATGTAAATATTTTGAAGTAGTCGAAAAAGTACTTTGACTTTCAATTTTGAGTGTGGTTTCAAATAACAAATTGAAATTAGTTCGTATTTTAACTTCAGAGAGAGCAAAATTAAAAATTTCCAGTATTTTTCAAAATAACAAAAAAATGAATAAGAAATTCCGAATTTTATGTAAATCTAGCTTTTGATAAAATCGATTTTTCCCTTTTTTTGTAGTTACTTGAAAATACATAATTGTAAGACGTTTTCTAATTGAGTTATTTATAAATATTTTATATTTTCATTTTGTTTTATTTTTATTTCTAAAAATGTCTATAAATTTGTTTGTTCTGTCAAAAAGCTTGAAAATTTAGTACATTAACAATATCTTTCATTAGTGTTCATACTGAAAACAAAAAAATTTAAAAATATCTTAACACATTTTTATTAAAGACATTTGAATTTCAAATTTGAACCAATATATTTAAAACATGAATAAAAATATTCATTAATTTCGAGAACATAAAACTTAAATACCTATATCTACCTATTCTTACATATGATGACGTTTTGGTGAAAATATATTCAACCTAGACTTAAGGCAATCAACTATATAACTAATAGTAAAATAAATTATTTTAATTTATTGCTTTAATAGCAATAACATGAAATATACTTAGAGGTATAATCTGTTAAACTGTCTCCACTTAGAATTATTTTTCATTTATCATAATACCTCATTCAATTCAAGTTTAACACATCCATCATATCTACTGTACCCTATTACCCATTAGTTTTAATTGAATTTTAAATATTAATATTAAATTAAATAATATATAAATAAACAAAAAATTATTTTTCAATCTATAATATGATTCAAAATTACAAAGAGATGAGAGATGACCATAAATGCTTCTTATTTTAAATTGAATTTTATATTGATTTAAAAAATCAAAATGTCTATAAATTAACATTAATAATAAATTATAAATTTATTAATATGATGCATTAATATAAATAATATGTAAAAATATACATCAATTTTGAAATTTTTTACTATTATAAATCAAATTTTAATGGGTACCTAGTTTCCTTAAGAAATATTCAAATGTTTGAAGTTCCAAGTCCTAATTATAGTTATTAAATATCAAATATTTATAAATTGTTATTTAAAACTATAAAACTAACATTTATTTCGTCAAATACATTTACTTATTACAATAAAACTATGGATTGTTCAAATTTTTTTATCGTTCTAGTCATAGTATAATATTATGAGAATGAACTCAAAATTAATAATAAATACCTAAACATTATTATGTATTTTATTTTTAATTTTAAATTCTAAGTATTCATTGTTCACAGTTAAATACCCGAGTATGGATATCATAACTTTTTACTATACATCTTAATAATTATGTTAATTTTTTAATAATTATTTTTGAAAGTTTAATTTTTATTAAATTGACTAATGAATATATATACTTAAATAAATCCCTAACATATTAGAAAAATTAACTATTGTATTTTAAATTAAGGCAAAAATATTAAAATAAAATCCAATTATCTCAATTGATGATTATTTCTTTCCCATTTATTCATCACTAATATTCAGTATAAAAATATGAAATGAATGGTATATCAGCTATTATTGTTGTACTTTTTACTTTATAGTACTTTAATGTTAATCAACTTGAATTAAAGCCCTTAAAAATAATATACTTCTATAAATTATAAAATATGAATTGATATTGCGAGGTTTTTTATTAGTAGTTTCACTTGACATCTGCTGAACAATAAATCAATAATATAAGTACGATATTAGTCTAGTATGTAAATATTATTCTATAATTAGATTAATTTAATATTTCCTTACTGAAGATATTTACTTATTTATTTATTTTATATATATTACAGCCTTTACAGACAGTGGTTTAATAGTACAGTAAATTTTCATGATACAATAAATAACAAATAATCATGTATGATCTAGAAAAGTAAAATAATATTAATAAAGATTACACAAATTAATTTTCACATATGGTATATAGCATAATTTAATAATTTAAAATATTGAAATTCATTAAATATGAAGTGTCCTAATTAATCAGATGCATTATACAGTCAACGGTAAATAAGGTAGAATTAAGATTTTAAATGAATAATTATTAATAGTAAAGCTCTGTAGAATTTTCATTGTTTTTTTATATGCTTTCAGCTTATAGCAGACTTAGGTTAGATATCTATTCTATATAATGATGAGTTTTAAAATTACATAATATTTTGTCAATTTAAAAAAAAAAAAACATGAAACTTTATTTTTGTTAAAAAATCACATATTTATTGTTTTTTATTTGATGATTTAAGTGTCATAATCTATATTTTATTATGAAACATAGATATTTATTGAGACTGTAAATATAAATTTTTTTATGAACTTTGGAAATATTCAAAAAAAAAAAAAAAAAATTGATTTATACTATTTAACAATAATATTTTTTTAGTTAAAAACACTTTGTTGTCATGTTGTAATAATTGGTTTTAAAAATGTATTACCAAACTTAGAATTTAATAAAAGTTTAATATAGAAAGGAATTATAAAAAACAACATCAAAAAACATTCAATTAAATCTATCATTATTTATTTTGTATTTGTTTAATGTTAATAAAGTTCTTACAAATTAAAAATAAAAATAATTACTGTTACTATTGAACACAACTAACTAAATATGTATACAAATACATACATGTTTAATATTTATAAATAATTATATACAATCAGTATCAGTAAAGTATGTATCACACCATTACTTATATATTAATATTACTACTTTGACAATATTTAAGTTCTTAATATGTTTACAAGTAACATAAAACAATCACACAGCTTAAAAAAATATTTCAATACAAAATAAAATTTCATATTCATGAAAATATATTTAAACAATTTGTTTTATACAGAGGAAGAAATGTTGAATACAATATTATTCTAAATAATTTCAGATGTAACATGTCTTTTGCCAAAGCTTAAAAATACATAAATAAAATATTCATTTCATTACATTTTGAACAAATTTATGATAAGAACCTGTCCAAAATTAATTTACTTATTCACTGTTTATCATATTTATACCTATTTGTAATACTTTAATTTTTTTTAGCAAGTCTTAAATGTCTTAAAAAAAAATTTAATATAATTAATACAAAATTATATAATTTTTAATCATCTACTTAATTAGTATATACTAAATGTTTAAAAATAATTTTGATGTACTAAAAATGAACACCTTGGAAATTGTAGAGTCTATCGTTCAATCATAATAAAATGTATTTTAGTATAGTTTTATAACTATATTGAGTTAAGCTACGTTAAAGATCTTTAACAAATTTGGCAGTGTTATTCAGTCTTTAAGTATAAATAGTAAAATTACACTATTTATTAAAATGTAGGACATGGATAAATTTTATTAGTTTGTCATTATTGTATTTTATAAATTTATAGAAGAATATTAATAAATTGTTATTGGCATTAATAATCAATATAGTCAAGCAATATATAGTTAAGATACTATTGAATGTTATAGTATTTAAAGATATCTAATGAAGCAGTAATTAAATTACAATTTTAACTAAGACTAGAATTATAGTTTAATATAAAATGAAAAATGAATAGATTAAAATAAATACTACTACATAATAAAAAAAAAAAATAAATAATAAAAAAAAAAAAATACAGAAAAGTATAGAGATTTAAGAAACGAAAATAAACTAAAACCATTAAACACTGGACACTTAAAAATTATAATTCACTAAATTCACTCAAAATATTATTAAATTTAAAATTACTTTAGTTAAATCAAAAGGACTCAAAACATACAATTTTAATATTTGATGCATAAATATTAACCTAATTTAATAATTGTTTTTCTTAAATATAAATAAATAATTTAAATTATAGATTTTAAAATGATTTTTAAACCTTATGACCTTATAATATGAACATTACATTTGGCCATGGTACGACTGGTAAATTGAATACCATACATTTAAAATAATAAATACAATTTCATAAGCAATTAATATTAATTTAGAAATCTAACTCAAAATAAGATAAATGCAATAATCATAAATCATGAATATATAAAAAAAATCCATTGTCACTTCAACAAAATTGTGTATAAAATGTTTTTTAGAGACGGTTCGTTAAAAAAATTATGAAAATAAACTTTTAATAAATGAATTATTGTCATCATTATAAATGTTAACAAGATAATTTAAATACATTTTTTGTCATGGATACAAATAATATATTTTTGTAACCATTTATTTTACACTATTGGTGTTAAAATATATAGGAAAGTGTCTGCACATAAATTATATATTATTGATCTATGAAAATGATTATATTATGGTAATACAATCTGGCAATTAAATCTAAAAATAATATAAGTAAACAAAAATTAAATTAATATTTTTTTCCATTAAAATATTTACGATTGAAAAAAAATCAAAAAATCACTAAAAAATTAACAAATTAATTAATACCTACAATTTTTTTTTAAATTCTATGAAAAATTAGCAGCCAAATAAAGTTTGACCAAAAATTAATTATTTCAAATGTATATAAAACATAAATCAAAATAATGTGATGTTGTTTTTTTTTTGTATGTAAATAATTAATTAAAAATTCATTTGGTATAGAAATGTTTATAAATAAAATATCATGAGACACAAAAAATAGTGTCTGAATTAAATTAAATTCTAAAAATGTTGTACAGAGTAATTTCATATATAGCTTACACAATTAAAATTTGTTTATCTTATAATTTTTACAATGAGATTAGTGTGATAAGATACATTTTGCAGTCTTGATAAAATGTGACTAAAATAGTGAACAAATGATCAACAAATGAACTAATCCCAATTTTGTATTTAATGATTATATTATGTATTTTTATCTTAAATATATTTTTATTGAATATTACCTTTACATATTAATTTTTTTATTTATAGAAGTATGGTTAAAACGTTACATTATTTATTATATTATCTAAATTGGTTTAGTCCCAGTAAACAAATTTAACCGTATATATTATATCATAGGCGTAGCAAAGGTGGGGCAGGGGAGGACAAGTGCCACCATGCACTTTAAAATAAATTCTATTTCTTATACCTAAAGACCTTGTTTTGCATAAAATGCATGTTGCTATTTTCATATACATGCAGTCAATGAGTGTACATAAATCATTAAATGATTAAAAATCAAAATTGTATGCTACATATTTTTGCATATTCTAACGTTAATGCATATTCTGCATATTTTTGTATATCTTCACAAAAAATCGTACAAATATACACCAAACGATCTGAAAAGGTGTTGAGCAAAAAAACAGATTATAGGTACATTTATATAATATCAAGTATTTTACGTCTTAAAAAATAATCTTTGATAACTAATTGTTTTTCAATTTAACATACTACATTAAACCGTACTTTTTCCCTATTTATAAACCAATGTATCTACTATTTAATTTTAATAAAATATTTTTTACAATGTATTACCTAATGATTAAAAATTAAATTACAATTTAATAAATTACATTTTTGTGTTGTATATTTGCTATATTATACATCATAAACTGTTTATGAAAATTTAAGTAAAATAATAAATAATTATCACTGCAAAATTAATATCAAATATAAAATTTAATTTTGAATGTTATGCATATTTTTCTTGCATATTTTTCACGATTTAAAATGTATATAAATTCAGTCTTTAACTTATAAGAAACGTATAAGTTTTACTATAAAATGGAAAAAGCAAAAAAAAAAGGTTATCAAATGCCCCCCTCCCCTGTTAAAATCCTAGCTACGCCCATGTATTGTACATAAATATTTATTTTTAATGAAAATATCATTTTCTAATTAATCAATAACAAATTATTTACCTATACTGTACACACTAATTATGTAGTTAAGAAAATAAACAATAATACTATTAGTAAAAATCTGATTTGTATTAGGTACATATCGTATTTTATTTTTAAAATAAATTATTTTAATAAGCAAATTATAAAACCCATGGAATTGGTATGATAAATTTTTCAAATTATTGATGAGTAATTATTTCATTAATACTACTTCAAATACAATTAACTGAGATCTGTCATGAAATATTATTTGAATAAATTAAATATTAGTAATACAATGTTCTTTTACGAAAAAAATAAATAAATACAAAAATGTCTTCATTTGAATAAATTAAAATACTTGACAAATGGTTTATAATTTTACTGTAAAAATGTCTAAGAAATAGTTCCATCAGTCATTGAAATTTTAATGGCACTAAAAAGTCAGTACCACATTTAAATATTTAGTCTGTATTCATTTTCCTATGTTTTTAGAAAAAAATATATATTTAAATATCTTTATAAAAATATAAATGTTATGATTCTAGATAACAGAAGATACGAATAACGTGATAGATATAATAATTATTAAAGTACAAAATTAGTATATATCTTGATTCATTTATGGTCACTCTTATTGCATGTTTCACGTCTGTAGACAAATGCATGAGATATAACAATATACACCTTTTACTACAGAGCACATTTAGACTAGTATATACAAAACAAAATGACTAATATAATACACGTTTTAGAGTAAAAATAAATGTAAGTACTCTGCATTTATCGGTCGTATATTATGATATACTAATGATTTGCCTGATTGACCACAATGATATGTATAGTGTTAAATGAACTAGTATTTATAGACAATTAAATTATGGTGATAACACATTTGTATCACATAATAATTATTACTATCTATTTCGAGGCACTTATTTGTACCATTATTTATCTATAAAATTTGTATAACCAAGACACATAGGTAGATTAAAATTATTACTTAGGTACTAAATTAAAATATCACAAGAATTGTTGAAGAATAAAAACTAAGGACATCTTTTGTAAAATAGATTCTTTTACAAAAGAGTAGAAATATTAAAATGTTCATTTACGTGAACGTCGAGATGAAGGTGGGAAAATATTACCAAACAGTTTAGTAATTGAATCCCGATTTTCTGTGCTCATTGACATAATAGGCACAACACGTTCAATCACATTGAAATTTGTTTTTTTATCACAAGTGATCCATTCGTCTTCTAATCTATAATATAAAAAATATATGTTATAATTAAATAATGTAGTATCAAAGCAAATATTATAAGATCATAAATTTTTATAAAACTGTAATAACTACCTATATAAAAAATAACATTTTAAAATTTAAGTTTTAAATATCCTCATAAGTATATAATTTAATAAAATATAAGCCCCTCATTCCTCAAAATAGTACCTACTTAATTATATTTTCAGTAATACATAGATAATAATATAAATTCTATTTCAGTGAATATCTATAGTTAGGTGAGAGCTGATTTAATACCAGCCAATTTGGTGAAATTCAGAATAATATATTTCTTAATGCTCAATTAATAAAGTGATACATTCAATAGCATTAATAATAACACAGTGGCCTGGTACGGCGCGATGATTGGCCTCAGTCACTAATGTGTTATGAGATCAAGCATCAGCCGGCGTCACTAGCTTGGGATTTAGTTACGATTCTATGGCACACAGGGATGTTCCCATAGGCCATAGGGTATACTATATATACGCCGTATACTCTCAAGATATTTTTTCAATATTATGGATGTAATACGTATACTCTCAAGTCTCAATCGATTTGCAATTTTAACTCTCAAAACATTTTTACAAAATTATGAGTATACTCAAATCATATACAAAGGAAAAAACAAAAAAAATTTTAATTAAATAATTTTTCCATATTTACGTTATTTACATATCTTAAATATTTATTTTAATATTTGAAAATATTGACGAAATAATATAAAGAGGATATTTAAAATTTTTCCATTTTAAATAACATGCTCTTTACCGGCTTTACTTTTATAAACCATAAGAAAATATTTTTATTATATTAAATGTTTATATTTTGATATTTGATAATTTAGTATACTCTCAAAAAATTAATGGGAACACCTCTGATGGCACACACACATAAACACACGTGTTCTAACACTACTAATCAAACCTTACAAACAAAACCTTTCACAAAAAAAAACCTACTGTTCCTATCCACAGCTAATGCCGCTAATGGCCTTAGTTTCCAGGCTTAAATAGGATCAATAAAAAAAAAAAGATAATAATAATAACACTAATGATTGTCTGCAATCACTAGTAAACTTTGATAAATGTTATCAAATACAAAATTTATAATAAAATTAGAAATTAAAGTTAATAATTAATATGTACAAAAAGAGAATATTAATTATTATAAAGTTTACTATCATAAAATTGGGAATATTAAGTACCTAATTATATCTAATTGTTTAATAAGTACTTGGAGATCTCATTGATCTATATTTTATACTTCGGTTACAATAACAAAAACTTATGACTTTAAAAGGTAGAAAACTTTAATTTTGTTAATTAAAACGATGTAACATTGTTGTTACAGTTCATAAGATCTTAACTCAAGAATTTCTTTGGCCAGAAATCTGTTTTTCTCTACTTGCAATGTTACAGTGATTTGTAATTTGCACAATGACAAAACACAAGTCTATAAAAGTCTAACCAATAATTGATATTACTAAAATTAATTTTTCATAAATATTTAATGTCACTTAAAACGTTTATTGCTTGAATTGTGTACCTTATAATGCCTAATATCTGTTACCAAACTACTAGAATAAATTAATATATTCATTGTCTAATCTGTAATGTTAAGAGGACGTCTCACCCGCATGTTTTGTCTCCGTCTTACACATGTACAACATGGTAAATTTTCGTTCACCAGTTTCAATATTATGCTTTTTAATTTTGATATTAGAGTAAATTGACCAATTATCAATAATCACACTTCTAAGTAAGAACATTATCTGTGTTCTTTCGTTGTTTTTTTTACGATATTTTAATTTTTAAGTGAGTTATGAGTATGAAAAATAGAAATATATAAAAATACTCACAATTCACTTAAAAATTAAAATATCGTGAAAAACCAACAAAAGAAGAAAACACAGATAATGTTTTTACCTAAAAGTTTGATAATAGGTCAATTTACTCTAATATCAAAACTAAAAGCACACTATTGAAACTAGTGAACGAAAATTTACCATGTCGTACGTGTGTAAGACGGGGATAATACATACGGATGTGAAGTTCTCTTAAATATAACAAATAATGAAGTCCTGGTGACAGGCCGACCAAATACAGTCATCTGACCATACTCAAAGAATATCCACTATTAATCAATATTTAGTTTTTAAAATAAAATATACATTTATGAAAACTAATTTATATGTAATATAATAACCAATATTATAAAATTAGTATCCTATATGCCTATATCTAGTATTAAATATAGTTAAAGAAAATAATATTAATATCAATATTTTTAATAGGTAATTTATAAATTGATTTTAGCAGAAACATACATGTTAGGAGGAAACCATCGCATCAGCACTTCTTGTTTTTTACTTCCTTCTAATACTCTTCTAGCAATAATCTAAAAAATAATAAATTTATAACAGTATAATAAAATTGTAAAAACATAAGTTATTAATTATAACTATTTTCGTATTCTATTAGGTTTGAAATACTAACAAATTAAACTTTACTTAAATTACAGTATTAAACACATTTGGTACAGCTGTTTACTTCTAAGCTCTAGCTTTGAAGTGTTATAAGATAATTCAGGATATTCCTTTAATACAATTTATATTTCAAATAAATTTAAATGAAGGTATTGTAAGTATTTTCAAAATAATAGACATGCATTGATTTTTTTTTTTACTCATAAAACACATTAAAAGTAGTTTGCAATTGTTAAATAGTACTATATATTTTATAATATGATATTAAATTTTAAATATCACACTATTTACAAGTGTTAAGATAAATATCACCTACCAGTTTAGTATTTTAAAAATGTCATGTTTAAATTTTTAAAATAATTAAATATTAATTTGTAACACTATCAAAATGAGGATATGTAATATACTCTTCAAAATTAGTAGCTCTGATAAAATAATCTTACATTAGGTTGAAATTTAATAGCTCTTCTGCTGTAATCAATAAAATCTTGTTGACTGTTTTGTGTACTTAAAAATAACTGGTTTTGTAATTCCATCATTGTAGCTTGATCAAAGTAATCAAATTTTCTTGCTAAAAAAATAATAATTTTATAGTTGAATTAAAGTTTAAATTAATTTTACTTCTTAAGAGCTAAATTATATTTACCAGTGAATGGTTGCCTACGAAGACGTAATTTCTTTCCTTTTCTTCTTATTAATTTACCATTTATACCACCTTCATCCTCTTTATTACTAGAAGTCTTAAAATGTTGATTCACATGCCTTTCAAGCATTATCTAAAAAATTAAAAAAATTATATTAAAATTATAGTTATTAAAAAATTTAAAAATATTTTATGATAAATAAATATATCAAAATTATATTGATTATTAATAATATTATTTAATTATGAGTATTTCAAACACCAATATCAACATAATGTTAAAAAAGGAATATGAAATAACATTTAGTTAAAATAAATAAATTGGTTTTATTAGTATTTTCAAGTAAGATAAATTAAATTTTACATAAAGAATTTTTGAATGAAAGTTTTCAGTTTTTCCACTACTAGAGACTTAAATTTTTAAAAATAAAAAGTAGATTGAATACTATTTTTAGTAGTAAATTATAAATTATAATTACTTGAGAACTAAAACGTTGTCTGCACTTCTGAACGATGCACTGCAATGGTTTATTACCCCCATGACTTAATACATGACGCTCAAGCCATGAACGTGAACAAGATGGTTTATTAAATACTTTGCAGTCTGACCATAAACATACAAAACTTTCACTAAACTTCTGAGAATTAACATGTTTTACCTGAAAGTAAAAATATATCAAGTTAAATAATTATGGTAGTAAAATGTAATAAAATTAAGTACTTTGATTAAATGTATTTCATAATTTTTTTACATTAAATATATTTTATCTGTTTTGCTATTAATATACACAATTAAGAAATATAAAAACAAAAAAAAAACATTGAATAAAATGTCTACTAACCTGGAGATGTTCAATGAGCTTAGCAGTAGCAGTAAAATGACTATCACAATTATTCCAACGACACATAATATTTCCTCTCAATGAAATCCAATGACTATCCAACTTTGGAAATCTAATTTTATTAGAATCAAAACCAACTGAAGTTAATTCAGTTGAGGAATAATTAAGTTGTTCATTATTTTTTATTGAACCATTAATGTCGCAATGCTGATGTTTATTTATTGGATTTCGAATAGAGCAATTCAATCTTGTTGATGATGACTTTAAATTATCTTGTACATTTTTGTTTTGGTCCAGCAAGTGAGGAATTTTAGATTTGAATAAATCATGAGAAGAACCAGAAGAAGATCTCATAAAATACCTGCCCTTATTTTGTAGTTTAATTGTCTGATCTACACACAATTTTTTATGTGGACTATTAGAGTCATTTTCATCATCAGAAATATTATTATTTAATTTGAAATTCTTGGTTGAAGGTGTATCAATTAAACTTTTACAACTTAATTTTTCACTTTCATCTTTTATGTATTTGATTGAAATACTGTTATTCATATGATCTTCACATAGTTTAAAATCAGTCTCATCAAAACTATCTGAACACGTCGAGGGGGTACAAGATGGAAATTGTAAAGATAACAATGACTCTTCATCTTTTAGTAAACATTTATTATCTAAGATATTGGATTGTAGAGATGTAATGATGTCACTAGAAAAATGTTCATCAGAACTACGAAGTGTAAATTTTGTTGGTGATTCTTCATCAGACACAAGAAACTTTTTATCAGGAACAAAGTCACATTCAGATTTAATATCTGAAGACTCTATAAGTTTACACTGAGCTAATGGTAATGAATTAAACAAGTCATTTATTTTTGATGAATTTTGAAAAATGTTTAATTTGTCATTACAAGAAACATCTTCAATTGCATTTTGGTCAAGTTCAATGTTGGCAATGTTTGTATCTGTCTTGCAATAATCAGTAGTATCACAGGCATCAGAAAATAATTCAATATTAGAACAATCAGCTGCCCATTCTTCACTCCATGGCCAACATGCTAAATCAATTTCATCAGCAGAATTTGCTAAAGGTGGCGGGGGTGGCATTACAGGTTCACATTCATCTGGAGAAGGAATAGAATACTCACTAACTCGACTATCTGGAGTTAAAGGTGATCCAAGCTCAGTAATAAATGTTGCAACACCACTGAAAAAAATTAGATCATAGTTTCTCAATAAAAATTTAGTGAAAAAAATAAATTATAAGCAGAACAAATATTGTTACACACAAATTTTTAAACTTTAATACCATACGTATGTTAGTTGAGGGTCAATATTTGGTATAAATTAAAATACTCCCATTTTGTATATGTTCTATTTGTTTTATTTATTTTTTAAAGTAAATTGTATACATACAGATCAGAAAGAAAACAACCAGCTTTGGCTAAGAGTAAGAGTAGCTAACAGATTAAAAACATACAGTCAAGCACATATTATGCATTTTGTAATATTTGTGGAACAAATTAAATTTATTTTGACATGTGAATCAATATTCTAAAAAACATGTTGATTTTTTGTAAACTGCACGTTAATGTTATGAACAGATTAAATTTACTAGAAATTAACAAAAACTAACCTCTTATTACTTAATAAATTGAAAGTTTTTTTTTTATTCATTAACAAACTAACAATCATAATAAATAAAATATATTTTAAATGAATAGATTAAAATAGAAAATGTCGTTAAATATTGCCCATATTTTTTTGAAGAAATTAAATGTTTCAGTCAACGGAATATTTGTATTTTTATTGATTTGTAGTTAATAGTGCAAATAAAGATATAAGATAAAATAATATATTAATATTAAAAAATATCACATTGCATGACTCATGTAGTTAAATTAAATTAGAATTATTTTTATAATATTTTTTATTGGATATGAACTAGCTCCATATGCAAAAAATAAATTTTATGTTATTGATAGTATTATGGTAAATACAAGATTTACTTAATTTTATTTAATGTACTTTTATGTATTATTGTGTATTTTTACACAATCACAAAATTGGATCTCTATTGTTTGCAATAATACATTCAACTATATAATTTACGACTATTTAAATTTTATGAATTGAAATTTAACTAATTAATTTTGAAAATTATGTACTTGATAAGCTAATTAAAAAAATAACTTTCCCATCACTGTAAAAACATAGAAAAAAAAATTAAATTTAAAAATTATGTAAAGAAAATAATAATTATTAATTATACATGAGTACATAACAAAAAAAAATAGTATAATTGTAGATTATTTGACTAATTAAAGCAGTATTTCCCTACTTGGGTAGAGGGGGGAAGCATATTTAATTTTTAGGTTGATAAGTGATTTTTAAAAAATGTTTTGTTATTATAATTATGATAAAAAAAAAAATCATAAATAATTTATAAAAATGGAATATCAGTAAAAATAAAAAATTGTTCTATGTTTTTTGATTAAAAATATACCTAAACTATGAATTATTCGAACAAAAAATTTAATATTAGTAAAATAAAATCATTTTACATATTTAAAAAGGAGGATTAATTAGAGTAAAAAGGATACTTATAAAAACTTGTATAACAATATTAAATTGTAAAAATTAATTTAAAATAAAAAAAAAATGTGGTTGTTTTGAATAATAAAAATTAACTTTTTATCTTAAAATCTAACTCAAAACTAAATTTATTATCTACTTCAAAATAGGTGTAATTGAATTTATTTGGTACTTGCTATAATTTTAATGTCAACTTTATATCTTATATTATAATAAAATAAATAATATTAGTATGACAGTTAAAAGATAAATCTACTAAATTTTTGTAATGGTTAACCTAATAGTTAATAATTTGTTATACTTAACAGTGTTTCCTAATTGTACAATCAATCCTTTAAGTGTGGATTTAATATTGTAATCTCCATTTAAATACATAATAACTATTAGAAACATTTCCTTAAGATATTGTTAATCAAAATTTCAAATGAACTTATAAGATATTATGTTATGTAAACAATATGTAGTAAAAATATTAATTAATAAACTTGAATGCTTTATATTAATCTTACAAATGCATAATATAGCAAATTGCATGTTATGAAGAACCTATTTAACTCAATTATGCTTAATATTACAATAAGTGTATACTGTATACACTATTAAATTTAAATTTAAATATTATCTAGTGATCCTAAGGTTTTTTTTTTTTTATTTTAATTTTAAAGTGAGTTATGGTCATTTTTAAATGCTTAAACAAGTAAAAATTATAACTATTATCTTCTTAACAAATTCTATGATATTAAGTATATTATATCTAATATTCTCAGTTACATTAATACCAGGATTCAACTATAAATAAATAAGAAAAGATCATAATTAAAAAAAAATCTTTTGAATATTAAATAAATATTATGTAGGTAAAATCACTAAGAGCCTATTATTAAATCTGTTATACATATTGTGATATCCACTTTATTATTTTTGTTTTCAAAGTTTCTGAACTTAATGTAGTTATATAATAATTAAATTCACAAATATTTATTTTAACTTACAAAATTAAAATAATAATTGTAAATAAGTTACATACCTGTCTGAACTTTCTGAGCTATCATATCTTTCAACACATCTTTTTTTTGTACATTTTTTTATGGTAAAAGGTCTGTCTGATGAACAAAATGTCATGTTGACAATCTCATGGCAAATATCCAATGTTTGAAGTGGATCCACTGAAAAAAAATTACATAATGCATTAGATTGTGTATTCCATATAAGTATAAAAAAAATGTTTTACTAAAATAGTTATCTAAAATAAAATTGATTCTAATTACTATAACAAAAATAAAAGTATAACAATTCTAAAAATGTGTCTTAATAAATTATATTATCTGATTATAAACAATATTGATCTAATCGGTTTTAAATTTAAATAACATTTTCAAATTATGATGTATGAAAAGTAGATTTGATGAATATGTAATACATTAAGTTTAAAATGATACTCATCCACAGAAATAAATCTTATTACATTTTTTTTTTAGAATTTGACTATGGTATGTACTAGGTAAATGATTATCCATTTTTTATGAAATAGTAATAGAAAAATAAGTATGCATTTTCAACGTTTTAATAACTGTTTAAGAAAATAACACATAAAGATATATGAACAATTACAACATAAATAATTATAGGAGAGCAATTTTCATAATATTAAGGCACCATGTAACATGTGATAAAACAATAACTTTACAGTCATCTTTTATTCTTCTTGTACTTGTAATTATATTTGTAAACTGTTTTTTTTTTTTTTTTTATTGATGACTTTTTACTATATGATTAAATATTTTTAAAAATATTTATATATGCTTTTGAAAATATTAATTATATATAAATACTATTAAATACATATATTATTAAAATGATTTTAAATTTTTTTATGAATGATTTCCATTTGAAATTTTTTATCTAAATATAATGACATAATCAAAATTGTTTACTGTATTAAATACATTATAAATTTTAGGTACTTAATCAACATTTGACTGTAATATGTAAATTAATAAATTTCTATACATTGGCCATTCTCAATATTTTTTTTTAATAAAAAGTGTTATTAAGTAATTTGAGATTATAACAATAACATTTTATAAAACAAATATTTGTTTACTCTTTCTGACTCACGCTAAATATAGACAAAACACATTCACGCAAAATCGTTGTTTATGATTTTTGAGTTATTTTAGATGTTAGAGTTAAATTAAAATTATTAAAAAAATATTGATAATAATATTTTTAGGGGTCTAACATAATTTTGAATACTCTTTTTTGAAGACGGTAGAATTTCATTTTTAATCCATTTAATTTTACGAAAAATAGTTTATTATTCATATTTATAGTCTATTATATAGTCAAATGAAGAATTGAACACATATTAAATTTATGAAACCGTCAATAACATTATTTCTGTAATAGGTGATTTTATTCTAAAATCAAATACTCAAATCAGTCAAATCCATAAAAAATACGATGTTGTGTGAATATATTTTGCCTATGTTACTCGTAAATCAATAACAAAATAAATAATAAAATTACGTCTTTTCTTAAGTTTAAGATATTAAAATATATTAATACACATTAATAATACACGAAAAAATAATAATAAAATGCTTAAAACATTTTGGTAGCTAATAGGTATATTTTTTTTGTTTAAATTTAGATACCTACCTAGAAAAAAATGCTCAGATTATAATTATTTATTAATATTTTGTTATTGAACATATTATAGGTATACCTGTATCAACTACTAGGCAATAGTTTTTAGTTTAAATTGTTAGATTATATTATAAACCTATAGGTATGGAGTAACATATGTATAGTTACATATTACTAGTACTAGGGTCTCAGAGTACTTGATATTTTCATAATCATTTAACAATTAAAACACCTATAGAAAATAGCATTAAAACGTAAAAACACGATACTTTATTCTTTGAAAAAATATATTCGAATACGAAATGAATGTCAATCTGAAATTGAAACCCAATAAAAACACAATGAAGCAGCACGGGTGTGCGTATTGAACACGTATTATAATCCGTATGCATACATACACATATATATATATATATATAAATAAATAATACAAAAAATGCATAAAAAAAAAAATTAGCATCATAATATTATCATTACGTTATTATTGTTATTGTTAATATTATCGCACAAGTGTGGAAATTGTAGTCCATAAAAAACAAAAACAAAAACAACAAATTAACTCGACGAAAGGCTTAGACGAGAGTAGTGTGTTCTCGCGCCGGATGCGTGAAAACTTTACGAGCCGGAAAAAACGGAAATACGTACATTTTATTATTTTAATAACGTTTAGATTAACGCAATAGGTACAAGTAATATCTAATATTACGTACAGACAATGTCATAATAACAATAATAATAATAATAATGACAATAATAACAACAACAATAACAATAATGTAGAGTAATCGTAATGACATTATAGACATCGTCGTCTCTCTCTCAAAACTCACGGTTGTCGGTCAATCGGAATCGCACTTCTCCAGCCATTTTCCCGTCCGATACAGTGGTGTACTTACTATGCTGCAGCTTATATGCCTACTACATGTATGCACCGCTACGAACTATACGCTCGCCTCGCCGAATTGCATTCACGCGCACTCACACTGGCACGCGCGAACACACGGTCGCTCACTCTCACGTACACTAGTGTTCGTTCACTCGTACGTAGATACACTTTGACTCCTTCGCTCACACGCACACGCACACACACGCACTCACTCACACACACACACACACACACGCGCGAGCGCGACGTCCTAACCCGTCGGAGACGTACGCATTTCTTGTGTTTACGTGCTCGGCGCGGCGGCGGCGGCGGCTGCTGCTGCGTCTATGCGGTGCATGCGATGCAAGTACGTACGCACGCACGCGCACGGACGCACAACAAAGGTGCAATCGCTGGCGACGGGGAACTCGGCGGCGTGGTCGATCACGGTCGACCGCGATGTCGTCCCGTGTGTTCCGTTCTCGGATGTAGGCAGCGACGCGCAGCGCGCTGAGGTCGACGGCAACTACCAATACTAATACTGTACTACTACTACTACTACTACTACTACTACTACCGGCTACTACTACTACTACTACTAGCTACTCTACTACACTACTACTACTACGTATTACTATGGACGCGAGCGTGG